>NC_088346.1:10352500-10695000 GCF_036884655.1 Musa acuminata AAA Group | reverse complement strand
ATCTGTCTCTTTTTTGTTCATATTTATAAAGGCCTTATACTTCACTTGTAACCTCCATGATGCAGGACTATTATGATTTACTTTATTTGGAATATACATATTATTTTAGAGGGTTCCTTGGAAACATGATAAGCTATTACCAAGATTATCCAAAGAGAAAGGAAAATGGAAGCCAAATAAATAAGGAAAGCGATGAACGTTGGGCTTGATTGGGTATTTTAAGGAAAAAAGGATATATATAATGGGTTAGTGGAGAATTCAAGACATGATTGAATATTCCATTCCCATTGAAAATTTTAATCATGATTAAAAAATCGACAAGTAAATCTATCAATTAAGTATCTTATCAAAAACGAATACAAGTTTTCTAAGAAAAAAAGAAATGACTGATATGCTTTGATTTATAGGATGTAACATTTCTTGATTGTATTATTTCCCTTTTGTGTTTTTTTCTTTTTCTTTTGTACTACTTGTGAATCTATAACAGGGGAAAGAGTTTGTAATCTAGAAACATCATAATGTGATTTGATGAATATAATTTATTTTTACATTTTCATTATCGATTGTCTGATTTCATCATCCATGGATGAGAAGTATGAAGTTGTGATGCCTTCTTTTCCAGAAGTTAATCCTTGAAACAGTGCAAGTCTAGTAGTTATTTTTTCTGATTGTTTAACTTATATAAAAGAGCTAATCTTTGAGACAGAGTGAGTTAGTAGTTGTCCTATCTGTTTTATTTAATTGTCTTAATATTTTTTTTATATCCCTTAACTATCAAATCATAGAATTTCTTTTACTTGTATATGTACTAATCTTACACTAGATTGGTATTAGATCCACTTGTCCTACAACTCTCCCCAAGAGGCTTGTGCTGGATTATGCCAACACAGGAGGGCATTGCAAACAAAGTTGAAATCCTTAACTATATGTGTGTTGGATGGCTTCCTTTTCTTAGTTGTTGGGAAAATTATAAAGGATGGTATCTATTGTAGCGAACAAACCATAGTGGTAATCGCCTCTTATTATAAGAATAAGTTGCTATTCTTGAGATCCAAATGCAGCCATGTTATTTCTTTAGCAATTTATAATCTATTCCAAGGGTTCATATATTGATCACCTCCTCCTCCTTGCCATGTCACCTTTGCCTCCGCTGCCTCCTCTTCTTCCTACCCTTCCTCTTCTGCCTCCTTTTCCTCCTATTCTTCCACCTCTACCTCCACCTCCTCTTCCCCACTTCTCTCTCTCGTCTGTGGTATTGGATCCTAATAACCTGCACTGATTCATCTGATATCCATAATGAAATGAAATTTTGATTCATGATATGGATACATTGTATATTGGCTGGCATGGAATATAATCATGCCATGCTAAAAAGTATCAACCAGATCTCATGCCATTTCACGACTATCCTTGATCTGCACATAATGGTGCAGAAAATGGAGAATTGGAAATTTGCTTAAGTGTATTTGACTTTTGACTGAATTTGGAACTGTCTGATCAAAACCACTCTTTGCAAAAATTCTTGGATTTGTCTCTAATTACTGCTATGATGTCAAATTCACTGGAGAACTAATGGATTACTACCACTATTTCAAGAACATTCAGGATGCATAATTTCTCATCAACAGAAGATTTATGTTCTCCCTTTTGTCTATACTGGATCAGTTAGATGTTCTAGCCACACCTACATAGGTGAGAATTATTTATTTTAAACCTCTTAGTTTCCATGAGATATAATTAAAGAGGAATCCATGTGCCCAGCTTAGTTATATCATTTCAAAAGTTTTCCAAAGTAATCTTTATAAAATTGCAATAAGTGCTTGCATAAATATATTATGAAACTTCCAGGTTTGGGCTTCAAAATGGAATGAAAGAGCATATCTTAGTTGCAGAAAAGCTAAATTGGACCATGATGATCTCTGTATGGCTGTGTTAATTCAAGAAGTAATCAGTGCTGACTATGCTTTTGTTCTCCACACTCGAAATCCACTTTCAGGAAATCCTCATGAGATTTATGCCGAAGTAAGTCAATAACAACAAAATTTTGGACTATTTTTTCAGTGATCAAACAATCATCTACTCTTTTATCGATGATCAGATAGTGAAGGGCTTGGGTGAGACTCTAGTGGGTGCCTATCCAGGACGATCGATGAGCTTTGTCACCAACAAGTCTGCACTAAATTCAGCCAGCGTAAGACATACGAAGCAGTTTTCTTTTTCACTTTCAAGTACTCCTACATGTTCAAACTTATGATATTAATGGATCATGAATGAAAAAGGAAATTGCATTCTGTAAAATAGCAGATACTGCAGTTCGTGCATTATATTTGAGGTTCTTTATATCTGATATATTTATGACAAAATTCTTGAATTGCTTTTCATAATAAACAGTTGAATGCTTGATTTCTTGAATAGTTTTGTCTGATGTTGTTGAAGTTGGATTTCAAAAATTTATACATACATATGATAGAAAAAATAAATCAACCAAGTTGAGTTAAAATGATCTGAGTCACATATTTGGCTTCAAATCAGTCCATAGACATGTGTTGTTCTCTTTTGTCTTCTTTTCTTTTGTTATTTAATAAAATACAATTGAAAAAAAAATACCGAAGGAAGTTCTAGATTGTTTGGGTGTTTTGTATTAGTTTAGTATTCCTCATAACATTTCATATGGGTGGGAGTTTAAACAAAATATGATGCACCTGGACTCCTCAACTATATATTGGCTCTAGTGTCCTATTTTCTTATTCCCTAACTATCGTTTGATTGAATAGTATTAACAATTTGTAGTGGTTATATCTTAAGCAAAAGATCATTATATTTATGAAGTGTCTTTTTCGCTTTTTAAGCTAAGGAATATCTTGTATGACATCTGTAAAAGTAAATAGTAACTGTGCTGCCTAACCAGTATAATTCACAAATAAGAGTATTGTGAGATACTGAAACTGCAGGATCACCAATTGAGGAGTAGTTTTCCAACCCACGACATTGCATCTCCATTTCAGGACCAAATCAAGTGTGTTGCTGTAATCCTTGATAAATTTGTAGATGGACAAATCGGATACTTGGAAGTTCCCTTCAAGTGCCAAAAATTACAGGAGCTTTTCGTACTTATATCTTTCTTATAATGTAATACAGCATACATTATAAGAAATTCAATGATAATTGTTTCAGTTCAGAGTCCTTTAGATGAGAAAATCATGACATCATGAAATCTTGAAATTGCAAAATCATCAAACTTTCAAATCTTTGCCTCCGCTTCTTAAACTGTTGAAAGGCTTCTTGCTTATTATTTGGTTTTTGGCCAAACTTTTTGAGTCCTCTTAAGGTGCAAAATGTTAGAGAAAGTATTCAGTAATTAATCTATGAACATGTTCAAGCATAAATTACACATGTTTCCTAACGTTATTGACCTCGTAAAGTATTGCATTTATTAGATGATAAATATCTGATCAAGCATCAATATAAAACAACTGAACAATATGCTTCTTGCTTGTTGATAAAACTAATCAGAACAAATTATGCATTAAGTCCCTCCACATTACCAACTGCTATCTTATTTTAGGCTTATGCCATCAGACTTTTTTATTACATTCTTTTATTTTTCAGATCATTGGTTATCCAAGCAAACAGATAGGTTTGTTTGTAAAAAAGTCTCTCATATTCAGATCAGACTCTAATGGTGAAGACTTGCACGGTTATGCTGGTGCAGGACTCTATGACAGGTTTTATATTTTTACTTACAGGCCATTGTTACTCTTAATATTTTCCTTCAACTTTTTTAATGAACTGTGGCAAAATAATAAGGATAAATCAGTAACATTCTGACATTCAAGTTCTTTATTTACTTAAATTACAGTGTAACCATGGATGAGGCGGAAAAGGTCCTACTGGACTACTCATCTGACCGTCTTATTTCTGATAAAAGCTTCCAACAGTCGATTTTCAAGAAGGTTGCAGAGGCTGGAAAGATTATCGAAGGTGTATATGGTTCTGCACAAGACATAGAAGGTGTAGTGAAGGACGGAGAGATTTACATTGTTCAAACAAGGCCTCAAATCTAGAATATATGACATAAATATGCATGAAAGCGAAGACTGGTAGTGAACTTTGGGCCACCTAGGTATTTGTTCCGTATATTTTCTCGTACCATTGCCATATAACTTGGTATACTAAATTATGCATCTTCATTGTCTAGGTATAATAAACAATTTTGCTCTTGCATCCTCAGCTTAAATAACAAGATTGTAAGTTATTTTTTCCTTGATTAATATTCACAAAAGGAAAGGATAGCATGGACACAACTATGACCATCACCAAACTATATATGAAAGGTGACATGAAAATAGATTTGACAACGGACTTGGTAAGTCCCATTCTCTTGAGAACTTTCCAGTTAGTTTCAGAACTGTCATGGATTATACTTGCGTGAAGATAAAAAATTTGCAAATGTCTTTGGTTCTAGTACCATCAAAAAGACATTTTATTTGGCAGCCCCACCACTGCCCTGGAACAGTGTATTGTGAATAAATATTTATTTGGGTTGGACTGCTCATGATCAGTGTGAAGTCAAGTGAAATGTTGTTTTTCTGATTCCCTTAACAGGACTGCAAGCATGCTGCAATTACCAGTTTTGTATAACTGATTTCTAATCTAGATTAGAGAGAATTTCTTAGCTCAAACACTATGTAAGCCCATCTACATGTGTACCACTACTACTACAGATGATTTCTATAAAACTTTATGTGCTTAGGGGTGCGTGCCATATGTTTTCTGAAGATTTAATTAGTTGGTTATTGTCATTTCTTGCCATTCATCTGAACTTATGCATGGTTGATCCATGTAGAAACCTGCATCATCTTTCAAGCTTATTTAGCTTTTTGACTTTGTTGTGATATCTTTTGTTCATCCCTCAAACACCCACTAAAATAAGTCAAAGAGCATAAATCTTCATAGATCATAGCCTTTCTTGCGCACTTGCAATAATCATGGAGAATCATTCTGGAAGAAGTTGGGCATCTTTCTATATCATGCATCAGGTCTGAATTGATTGAAATCTGCACAAAAAAGAGGTCTGAGCCCATACTTTAAATATGAGAAATCATTACACTGCATGACAAAATAACAGCCCATACTTTAAATGAATTCTTTTAATGAGCTCCATTATCCTAGTGTTATACCTTCATCATTTGATGCATCAAGTTCATAAGAACACTATCATCTGAAGCTGATGGTCTAATCTTGGTTGAATTTAAGCTTTCATGAAGAGAGTTGAAGACTAAAATGCACCAGATAACAAGCAGATTACTAAAGCCAATGAAGTAGATGCTTTAGTCATGTACTTCAAATGGAGATGCTGTCATCATACATACACCCAAGACAAAAAGAAAGAAAAGAAATCATAGACCAGAAAGACAATGATTCACATATCACAAAGAAAGCTTAGGTGATCTGTACAGTGTATTTGATCTTTCCTCTCTATATAAAATCCAATAATTTCGAGAATTATTGGATAAAAGCATCCCAAACTGTGGATCAACTTTTACACATTCGAACATGATCCTGGATTGCATACAAAATGCAAGGTTTAGCACTGCAATCGTGTACGAGGCACATCAACCCTCACAGCACAAGACACAATCGTAATCCTAGTCTGTTCTATTACTGTCATTACTGGAAATAATACAATGAGACAATGCGGGGCAAACACTGGATGATGACAGGAGAAGAAATGAGAGCTGTTCCCTCTGCAGCATGGGAATCCCATGAAGCAGCAGGCGCACCATCCCACGATTTGCTCATGGATTCCAGAGGATGGTCGTCTCAGCAATCATGGAAGTGACGACATAGGGATCCTTGTTTGATGTTGGCCTCCGGTCTTCGAAATAGCCTGAAGAGATCCACATAACAAATCCATTATGACTGAGGACTAACATTTCAGTTAAGCAAATCATCGAACAGTTGCAAGGAGATCAACGTTTTCCATTCTTCTCCGTCTCGCGGCCTACTCGAATGGAGGCTCCGCGATTGGCGACTCCCTGTCGAGCCAAGCAAAATCATGATCACTGAGAACAACGAAGAGCATAAGTTCGATCGTACAAGGAAGCAGCGTACCCATAAGAAGGTATTGATATCAGCAGTCTCGTGTCGCCCGGTGAGACGACGCTCGTTGCCTTCTCCGTATCCATCGCATCTCATGGACTTGGTGCTGCAAGCCACAAGAACAAGAATGAGAGCCTGCTGACAGTGTGAAGGTGCGCCGACATGGATTACCAGTAGTTCGTGTGAGCACCAGCACCATTCCAATCTCCCTGGCAGTCAGTCGCAACAAAGAAATGGTTTCAGATACCATTTCAGGGGATTGCTGATGGGGAAAAAAAAAAAGAGAATGCAAACCTGACCTGGATTGGCTTCGGATCAAAAGAAAGAACTACACCTGCAATTTCGGTGATCCTGTGGATGAAAGAACATCGCAAGTAATCATGAGCTTGGAAGTGTTCTGTTCTCAGAATGATCGAAACACACGATGTCAACTGTCAAGTTTGCAGTGATTACCTCAAGAATGTAACGAGCAACCCACAGTTCATCACCAGCAGAGATAACAACGGCAGGGGCCAACTTGGAACTCCCACTGCATGCCGAAGATACGTAGCAACTGCTTAGAAACGTCATCGAGACAGACAAAGATGGCAGCTTTCACTGCAGAGAGAGACGCGAGGATTACCAGACTTCCCCAATAATGCCACCGATGTTGATACCAGCAAAAAGACGAGCCTTGTCATGATCATCAACCATGTCTCGGCCAAAAGCTTTTGTCTTCCCCGGCAGCACAGTAGTAGGGTCCCTGACATGAAATGAACATTACTATTTGTTGAGGAACAGGACTCACTGATACCTAAAAAGAATATAACGAAAATTCTTTTCCTAAATAAATCAACTAAATTTACATTTGATCAGAGAAACAAAAGCATGAGAGATGCATCTTCTGCTAAGCCTATCAAGAACTTAAAAAGACCCCAAAGAGTGGTACTCCCCTGTTCAATTCCATACCTATTGTTCGTTTAGAATGTGAAGCAAGGTCAGACTTTATTTAGAGAGAGAGAGAGAGAGAGAGAGAGTTACCATATCTAGGTATATTGATATAATAATCGCTTTGACTTGCATCCAAGTTAATCTAATATTATTGTATTTATTAAATTTATTATATTATTTTAAAATTTATGATCATATATAAAATACTTTTAAAAACTTTTAAAATCTAATTAGATAAAATTATTTTAAAATAAATTTTATTTTAATTTTAAATTTTTTTATATCTAACTAATCAATGGTCCAAATGAGAGAATTATAGATTATGTGATCTTATTTAATTAGATAAGATATATTATATATATCTGATTGGATTTTAATTATAATTATCACTCAATAAAAAGAAAGTCTATTTATGATAAGATTCCTTATAAAATAATTTTGATAAGAGGAACTCTCCTACATTTGACTTTTATGTGTTGCACGATCATTCTCACGTGGTCAATCGATGATATGTTGTCGCTACCTATGGTGCCTTCACTATGTGCCTTCATACATCGTTTGCACATCACCAACCCTCCGTGGTCGATCATGACCCAACAACGGTCGTGACCAACAACATAGCCGTAATCTTTGTGAAATGTGATGTGCCTGTTATGTATGGCCTACATGAAGCATGCAGCCATCACGATGCATGACCTTCTTGTTACGAACTTAATTGGTTTTACGTAAGTCTATATGACACATTTACGTATCCGTTTGTAAAGATCAACCTCTCCAAAATCTCCTATGGTCTTTTAGGACCTACAAAAGAGAAAACGGGATAGAGAAAGTATTTTATTCAGGATCCACAAGCAATCATTTCAATAAACACTTTATAGCTAATGCAAATTATAAATATAGACTCCAGAATGATTGTATAATAAATAGTCCAAGATGGTTCACTACAAATCGAAATCCCTACCTACATGACACAATCTTCATTTATAAACCTAAAATGACTATCAAAACCAACCAAAATAAGACTATAAAGCTCACGATCAATCCTCTACATATTGTGTATAGTATGAATAAAACTGAAAAGTACGGATATACATGAGCATTACATCAAATATCCCGTTTTCAACTCTGTGCATACTCATTCTCACGGAGTTGATCGACAACTTGGCATTATATCACCCATAAGCATTCTCACGGAGTTGATTGACAACTTGCATTACATCACCCATAATATATCATGGATTAATTTAAAAATAATATTAATCTATCGAAAGATGAACAAATGTAATCATAAATAGATCTAAAATTTCTTAATAATATAAGTTATTTTGATTTTAAAACATGGCTCTAACAATAATTGTAAGCATAAAAACTTTAAAAATACTTATATTATGCGAAAAATTTAATGTTAGAATCTAAATCAAATAATAATATATCGATTGTATACCTTTTGATACCATTTGGAATATTTATTTTATCTGTAAACTAATGGTGAAAGTTATATCAACGTTGATTTGCAAGAAAAACCATACCCATCTTCTTCTATTTTGTTATCCACCACTAAAGCTATGAAATAGAGACTAAGAAAAATTAAGAATAGATCATTTTATGTAATCCATAAGAGATTCTGTCTATTTATAAGTGAGAATAAAGAGTCTAAAATAATAAAATAGAAGAGTCCCTCCCATCAAAATCATCTCTTAAGAAATTTTATAATAAATAATTTTTTTTTATATTAATTGATAACTATAATTAATATTTAATAAAATATATAATATATCTTACTTAATTAAATAAAATCATATAATCTAACATAGACACTCACAAATGACCATCTTGATGAGGTTATTGGAACTACCCACCAATTCCCTAAAAATGAACTGTAGCTACTGAGTAAGCTTAAAGACACACATGTGGGACACACAGTGGCATATTCTCATGAAGCACTTTTAATCTCATAAAGATGACTTGAAATGGTTCGGTTCCGGCAAGAAGGAGATTGACTGACTTAAGCTGCAAGTCTGTTCCTTCACATCAGTTCCTGGATCAACTTGTCATCAATCAAAATCATCCGTCACCAAATGGTTTCCATGTGAGTTGGCAAGACGGCCAGTGCTACAATGAGAAGAAGATTCTTCTAAAAGACTGATGATTAGGGCCATCAAATGAAGACCACTAGTGCACATTGGCTACTTCCCGGAGAGCATCTGCTTATATGTCAGAATCTTATCTGCCAAGGCAAATGAAGCTGAGGACTGCAATTTTGCTGCAAACTACTGCAAAAGTAGTTTGAAGGCAAAAGGATGATAAATGTGCTTACTGAATGAAAATATTTTCTCCTGGCTTTGATATACTCATCTGACAGGGCTCTCTCTTCTCATAGACCTTGTTCTTGACAAGTGTTATCTGATGATAAGTAGCAGTTGCTTTGGCTGGCACATCACTTTGGTTCATGAGATCAATGTAGTGAAATAATGCAGTCACATATTACAAAACATGTGATGTATCTGAGGCTTGATTGATGTGGATCTTCTGTAGTATCATGATTCTGTGTTTGAAGCTCAACCAGTGGTTGCGCCTACTAATTCAAATATCATGAGGGCTACCCAGAAAAGGTTCAAATTGAAGACAGAAACGTTGCACCACACTTTGCATGGCTTCTTGTTGGCATCAGACCTGTTCTTGGCCACCAAGCCTGCCTCCCAGATGTCTCATCTGTGGATATGTACTTTGTTTTCTTCAGAAGACCTCTATATCGAAGCAGTTCATAAGATTACTCACATTTACGAATCCTACTACCTAAAAATTACATAAATTATGCTTTACACAATCTAGAGATGATTGAAAACCAAATGAAAGTACAAATTTCTAGCAGAGTCTAAAAAAAACGAAGCAATCAAACCGGTTACTTACAAACTGCCCATAAGCACAATGCAGCTTCAAACCATCCTACATCTTATAAACCTTCAGATACCATAGTGTCGTTAGAATGGTTCGAGTAGGACTCAGAAGTTTCTCTTCAAGTTACAAAGCTTCAGTCAAACTCTGGAAGGGCCAACCTACTCACCTCAGTCATATACCTGTGGTCATAATTTGTCAGAAAAGGATGCCCAGAAACAAAGCCAATAATTTGATAATGCAATGACAAATCCTATCACTCAGCCATCAGCAATACTGAATTCTATTTTAGACACTCAAAAGCAGATACTTTTGGCTCATGCTTTGAAGTCTCAGTTTCAATCATCTGCATACTGAATAATAGACATGTTATTCTCCTCTGAATATCTACAGTGGAGAACACACTAAAGGCCGGAATTCCACAGTTCTGAGTTGTCTATTATTAATGAAATCATGCTGTTCAAATTCAACCAGTTGAGGGGATCACTTTTGCTAATCTTAATGCCCCATCTTCAAATGTATGATGCTAAAGTCTGAGACTAACAGTCATCAATAAACTGATGTCTGATTAATCAGTGAAGATTGAAGAATTTTAGAGATCTAAATCTCCAAGTCATTATCAAGACTTGTATTACTACGTACTCAACCTTCAAGCCATTCCGATCTCATATGTGGGTGCTACAAAACGTGAATCGTAGACAAAATAATAGGGAGAGAGTCTTCCCCAAGCTGGTAATAAAGTCGGTCGCATGACTCATGGATTCTTAATCTTGAAACTTTCTTCTCAAATGATGGTTTCCAATCCCGTGATGGAAACCACTTAAGCACAAGTTCTAAGTAGTGGGTCCATCTCACCTGATGTGTCATGATAACCCACCCCTATTGCTTTTGATGTGCAACTAATCAAGGTGTCAAAACAAACAGCTGATAGAGATTTGGAACCTTTATAACAAAGTCTTGGGATTGAATAAGGCAGATAACAAATATCTTTGTCTTTGTTTCGTGATTTTCGTACGATCGAATTCGATCTTCACCGTTTATCTTTCCTCAAATTTTGAATTGTGTGCTAAAAGAATAATGTTTAGCAAATCCAGATGTAGTGATGATGTTTAGACGTTTTTGGGTACTATTTTTAATCATTTTTCTTCCATTTTGATTGATAACTTTAGGCCTTAAATATTGATGAAGCATCTCATTCAGCTAAATTACAGCTTAGATGGCAATGGAAAACCATGTGTGGGAAAAGAGAAATTCGACAATAAATTATGTCTCCATCTTCTTCATATTCATTAAGCCCATTTGACACTTTTCACCAAAGGTCAAAGTCCAATGCTGATCGGTCAAACCAGAACCACTTATACTAATTGACCAAGAAATCCAAAGTTCCCATTTCGACAAACTGAATTCAAATACTATTGGCTGCATTTGAACCTATTATGTAGAATATAATTGATGCTACTACTTTCAACACTCTACTATGTATCCTTTTATCCACACAATCCAAGTAGAAGTGGTCTCTGTAGCGTCTCTTTCGTTACCCACACACACACAAGTGGAGGATAAGAATACTACATATCGAGCTGTCTTGGCTGCTGCAAGTCTTTGTGTGGAATACAAAATGTTCATTTCCTCGTTTATAGTTGCTAGTAGTAATTATATAAGTTCGACCACAGAGCAATCGATCGTCATGATAACACAGGCTTTCTGAAAGCAAGAGATAAGAATTCATGAACACCATACGATCAATCTCCACCAACCATTTTGGTGCAAGCACGCATCATAATCTCTTTCTATTTCCGAAGAAATATGGGCACATTAGTTTCACTTGACACGTAGATGAGACAGGCATAAGGTTCGAGATTGGTTGAGCTATAAAGGAAAGAGAGGAGTTGATAGGCACTCTCTGTGTACCCTCTTCTAATTCAAGTGGTTTTGTTGTGAGAGAATGGGGAGGAAGCCATGCTGTGAGAAGGTGGGGTTGAAGAAGGGGCTTTGGACAGCTGAGGAGGACAGGAAGCTCGTCAACTTCATGCTCAACCATGGGAAATGCTGCTGGAGAGCTGTGCCCGAGCTTGCAGGTTTGCTTCTCTTGTGATCAGGAGAGTATGATTTCTGGGAGGGAGTTCTGAGGGGAACAGGAGTGCTTGGGCTGAGCAAATGATCTGGTGTTGTTGATACAGGACTGCTGAGGTGTGGAAAGAGTTGCAGGCTAAGGTGGACAAACTATCTCAGGCCTGACCTGAGGAGGGGATTGCTATCGGACGCCGAGGAGAAGCTAGTCATCGACCTCCACTCTCAGCTCGGCAACAGGTTCTTTGCCCCCCCCCTCTCTCTCTCTCTCTCTCTCTCTCTCTCTCATGTGTAATGATATGTTATTATGTTTGTGTTGTTGGGCTCCCCACTTTAGCTGAAGCAAAAAGCCTTTCTATTTCCCTTTACTTCTTCTGGTAGATGGTCGAAGATTGCATCTCATCTCCCCGGTAGAACAGATAATGAAATAAAGAACCTGTGGAACACCCACATCAAGAAAAAGTTGAGGAAGATAGGCACCGATCCCCTGACTCACATGCCCATCATCCCTTCAGCCAACGAGCAGACCCACCAGCAGCCGAAGCAGCAACGGCGACACGTGGATGCTTGGTCTAATGGAGATCAGAAAGCCGAGGAGGCCACCTCAAAGTATTGTTTTGAGGTAGATGAAGCACCGGAAGCAGAAGAGAAGAGCGCAGTGAGCACGTCCGATCGTGCACCTGACATTGCTGATGCATCCCTTAGCAGCTGCCCCGAATTCTGCACTGATGAGGTGCCAATAATACAACCGCATGAGATACTGATCCCCTGTGGTTCTTCTTCTTCGTCTTCATCCTCATCATCATCATGCTCCTCCACCGGTTCATCAGCAAAAGCTGGGCCGATCGAACCTCCTTCATTCATGGAGTTGCCAGAATCCACGTATCTCTGGGGTGTGGATGACTTAACTGTATGGTCTTCCATTCATGGAGAGGAGCTATGGAAACATGACCTCTTCTGACTCTCTTTTCTGATGGTTTTGTGATTTGGCGAACAATGAAAATCCATTTTGCTGAAAAAATAATTGCAAAAAGATTCCAATGTTTTAGTCTTCTTAAGTTAAATGTGCAGAAAACACATTCAACTACTTGATTCGATGTACGTTTCTCCATCATGAACTTAAACACAACCACAAAATGAAATAAATAGCTAGACACCAATATCCCTCAAAATGACAAGTTAATAGGTGAGTGATTAACAATAAGGCTGCGGTCAATCAATCTACATGTACGTCATTTGGTCATGCTGAGAGAAAATGATGTGTGTGTGTGTGTGTATATATATATACATATACATATATACATATATATATATACATATATACATATATATATATACATATATATATATATATATATATATATATAGAGAGAGAGAGAGAGAGAGAGATTGACTTCAATCCATGTTAATTTATGTATTTAGTTATACAATCATATTATTTTATTATTATTGCTATAAGATTCTTCTATCCATGTTGCGTTTTGACCATGTATGGATAGAAACATTTTAGATCCGGTGCAGATATTTTGATGTCTCGATGTTGAATTCCGAGATTAGTTTCTGCATGACTCTGATTACAATGAGGACAAATAGGTGCTGCATGGTCAAAGTGCTTCCATCATCAATTCAATACATGTACATATAAAACTCCAACCGCTGTATATATGCCACTGCAACTCACCTCATTAAACATGCTATTGGTTTGGACGACGATCCAAAGTTGCTAAAGTCTATCAAGCTGCACCACTATCAGAACAGGTTAAACTTGAAAATTATGGCACAAGGCACCTAGTTTTTGACTGTTTCTCGCTGGTCAATGCTAATGGTTCCAACTTTATGAATCTTTGAGTCGTGGTGGGGATGTTGTCATTCACGACCACAGTGGCTCTCTCTCTCTCTCTCTCTCTCTCTCTCTCTCTCTTTGACGTGGACTTGTAGTTAATGTCAAAGTCAACAAAAGTCTTGGTTGAAAATTGAGGTTGTGGCAACTAATGCATGCTGAGAATAAACATGACATCAGGCTTGCATCATTACTGTAATAATAATAATAATAATCATCATCATCATCATATTGATCATATTATACGAAGACTCTATAATTAAATGCCTTGTTATTCATCCCCACCATGACTCAAAACTCTTTATTCATGAAAAAACCCCTGTAGTAATAATAACATTAATAATAATAATAATAATAATATTAATATTAATATTATTATTATTATTAATTGTCAACCACTATATAAATTTCTTGTTGCCACAAATAGAATTAATTGATTAAATTGCATATCTATACCTTTTAATTCAATTATTTTTGTACTTACCTCTATTATTTTAATGGTACCATATATATAACTTGAATATATATGTGTATATCCTTGTAGTCAATATTTTTGTAAGTTTATTATCATTTGACTGAAAATTATTTAACACATTAGTAACCTTGAGAATGTGTGTGTGTGTGTGTTAGAAGAAGGAAGATACATGAAGAATGAGCAGATATATTGATACCTAAAAGCTCATAATACTTTGATGGCTATTATATGAAATAACTTTCATTATTTATGTGCACAAATATGAGAGGTTGGAACTAATAGTCCAAATCCATTTGAACTATATGTATATTCTGACAATCTTCACTTAAGTAATAGGTCCAAAAGCCTATCAAACTTTCTTGCTATCACAATCTCTCACTTGAAGCATATTAGAACTATTAAGTAACCCTAGAGTTAGGGTGTCATGAAACACATAATTCACTTGTTTGAATTCACATGTGGAGAGTTAATTGCTTATTTTGGACTGACTTGGAATGTGGGTTCATTTTGTGCTCCCAATCATATCATAAACAAGGACCATATTCGACTGTGATACATATTTGTCAAGTTGAGTGTGTGTTACACTGCAATGTGTTACTTTTGTGAGTTGAAACCGAAGTCAATTCCAAATTGTTTCTTCTTTTTGTTCTTCTTTTGCATGTGATAACTGGAATCTGATTTTTTTTTATTGAGGATGTTTAATATGATGTGTTAGAGTTTTTTTTATTTCTTTTTATTCACTCATCTATATATATAATAAACTAATCATGTTAAGCTAATTAAGACTTTATATGTTTAAAGAGAGGAGTGGGGCTTTTTCTTTTCTTTTTTTTTGCTTTAACCTACTCTTTTTTTTTTACTTCATATGCTTAGTTAATATATTTTTCTTTTGGTAAGAAAAAAAGGTTTAGCAAAAAGAAAGAAAAGTTTGATGGAATCTTTAGGTTCCACACAAAATCTACAAAGACTTCATGCATGGTTTCTTACTTTTGCAAGAACCTGGTATCTTAGATCATAAATTAGAAAAAGAAAAACACTTTGACTCTAGATTTCAAAAAACTAATATTAATCCTAATTCTGTCATTTATCTTCTAGCTATATGATGTGACACAGTTTCCTTGTAGTTGTAATGGTCTGAAATGGGAGATGTTGTTATATGCTTATCTTTTCATAGGTGGGGTCCAATTACTCATTTTTTTATAATACATGCATGTGGTGACATGACATCAGTGAATCCAATTGTGATGTGATAGATGCTTGGGAAAGGAAATATGAAGTCCAAAATTTGAGAAGCTGTATCTCATATGAAAGCATTACACCATGTGAGCCACTCCTCCTTTTTCTATCAAATCTTTTTTATAACAAATAATGATTAAGAATATTTTGATCTTTTCTAAGATTTAAACAGTCTAATTGGTGAATTCTGATTCTGATTTTTCCTTTAACTATGTTCCAGAGACAAGGCAAAGATTGAAGACACATATGGACTGCTATAGTTGTTGATGTAGATTACCTATGACTCCCAATACCGACTTGCTTGGAGTTGCCTCATGAAAGAGAGCATAGTTTGTGGCCTCAGCTTTCGGATGATGATGGACATGAGAGAGATGTAGTGGTGCATTCTGAAATGTGAGGAGGAGCTGCTGCAAAGAAACATCACTTTCAGTATTTTTCTGCGTATAAGAATCCATGAATTCAATCTCCCAATTGGGTGAAGATGAAGGGCACTGATTAATGACCCCGCATGAGCTTCACCAACCTGCTGACCAAACCCAAATAGAAAGGTAATTTGCAGGCAACCTAATCTTTACTCTTATGTAAGCCAACAAGAATCAACCCTCAGTCCTTATTTTTAGATCAATTTCTCTTCATTGGAAATGCATGCAAAACATATCCTACATGTCCTGTTTGAGAGAATGGCAAGGAAAATTTGATGAATCATGCATGCTTCCCTGATATTAAATATAGTCTCTGACAAATTTGGAACTATTGCTTTTATACCAAAATCAAAGAGTATGTTTTTGCCTCTAAGAAAATAACATGCACAAAAGAAAAAGAATGGAAAAAAAAAATTTCAGCACAGAATATGCTCTAATTTACTCGACTGTAGATGGATTTCATCTGAGTAAATTTCCCAGACCAGATACAATATAAGTTCTCCCTGTTAGATGATGCCATTTGCTTTCTTAGATGCAGATATTGAAAGAAGGATATTATGATCTGTAACATGATAGAATGGACAACCATAGCCGAATTCCTTGCCTTCCTGTTCAATCAGTATGCATTATAAGAAGGATATTATGATCTGTAACATGACTCTGAAAAATATAAGGCTTGCTTAATTGATGTGCTGAAATTTCAAGCTCGAGTGAATTGTGTTTCTCAAGGAATCATCAGAAACTATTGTTAGTTTTCAGCAATCTTCTAAAAACTAACAAAATCTATCACCTGATATTGACATCATTTTTATTTTTCTCTAAGATATAGAAATGATAACATTTAGAAGACAAATGATAAGAGATCTCTGGACAAGTCCTATTACATTTCAACAGAACTCTCTAATATGACAGTCCCCTATAATTACTTCTCTTGTCCAACATTATATGACATGCTCCACTGACCAAATAGTTGAATTGCACATTGCATGACTCTTCCGATAAACGTCACTTACTGCTTAGGGACTCCCCACTATCCATGCTGCCCTTCGGATGTGCCACAAACCAAGAGTCCTCTCGATTGCTTGAAAGATTGAGATCAGCTGATGAAGATATGCTTGACACATTGCAACTCTCAAATCCACTACCATTCTCTGGGCTTATCTTTGAACAAGAATAGGGCATGACACTGGTCATCCTGAAATGGAGCAAGCAAGTCAAGCGACGGACCCCTCTCTTGGGTGGATGGGAGAAATACCCAGATAAACAAGAAAATAAATATGTCATGGTCTTCATTTAGCTCCGAGTGTTATGTTTGGAATATAATTTCATAAAAAAAAAAACCTAGGAAATGGTCCTTGCTTGCATCTCAAAAGAAATAACATAAATATGTCATGGTCTTCATTTAGCACAAAGTATCATGCATGAAATGAAATAAATTCACGAAAGAAACTAGGGATGGTCCTTAGTGTTATTGGTCATGCATTGGATCAAATCAGGTACAAAATCAAACAGATAATCCAATGGACATAGCTCATTAAGTAGCCAACTATTCTAAGAAATGAAATCAAATGAACGTGACAGACCCACCTCTCCTTGCGCTTTTCGAGGAATCGTGCCAGTGATGCCTTCCGAGCTTGAGGTACAGCTGCAGACATAGATGGCTATCTATTTAGTTGAACATGCTAAAACTGAAAAAACAAATTCCTATAGTGAGTAGGAAAAACAAATAGAACACTTGAGGTTTGTTTGATGTGCATGTGAAATACAAGGGTCTTCTCTAACCATAGATACTGACTGATGGATGTATTTCATGTATACAATACAATTGTTCACCTCAATACTTGGTGCACCTCAATATTCTGAAGAAACATAGCTTGCATGGAACCATGGAGAACATTACCTTTAGGAGTGCTAGTTTCCACGGTTTCTGAGCCTAAAGCAGCAGACAAAGTTTTGGTGACATTTTTCCGGTTTGTTGGGACCAGTGGATTACTAGCTTTAGGCCCTGTTGTATCATCATTGGTGCTTGAACCATTCCCTGAGCTACCCACTGTGTGAGATGCAATTGAAATCGGGCTTGAGAGACCCGAATGGGTTGATGTCACGCAAAATGGTTTAGGGATGGAGGTCTGCTTTAAACTTAAATCATTGGGTCCTGCCATTTTGATTGGCACTGTGGCTGTGGCTGGTACTTCAGGTCTAGGATTCATTGCATTTGAAGTTGCATTAGATTCTTTACCCGCCAACAACATAATTGCTTGAGCCTGAAAAGAATTGCTAAATTAACGAAACAGTTTCACAACTGTGGTACCTTTCATATCATCCAACTAATGCCAACACCATGAGATATAAAACGAATACCTTATCCAATGGAACATCATTATACACGTTCACACAACCCGCATAAAAAATAGTTAGCTGAGCAGTCATATAAGTGGGTTGGGGCGCATTCCTAAAGAAAAAAATCAACCATATCATATTGTCAAAAGATAAAAAAAAACCAGTGTTTCATAATAGGAATCGAAGACTTATTTTGGAAGCATATACCCAATTAATTTTACCTTGAAGCAAAGGCTCCAACAAGAGGTCCACCAACAGGGGTGTTAACTGCAGCTCCACGTCTAAAAGTTTGCTGCTCAGTGTTGGTGACTGTTATATTAGGACCACCATGGGCATGCTGAACCTTGAAGAAAGGACTGCTGTGATGTGAGGCCAATGGAAATGTTTTAGCCTCATTTAATTGGTGATGCATAGCATCAAAGGAGTCAGTGTTCTGAGCTTGATATGCCTGCATGGGATATTGGCTGAAGCCTTGCCTATCAACACTCGAGCATTTCTACAAGATCGTGTGACACATGAACATGTCATTTCGGTAAGCAAAATGAAAGCTTCATTCATGATGTTTAGATTATCATGACAGACATGTATACCTGAGCTGCTAATGCATGGGGGGTTTTCTGATTGGCCTTAAAGGCATCCAAGGCTGATATGCACTGAAATCTAAATGATGAGTTCTTGTCGAAGACATGATTTCTTGGTTGCTCCTCTTGGGAGGACTTGTAGAACATGAATTGATGCATGGCAGAGACCTTATTCGAGAAAGGCCACTTTACCGCCGAACCTCGTAAAAGATCTTAGAGTTCGAAGGAAAATATAAACAAATTCAGAAGAGAAATTTGAAATAAATCAAAAGCACCAACAATTAATCTGACTATTGATTCTTATCACAAGCTATCAATTATCCACTCAGACCTATGAAAAAAAAAAAACCACCAGTTACACTATGATGCATTAGAACACCAAGTGCTCTGTTTTCCTTCCGCAATGGTTCTTCACATTAGGTTAGAATATAAAACACACACTCTCAAGTAGAACTTGAGCCATAGTAATTAAAGCCCCAAGATCTTAGTTTAAAGCTTCTTGCAAGAACGCCATCTAAATCTTTACACGTTGAGCTTCAGACCTTTTCAACAATTGACTAATAGCAAAAGGACATCAAAGCAAGACACCCTCATAAACCGGGCAATCCAATCTTCAGAACATGAAAACAAACTAAATTCATCAAAAGAGTAAATAATTCAGAAAATTAGGTATCAGAACTAAAGAATTTCTGCTACAAGAGCGACAGAGGCGATCCAAGTCCCGGCCTTCGATAACCAGAAGTATTACCGTACCACATGCCCAATCCATTTATCAACGTTTACGCAAGATCACAGGACATCAAAAGCGCAAACAAAGAACACAAAGCCTAATCTCCGATCATTTTCGATCATCCAAGATCGCATCTTTAGCCTCGAAAAGGAGAAAAAAGAGGGACACTCTTCGACAGAAAATGGAAGAGAAGATGAGCAACAAGGCACGGCTCAATGGACCCAACAGAAAAGCTTGAAGAAGGATGTAATACCCGGCTCCTCGCTGGTTTCCCTCCCGTAGATTCCCAAGAAATCCCTCTCCATCACTCGATCCGATCAAGGCAGAAATCCTACTGACACAAAGCTTCCTTCCTTCCCCTCTTCGTCCCTCGTTGGAGAATTAATGAAGAGGACTGCATCAGAGGAAACCGGCTCGCTTCCGGTCGTTGATATAGGGATGGGAGGAGGGAAAGGGGGAACTCGAGCGGCCAGATAGCGGGCGCCAC
Organism: Musa acuminata AAA Group; assembly: GCF_036884655.1. NCBI lineage: Eukaryota > Viridiplantae > Streptophyta > Magnoliopsida > Zingiberales > Musaceae > Musa > Musa acuminata. Next base: position 10,674,892 of record NC_088346.1, on the reverse strand, counting down.
CGGCTGGCGCCGGTTTCGGCCCACGTGCGCGCGCCCACCATTACATCGGTGCTGACCTCGCCGCGGCGTGGGGTGGTCCCCGTTGTTGGTCACGTGCTGTCGTTCGATTCAGCCAGCCAGCGAGCAGCGCGTGGGCCGTCGTTCACACGTATGCATTTAACGGTCACAAAAATGTATGGATCCCAAACAATAGCATAATTGTAACACCGTTACAACACGAACTTGTTGTCGAGTCTTCTTATGGTTCGTTGACACCTTTAATATATTACCGAAAAAAGATACTAATAATTAAGTTGTACAAGAAAAAAAATTACGATTCAGAGCTGCTTTTTCATTTTTTTTTTCTAACATTTTAAGAATATTTTATTTATTAAAAAGAAAAAAAAAATCCATACAAACTGAAAAATCTAAAAAAAAAATCTTGAACTATGTTTGTCGCACGTGAAAATTAGTGCCATTTGGTTAAAAAAAAATTAATTTTTCACTCTTCTTTGATTATTCTAATATTCTAATATTTTGTATAATTTTCATTTCAAATATAATTTGTTAATTAAACTTTTAATTAAATAATTTTTTTTCAAACTTATCTTAAATTATTACGATGAAGTCATCATGAATAATATGAGAAATTTCCGTTACTTATAATTTTTTAAATTTAATAACTTGTTTTATAGTATTTTACTTAAGTCCTGCAGAAAATGAAAATCTTCGCTCTCCTTTGCCTAAGCTGAAAAATCTCTCTTATTAAACTTTTGTAATTATTTTAATTTTTTTTGGACTTGAGTAACGAAAAAGAGACTAATGCTAAAAGAACAAATTAATAATAAAGCATTAACTCATATATATATATATATATATATATATATATATATATATATAGTGCCCGACTGAAGGCACAACTCGTGAACGTAGTAAAGTGGACGACACGGCAGACACCCACGAAGCAATTGGGGTGGGGTAGCGTGCCGTGCCTTTCGATTTGTGCCTTGAGTTGGAGATCGTGTTTGGTATAAATTTTTTTGGTTATCTATTACAAAAAAATTATCAGATTTGATGATCATAAAATAATTCGTTGATGCTACCTAGATTTTGTGAGATTAATGAACATTATTCAACGTAATTGGGATGGTGTTTTGAGGCAAAAAAATTATTTTGATTGGTTGATAGACAACATGGGGGAGGACTGAAAGGGATAGAAAGAAAGAAGGAAAGAAAGAGATGGGAGAAGAGAAAGGGTGGCTCTTCCACCACCTCGGTCGGGCCAATGCTCGTCGTCGGCAAGTGCTCCGCTTTGAGCAGGACAAAGAAAGGAGCAGCATGCCTTCATTGGCATATCTTGAGCCGCTGCTGTTGACTGAAGGAATTATTGGTCGGAATGATATGTATTGTATTATATTATATGCACACAGGCGTGCCGAAAGCCAAGCTTATCCACCCACACGCATTCATGTGCCCTCGTGACTCGAACAACTTGGCTTCCATCATCAATCATATTGCCAATGACACTGCCGCTGCTGTGAGCAGTGTCCAAACACCGAGGCCACGCAATCCCGTACCTCTCTCTCTCTCTCTCTCTCTCTCGTGAAGGGTCAAATGATACACGAGTTACGTGATCGTCGAGATGCTTCGTCTCAGCTGGTATTTAGTTCGTCCGTAGATGAGTATCTGTAGAAATTCCCCAACTTCTGTTCTTCGATATTTCACTTGGGATAAGCGTTGGGATTGCCAGCAATAGTGGTAACTTCAACTTGTTGTCTAACAATCTAAATTGCAAGTTCAATTACTAGTAAATGTGCTGATAAATGAGAAGGAACTACTTTGCCTCGGAGATGAGACAGAGAGCTGTCCATCCCTCACCTCCATCGCTCGTCGCCATATCCACGCAATGTTTGTTATCCATGTCCAATCTCCTTTTGGGTGTGTGGTGAACAAAGAATTGTTTGGAGCACATGTTCCCGTCGACTTGTGCACCGGTCGTTTGCATGTTCTTATTCCGCCCGCAACGCGCATTTTGGTACATCAGTGCGGAGGAATGTCTGTGGTTACAAATTTTCTAGTGATAATAAGTATTTCATCATATGAGGATTGATAGGAGGAAAACTAAATAGTTCAAACTAATATGTTACCAATGTAAGCTTGTAACCAGGTTTTTATCAAGGTAAAGAAACCAGACATGTCCATGGTTAATGAAGTCTTTGATCATCCGACGCATCGGCATAAGTCGCAGAGTCAACCTAATTCGGGCTTGATTCGATCACAAGGTCTGTGTCGAGATGGCAGAGAGAGAGATTCAGATGAACATAATGCAAAATTATGTTACAGATGTGCTGGTAAGAATCACTCAACCAATGTGGCAAAGCATATCATATCAGCAAGAATCACTTGACCAATGTGTTAGAGCATATCATATCAACATTCGCATTCACATGTGAATGAGTGTCCAGTAACTATGATTTTTTACTTTCGTTCAATAGTCCACATGTCACAGAACATTGAGATAAATTACATCACGGATATGTCCGACAAGAACCACTCAGCCAATGTGTCAGGATTCACATAACATATCATATCGACCGACGATTCACATATCATATCCGCGTGAAGCATATCGATATTCAGTGACAAACCAATTTTTGACGTTCGTTACATAATCTGTAACACCCATCAACTCATATCAATATTGAGTTCAAAATTTTCTTCATGAAATCAACAAGAACATTCTTACACTTTATACATCATCGGTATATTCGTCTGATCACACAGCAACCAATTGATTTTTTATTTTCTTTATCACCAATACATCCTTTCACCCTATGAGAACAAATAGAAACAACGTAGTGAGGAGAGAAATCGCTCAGTTCTTACGGTATCCAAAACAGCACATATTGAAAAGAATAGGAGTTTGACTGATCGAGTCAGCCAGCCACTTCATCGTTAGGACAAAGCTGCTGTACTATTTAGTGGTTCACTGGCTTCGAGGAGTTCATTGGTTAGGCCTGTGAAGACCATGGAATCTGTCTCTGTTGGCTTGAACTTGACAAGTGCTGAAGGGACCAAATCTTCCTCCTCCAGTGTTGTTGCCCGGGCTCCTGGTTTTGCGAAAGGAACCACTCGTAGCTTAGGTACTGCCGGCCGTAGGAGCTCAAACTCTAAACTGGGGTCCTTTAGAGCAGAGCTGACAAACTACAGAATACCGTAAGAGTTAGAATACACACCTAAAAGCCCAACCAATATGATGATAATATTTAACATGAATAAAAATATATGAGCATTGCCGAACAGGGAAAAATGTCAAAATCTTTTACCCAATCATTTCTTTATTACATTGGTCTCAACAAACAAAATGGGAGGCATGGAAGTCTTCCAAATTTTGTACTTTTAAGAATTCGCATTTGACAGGCCCTTTCACATTAAGCTGCTAAACGAAGACTGAATCACCACATTCAGTTGCTTAACTAAATCACCATAGTTATAACAATCTATTTTGTAATAGGTCAATTTACAGGATAAAAGAGCTTAAATATGAATAGCACAGGTGATCTAGACATTGACCATAAAATTGCCTGAATGATCTTCTAAAATCCAACGAAAGAAATTTTTTCTATATTCCAATAATACAAGAAATAAAAACCAGTATATACAAGCTAGCATTGAAGAATCGGAGGGAACAAATTTACTGCACAGCCATATATTCCTGACTTTGGTAGATAGAAAGAAGATAAACGATATGGTATGTAGTAAAGCATTCATAATGTCAACAGTTAAATTAGCCACAAGATTAATGCAACCAATGATCCCTAAACTGAACCAAAATGGCACTTAAATCCTATGCTTAGCATTTTTCACAACAGCCCCTCAATTTTAGAACATTAAGACCATCTATCTCTGGCCGATTAGGGTGGTCCACTTGGCACAAACAGCCATTTCCGAGCTTTTTTCTGATAAGTTGGCTGCTAGCATGGCCATATTTTTCACATCAGTTGTCATCCCTAAATTCAGGCTTCGAGTTGACAAGAAAGAAGAAGAGGACGAACAAGCAGGGGAATGGAAGAGGAAGACAAAAAAGAGAGGTAGGAGGGAAGAAGGTGGTGGCGGAGGCAAAGAGGACAAGACTGAGGTGGTGGAGGTAGAGGACGAGGAAGAATGGATGTGTTTTCATGCCCTATAAGACAGCCTTTTAAAGTATGCAACACTGCCACGGGTAGTCCTAACAAAGATGGCTTCAGTAGCAGTCTAATCTGCAGTTTAAAGTTAGGCATGAAACCAATGGCAACTTACAGATAAATTTTGGGAAATTCATACCTCATTGTAGTGACACCTGAGTTATCTCTAGCCCTTACAAGTAGCAGTCTAATGACTCTAATCTGAATTTCACTTGTTAAAACTTCAAGATATAGCCCTTCTAAAAACAACTGACTCCAATGCTGTGCTTGTACAACACCGCTAAAACCAATCATTTCTCTAAGACCAGTGCTGTGAAAAAACTTGGTTAACATGAAAAGTATCATTATAGTCACAAAAGAAAAAATAAATTATGAAATGGTGCTCAGACAAACTAGGACCAAAGTGCAATTTGATATGTAACCATCACAAATACTCGATTACTATATCTCGTCTTTCTATCAACCAAGAATGTTTACATCTTCTACAGTTTGCAAAAGAAATAATAATACTCTCGTACCAATACTAGCAAGGGGAATGAAAAACTTAATAAAAATAAAGTTTTAGGAATTAACCTCGTAAAGTGCTGTAGTAGGCTCCCAAGGAAGAAATACACCTTGAAGAAGCACTCCATCTGGAAACTGAACTCTAACAACTGCCCTTTTATACTTACGCTTAGCAGCCATGGCCTGCTTCTCCCGATATGATTTGGGAATTAATAGCTGAGAATCTGCCAACCTTTTCTTCCTTAGATCAGCTTCTCTCTTTAGCTCAGTGGAAGATAGATTATAGAAAGAATCTGGAAGGTCAATCCTTGCTGCTTCACTTTCAGGAACAGGAAAGAAAACTTTAACCTGTAAAATTAATTTGGTATGTGACCATTAAAGTAGACAATCAGAAGCATTCACTTGGCAGTATGCATCTTAACATCGCACAAAAGCCCACCCTCTTCTGTAAAATCTAGCTTATTTCTATATTAAAACAAAGAAAAAGCTTTAACCTGTAAAGAAAACTTTCAGGAACAGGAAAGAAAACTTTAGCCTGTAAAATTAATTTGGTATTTGACCATTAAAGTAGACAATCAGAAGCTTTCACCTGACAGTATGCATCTTAACATGACACAAAAGCCCACCCTTTTCAGTAAAATCTAGCTTATTTCTATATTAAAATAAAGTAAAGCAACAGAATAGCTAAATTTAAAGTAAAAGTAGTTCAATCTCATGCCTAGGGCAATCAACAATATCACAAGATATACAATTGCTGTTCTTTTATTTTTTGGTCGAATCTGTGTCTAAATTTCCTTGTTTCCTGATGGAGGAAGCTTCATTTCTTTTTGGTCTTGTTCACTGCTATATTGCAGACTGCAATATTGACCAACAAAGTCTTAAGTATGTGACCTGTGATTATCGTTTTTTCTAAATCATGAAACGACCAACATACACTGAAAACATCCATTCTCATTTGCAAGTCGACCTCATGTCTTCTTCTCAGCTCTTTTGCTTCATAAAAGTGAATTTCCTCATTTTCTTTTCTTGATCGAGATATTAGTCTTTTTTTTTTGTACTTTACATATTTAGGTAGCAGCTTTGGTTTCTTTATGTCATATAGTAGTTTTCTATTTTCACTAACAGTCTGCACCATATTACGACCAGGCATCAGACTGGTATGACACCATGATATCAACAGGCACCGAATATCAATGGGAAAATATAATCGAAAAACTTGTACCGAGTGGAAAGAGTGAAATAGGTGACACAAAGGAAAAAGTACTCTTCCTCCTGCTCTTCTACGTTGTTGCTTAAGGCTTACTTATCGCACTGAATAGCTAAGACATTAGAAGATCAGGTGCCGCAGAGAAGGAAGCCTTTCTTCTTTCTCTCTTAGGAATAAATGGATAAATAGAGGAAAGGTAAGCCAGTCAAGCGACAAGGATAGGTAAGTAACATAGAGAAGATGAGAAGATTGGGCAGCAAAGGTAAGGAATTGCCAAGTGTCCAGTCAAAAAAAGGAGGAATGAGGATGAAGAGAGGCAGCAATTCGAAGGCGACACAAGCTATGAGCTAAGAGATATAACGAAGCATATGTAGCAGATGACAGATAGAACGGGGAGAAAGAAACAAAAGAAGGCATAATATCAAGTACAAAAGAGGCTTACTTTTGTTTTCGGAAGTGAAATGAAAATTTCTTGACTTGCACATCTCCCTTCCGTGTTCTCATTTCAAAGCAAAGAAGAAGAAATCAAGAAAATTCCAGAGAGATTGTACAGAAATTATATGCTTGTTTGATACAGCTATCTATATTGTTATTCTTGCATTAACTACCAAATTTCAACCTTTGATACTGAATCAATGAACCAATAGAATTTAAACTAGTCAACTTCACTCCTATTATAGACCAGTGTTCAGGTCTCAGAGACAACCTCTATGAACATAGAGCTACGGTTGCATATATCGATCCTCTCTAGATGAATCAGTGGGAGCTCCTGGGTTTGCCCTAATATGATTTAAATGATAATTTTTTGCAGATCTAGATGGCTTCCTAACAAAAACCACTTCAACAGTTGCCTTATAAATAAAGAATTGGAACAATGCAACTAAGTACGCATTCTAAATTGCATAAACTAAATATTTCAAATTATTTCTAGATGCCAGTCATATCATGTCACAGGGAAGAGATTCTACAAGCACATACCTGCCTATCAATCTTCTTCGGCTCAATTGATCTCTGAGTTTTCACATCGGATACTACCACCGGAACAGAACCCTCTGACTTCCAACTCTCCAACAGTGTCGTTGCTTCTTTAATCACCGCAATCTGCTCCTCGGACGGGGCCTCCATAGTGGCCCAAACCTCGCCCTCCTCCTCCCCTAACCTAAACCCCACGGACTCCAGCAGCTCCACCCCTCCCCTGGCGCCCACGGCCTCCTTGATCTTCGGGTTCCCCATCCGTATCCGCCGGAACTTCTCGTTCTGGGGCTCCCTTGCCACGTTTCCCAGCAACTTCAGCACCACCTCCACCGCTCCCTGCGGGGGCCCCGAGGAGACGAACGCAGAGACCCGAGCGGCCACGTCGCTGCTGTCGGCCATCGCGGGATCGGGGGCGGCGGAGGCGTCGTGGGCGAGGCAGACGTCGAGGTGGGCGGAGACGTCGGCCTCGGTGGGGAAGGGGCGGGTGCATACGGGGCAGGCGAAGGGGGCGGGGACCGAGGGGCCGTTCTTGACCTGCCTACCGGAGGAGATGAGGGGATCGAAGGGGTCGAACTCGGCGGAGGAGGCAGAGGGAGACGGGGTGCGGCGGGAGGGAGGGGATCGGGGAGGCGGATTGGAAGGTCTGGGGTGAGACAAAGAGGAGGAGGAGGAGGAGGGAGGAGTGCCGGAGCCTAAGACATGGCCTTGACCCTTGAACTTGGAGGAGGAGGAGGAGGAGAAGGGATTGTTCACCTTCTTCAGCAACCCCTTCATCTTGTCCTTCATGTCATCCATAACAACAATGGTAAGAATTATACTGGACTCGGAGATGTAGGATTGTGTTGCGATTTGTAGTAGAATTAGTTGGGAATAAGGGAAGGGAGGGAGAACGACGACGAAGAAGCATAAGGGGGTGTTGGGAGGAGACCGACGGAGAGGAAGATCCTCAAAGCATTATAAAAACGTCCCCACAGACGCATCCCAAAACCTCTCTCTTCCCATTGGCTTTCATCATAAACGAGCCAGCCAAGCGGGTAAACATTTGAGCGTTAAATTTTGGGAACATGAAACATTATATAATAATAAAATATCCAACTAGTGTGAAGGTAGATGCACACCCCCAGAGATCCCCACCTGCCGTTTCCGTGGCCCCCCTCTCACTCACTCACGGACGCGTGGTGGGGCCCGACACGGTGTCGAACGTTTGGTTCGGAGTTTGAAGGCAATGGAGCCCGTTTTAGATTCGAAGAATCGATTCTAGATTTTCCAAAGAGAGACAAGACTTGCTCACTAAGATTGATCCTTGGTGACCAAGCTTTATAATTCGTACAGAAATGGATTGGAGATCGATCGGAACGAGTCTCGGTTTGTTAGATAATTTATTATAATATCAATATGTCAATCGTAGGTTTATTATTTTTAAAAAATAATATATGGCAAATATTATTTTTTCATTATATAGCGAAGCAAAATGATAGGAAATTAATAGACACGCTAACACATTATTATAATAATATTTCTTTCCCTGTCATCCTTATAATGGAAAATCTTATATATATATATATATATATATATATATATATATATATATGGTAATTAAATAAATATTGAGAATATTTTAACATTTTTATGAATCAAATAGTCTAAATAGTAAATCTAATTAATTGGGAGTCTCGTTTTAAATATTTTCAATGCATTCATTATATGCAAAGATAATATTTTAAGATATGTCAAGTGTTTTAAATACTTATTTAACTTGGACAAATATATGGTATGAATGGGTGAGACCACACAATGAGTCAATCCCTCGCCTGCGAGCATAGATTGATTGCCTCTGGGATTGGATTATGTTAGCAAGCAGGTCAAGCAACAGCTCAAGTTAGGCAAGATTATTATATCTTGTGGTACATCGAGTGCGAGTTACGTATGACTCACCATTGCTCCTCAAATCATGCAAACATTTGATGACCTATTATGGGATGCCTTGATCAGCCCATGGTGGTAGGGTTCAATTAGTAATCTCTTTATCATTTCTTTAATAAGTATACCAAATGTATAATTATACAAATTATATTTAAATCAATCCCAAAATTCAAAAACATTACAATATAATATGATTATTATATATACTATTATAATATATATATATATATATTAAAAAAATAAAAATAATATTCCTGTGGATAAATTACACTTGTATCTGCAAGTCACATCAAGTTTGGCACAAATCCTATAGCACTTTTTCTAGTCTTCCAAGTTCAGATCGTAGGGAAAATATTTGCACTCGCTTTACTTAGTTATTAATTATTTATTTTTTAGAAAAAAAAAATGTTCAGGATAGATGAAAGCGAGAAGGTTGGATAAGCACGGATCTGCTGCTTATGGAAACAAATCCACAGCTCTTAATCCCGTGGGAATCCCACCCTCTTGCCCATCCCATCTGCATCAGGAATTCCATGCAACGGAGAGTAAGTAGTAAAGAAAGCACTATCTGACAGCTTCGAGGGGACGAGGAAGCCGTAGGCAGCTTCGCATGTTCCCACCCACAATTCCTTTTCTTCTCTGACAAATCTACAAGATCTGGTGATTCTGTTGCTTCTACATTGACTTGGAGTAGTGAAGTGACTTGAAAATTTGGCAGCTTTGATGGTTGACTATGTGACAGCAAGAAACCTCGTTCTCTTCTGCAACAATCAATCACAAAAAGCCCATTAAACTAGTGGAAACGGTCTTAACTTCGCGAGAGAGGGTTGTCAGATTGAGTTGTATAGTTTTGGTCAGTAGCTTCCATGCACCACAACCATTTTGACCAAAATGCTACAACCATGAATGCAACAAAACAACATGATTATGATGATACAGGACCTAACAAATCTGTGGAACATAGATCCAATTCACATGTTACTGTACTTGTAATTGTCTTTCATGATGCTACGTAGAATTAATTGCTTCTTTGTGATCTGAGTGATCAGGACTCAACCCATGAAAGCAGTTTCTCCAGCTAAGGATAAGACTGCATAGGAAAGCATTGTGCATCGTGTTGTTTCTTTACAGACACGAACACTCCAAGCTTGATGACCTTCACAACTGCAGCCATGGAGATACTGACAGTCTCATCCTTGTTACACCTATAACAGCATGTTCTTCATAGGATAAGCCTTTGGATCTTGCATTGTATACGGACGTACGCTTGTGCTTCTTATGATTCCGTTCAAGTCACCGAATTAACATCAGCAATGCAACCCCACCGAGCAAACTCACAGCCATGGTGGTTCACAGGGGTAATTGGGAAGCAGAGGAGGACTAAAGGGGTTCGGAAGGAGAAGAACGCGTACCTCCTTGCGTCTGGCGTCCACAGTTGACGTTGTTGGCTCCGGCGAGGGCGAGGGGCCACTGCCATCTTTTCCAGCACAAAGATGCATGATCTTCTGCGCGGCGTCGGTGGCGTCCTTGCTCTCCCGCATGAGCCTCTGCACCTGCGCCTTGGGCAGTCTCATCTTGAGGCGGACGGTTCCGTCCATGGCCTCCTCGGCCTCGACCGAGGGCGGCGCCGGGGTCGCGATGGCGAGGTCCGACATGGAGCGGCGGGCGAGCCGGAGGCTCTCCAGCCGCTCCTTGGCGCTCACGCGGAGCGCCCCGGACGAGGCCCTGCGGGGGGCGCGGTGGTCCGGCAGCCGGGGGAGCTCCACCATGAAGTAGAGCTTTCCCGGCTTGAGGGCCGCGTCCGGGTCCAGCGGCCGTGCCCGCAGCCCGAGGCGCTTCACCTCCTCGGCGTCGAGGAGGGTGTGGCCCGGATGGTCCCGCAGCGCCTGCGTGGCCTGCGCCGGTGGCTTCAGCTTCACCGTGGTGCCGTCCACCTTCATCACCTTAACCATCTTTTTCTTCCCACCCAAACTGTTGCCCATCTTTTCTCTCCTATGATGCACGCAATGGGGTTGCGGAAGTGAGCCAAGTGGAAACAGAGGAGGGGGAATAAAAAGGGTCGAGCAGGTGGTGGGCATTTACGAAGGTGGGTTCGGGTTGGGTTGAGGCGTCAACTGAGGAGAGCAAAATGGAACCAAATTGCTATTCGAGAAACTGCGGTAGGGTGGTGTGAAGGGAATATAATTACCCGTCGGGCCGTGTTTTTACGTTCTGCGTTCTCACCCACCCAGATTTGCTCGCATGAACAAAGTTGTACTTGCCGACGCCATAACGACGGAAACAGAGTCATCACGGTCCGTTACTGACAACTGGTTTTGGAAGATGTCGCTGTGTTACAAAGCACGACATCACAACTACCTACTTGTTGATGGTCAGCGAGGGGAACACCAAACCCGAGTGTCACACACCACTGGGCCTGTTAGTTCTTGCCTTGGTTGGGACAACATCAATCATAGATTTAACCCTTGGAAGCTTGCATTGTTCCATGAAATAAGATCAAAATGAACAGGAATAACAACGACGGGGTGGCTTTTACTCAAAACTCTTCCTCTTCTGATACTCAAAAACTATAATAATATCACTCTCAACCTACCCAAAATTAACTGTATCAGTTAGATAGCATGAGAAACTTTTAATTTTCTTAAGGTAGATTGGGAGGGAATGTAATAATTAACACAATGGAAAGTTGTACCTGAAATTGACACACCCAGGTATGAAACCAGGTGATGCTTCCCTTCTTCTAGTTTCCGGGCATGCTGAGAGAAAACCTACTTCGAGCACGCCTGAATCCAATCATGTCAACCTTTTAGAAGTCAAAGATGCAGCCACCGCCCTCAGAAATCAGCTCATCATCAGTCATTGCATGCTCGAATCTGATGATGGCTCAGGCACGCTTTTTGCTTCCAGTGTTCTGATCATGTTTACAGACATGAACAGTGCCCAAGGTTGTGCACTCTTCCTCCCAAATCATGGTGGCAGCCATGAACTCATCCCACATCAGGAGCAGTAGCAGTAGATCTTTGAAGACAGAAAATGGAACAAGGATCTGCTTGTTGAGCATGAAATGCAGGCAGCAGAGTAACACTCGAGCAAGCATGCCAACTTGAAGTGTCTTTGACTAATTCCATTCCCAGGACACGGAGAAAACACAAATCTACAGATGTGTGGAAACAATAACAAAGCATTCCTCTAGCTTGAAATTAATCATGTCAAATGTGAATTAAGCATGGATGAACTGATAGAAACAATGTCAAAAGTTGTGGTCTTCATTTCTACCATTTTACTAATAGAAAACATACAAGCCTCATGCCTAACCTGAAAAGGAAGCTTTACTTGTCTTGGAGTCTTTTTCCTCCCAGAAACCTGAAGCAGTCTTCATGGTGAGGACAACTGCGCTTATAATTGGCCACATGATTGAAGACTAAATGCAAATCTTTGAAGTGCAGCAAAGTCTAAAGCTATCATGAAGTCTTTGAGCAGAATGACTCCTGTACACAAGCATATAGTAAAGCCGAGTTGGAATGGTTTGCTTGCCAGAACTGACCTAGTTGTTTTGGTTCAATTAGAACAATAACATGCTGCACAGGATACTAGATACGTTCGGTTCATCTTCCTCAACCTATTCCAATTTCTAGTGTGACCTAAATGTTCCAATGAAGTTTTTAGCATATTTTCGCTGTCGAAACTCTGAATCAACTAATACTAAGTTGAACAAATTTGTTTTTGTCAAACCCTATTTCCTAAAATAATTTCCATCAGTTCTAATTTATTTTACTACTGAGACTCTGACTACCCTCTTTGCTTTGTAGGCCCTAGTAGTGTCAAACTTGATACAACTACACAAGTCTTGAATTGGTGTGTCAAGGTAATTAGCTTGTCATAGTCTATAGGAGTTTGAAAAAGTAGTTTTAAGGAATAAACAGAAACTTTAGGATAATTATTTTGCTATAAGATAGGGCCAACCATTTTTTTACATGAGATGAGTACAGAATGCTTTGATATTATATATTATAGGTTATATATCTGATGCTTGATAATTGATATGGTTTTTTTAACTTAATTTGAGCTTTATAAAATAGAGTTATCAACTTCAATAAATTCTTGAAAAGCATGTCTTGATGAGTGATTGATATTAATGTCATGACTAGGGAAGACTAAAAGCTCTTGCTTCATCTATTCAATCAATCTCAAGCAAGCAGCCTCTATAGTTTACAGGAGTAGTGTTGCCAGGAAATACATTGTGCTTTGCAATAGCTAAAGTCCATACCATCGTGATTAAAAATTAAAATAGAAATGGGAAAGGCTTAAAAATGGGGTAATTACACATTTTTCAATCAGATTTTGCATAAATGTATATTTCCAAGAGCTCTTGTGGATTCAGATATTGCCTTCAGCTTACCTACTAATTTCTCATGATTGTTTATACTTTATGGTTTCAGGTTTAGAACCTTTAAGACTCATAAAGGAATCAGTCAAGGTGATTTCTTGTCCTTTCATTTGTCCAATTTAGCTTTTAATTGTTATCTTACTTGTTCAATGATTACTGTACAAGAAGAAGATTACTCCTTTAGTTTGAGCTCTAGCAAGACTTATGGCATCCTTTACGCTTGCGATTTGTTATGGCATAATAGCCACATAAAACTTGGAAATTATTTTAAAGATAGTAAATTTTCATAAATTTGATGTTTTCTTCATTAATATAATTAATCCTAATCTTAAATTACCTGTTTGTGAAAGTCTTGGAATTAAAGCAGCAATATTTTGCCTTTTATTTTTATATATTTCAAGTTACATAAAGTAACAATTTGCTCCAAGGTATAAAGTTTCAGCCAATAAATTATTGGCACTCTGTCTCAACATCCGTTGTCTACTCCATCAACTCGCATTGGCTCAGTATCTTCATTGTGGGTCTTATACATGGAAAATTAAGAAATAATAGTGCTCTTTCTCTCTTAGAAAAAGAATTATGCGCCCAACACATGTAATGCCAATTGTCGTAAGAATCATGTATTTTGTCAAATGTCTAATAAAATTTAAACCACATAAAAATATTTTCCATCTATGTTATCAGGAAAGAAACAAGTCCAAATAACCATGCTGGCACATAAATTGTGAATGCAAAGTAAATAATACAAAAGACTGACAAAGATTTTTATAGTGCAGATTGTTCCATCTATACAGAGAGAATAACCAAAACAAAAGGAGGAGCAACCACACCAACTGTTTATTTTACACAATAAGTTGGAAAATAGCAAAAGGTACTTAACAATCCTTGCACACTTCTGCAAAGAATCAAATAACGAAAAAAAGTAGACAGACATGTAGTTGACATCAATGAGTTTCACTCATAAATAATGCAAGCTAGCCTTCAAGTATATATAAACCGAAATGAAGGTCAGCTATAGCATTTGCAACTTACAAAGATGCTCCAAGAGAGAAGTGGCCTTGCGCTTAGCTCGGTCCGTACCACTCTTTGCGAGCTCGGTCAGCGGTATAAGGGCACCTAATCTCCCAATGCATGCCAAATTCTCATTATCTTTCTTGCAAAGTGCAAGTAGTATAGCTGCTGCATTCTCCTTATTGCGAGGTTGGCCAGTCCTTAGCAGGTCAATCAGAAGTGGGATAGTGTTGGCCCTGGCTATTGCCATCTTTCCTTCTTGATGGCTCACAAGAACTGATAAAATGGTTAGTGCTTCATCTATCATGCCATTGCTCAATGGTTCCTGAAGCATCTTCAGCAAAGGTGACAGAATTCCAGCTCGAATAGCACGGGCTTTGTTTCCTTGATATATGCACAAGTTGAACAAGGCTGTCGCAGCATCTTTCTTTCCCCTGTGACTCCCACTATACAGTAACTCGATCAATGCATCAAAAGCTCCTGGTGCACTTCCAATTGTTATCTTATTGTCATCAATAAGTGATAAGCTAAAAATGGCAGCTGCTGCATTTTCTCTTGCTTCCATGCTTCCACCTCTGAGCACTTGAATGATTGGACCAATGGCACCAGCCAGTACTATTAATTCCTTGTTATGTTCATAAATAGAAAGGTTCAGTAGTGCTGTCACTGCATGTTCTTGGATTTTATGGTCATCAGCTGATAGCAGTTTCACAAGAACAGGAATTGCTCCGGCCTCTGCTATCAGAATCCGGTTGTCTGTGCTCCTTTTTGCCAGGGACCTTAGTTCAGCAGCAGCAGACCTCTGATCCTCCAAAGACCTACTTGAGATATTGCACACCAACACATCAATAGCAACTCTATCCGCTGTAAATTCATGAAAAGCTCCATCACTCTTCCTTATCCATCCACTCACTGTTTTGTGTGGCTGCTCAACCTTATGAAGTTCACACCACTGCATGATTAGACTTCTCAAAACATAGTTAGGGGTCAGTGTAAGATTTTGAAGTTTTTGCTGGGTCTTTGGACATGTTCTGTTGCCGCAATCTATCCATTTTTGTATATAAGCTCGCTCATAAGTCTGAAAGCATGCATAGAAAAAAATAAGCATTCAGAACCTATAAAATACTTGAGAATTTTCATAATTTGAAGACCTGGCTTATAATGTTCTTTTATACAGTTACCTGCCCTGTGGAAACTATAACAGGATCCTTCATTAGTTCCAGGGAAATTGGGCATCGGAAATCCTCAGGAATCTCCAAAGGGACAGGTCTCTTAAATACCTCCAGCATCTGCGAGGTTAAGTTAATTTGATTATCATCATTAACAACAGATATGAAGGAATCAGCTATCCTGGCCTTATTAAGTCCTGCTGTTATATCCGATGTTATATTATCCATATCATGGTTAGACTTTCCATTAACTTCTGCAACCAGCATAACTATGTCTTTGAAATCATGATCACCATCAACTGTGTCATCAATATGAAGTTCCGGAGAGCTGCTTGTCCTTTGCAGTTTGAGTTCTTTACCACATGTTTGTGACAGCATATCATATATCTCTGAAAATACTTTCAGATTTGTAGTTCCACTTTTCACAGTTGCTCTTCTTAGCTGAGCACGTATCAGCTCAACCTAATAACAAGCAAATAGCGTGGTAACTCAGAGAAAAAAGATGAAGTTACAGACTACACCTAGTTTATTCCCATCTTCTCCAAAAGAATCATAGACAATGCAGTGGAAATCTATTTTTCTCACACCTGTTCTTGGACTTCATCAGATATGCCAAAGTTTTCATATGGAATCTTCCCAAGAACCTTCTCTAGCTGCCATGTCACATACTGGAACTGGATATCAATGTTCTTTTCTACCAAATCCTACATGAAGTGCATAAAGATTGATCAGAGAAGAAACAGGATATAAATATCATACTGGAACACACATGCTTTAAGTCTCTCAAAAATTGCTGTCATGCACTACAAGGAAGAGACACCTATAATGAATAAATAATGATGAAGTCATTGAGTTATTGTTAAACATGCCTGCGAAACAAGATCATTCTAACATGCAATATCTTACAGCACATAAGAAGCAAATTTCAGACCTAATGATGTATAATGCGGAGAACTGTCATTATGAATTGATAGAAAAAGAATGTATGTACTAGTATGGCAGAATATATTGCATTCTGCAATAGTTTGTAGAAGGAAATGACACTATGTCTACATTTTGGACAATAAAGAGAGTAAAAAAGCGTAACATTGCACATCACATTACAAGCAAATAGTTCCAACGGAATATAGAAAAAAGGATTTTGTTCAACCACAGCTAGTAGGTTCTGTGAAGATGGAAGGAGTCGGTTACACAGCAGTTCACAACTAGGCACCTGATTTTTCTCATAATTTTGTGGGTGACATCAAACTATCATGATATGTATCAGTCAATTTTGTTAATTTTCTGTTGTAATGCTTGCCTAATTGCACGCAAACAACATTAATAAAGCCGATCTAGCAATAATGGATTGGAAGATGAGCAAAACTAGAATGATGACAACATGAACCATATAGATCCAATGATGTTGAGAGAAAACCAAACAAATAACTCTCCAGCTAAGCAAGCAAGAACGATGGGCATTCTTCGAATTCAGTTTTAGGAAGCTAGAATTCTCAGTGAGATTTGGGTAGGCTGTGGTTGCTCCTTAACGACTATGACCACATAGTAAACAGAGCATGATGCTAGTACTTAATATAGCAGAGTAATACATAGATGATTTG
This sequence comes from Musa acuminata AAA Group, assembly GCF_036884655.1. Lineage (NCBI taxonomy): Eukaryota > Viridiplantae > Streptophyta > Magnoliopsida > Zingiberales > Musaceae > Musa > Musa acuminata. The sequence continues at coordinate 10,657,952 of NC_088346.1, read as the reverse complement.
ATCTACTAGATACACTTCAAAAAAAGAATCATTTACCGCAGAATCAAGAAATGGAAAAGAACAGAGACTCACAGAGGAGGCATTGTCCTGCCTCGGCCGGCGGCCAAGCAGAAGACACTTCTTGGCCGCTTCAAGCGCCATCAAGAGATCAGCCAAGCAAGACGTGACGTCCACCGGCGGGGAGGGGGAGGAGGAGGAGCAGGCCGCCTCCGAGGGAGGCAGCGACGGCGTAGCGTCGTCGGATCTGGCGGCGAAGTCCCAGATCTCCTCGAGGAAGTGGGAGAGGAGGGAGATCTTCCTGGAGAGGCGGAGGCAGCTGGCGCCGAGCGAGCTCGGAGCGGAGGCGGCGGCGAGGACGGGGCCCATAGCGGCGACTTCTTGGACAAGCGTAAGCATCGCCTCCGCCGTCGTCCGGATCTCCGGTGCGGCCATGGCGGCGGCAGAGGAAGAATAGGAGGAGGCGCGATCGCGCGTTCGCGGGAGGAGTGTGACAGAGGAGACGCCGATTCCAACGGCATCGCAATATAATTGAGGGAGGGATCAGTGGAGAGATTCGCGGGCGCAGAGACAGCGCGAAGACGAATAAAGAAATCGACAAAAGAAGCGGCAACAGGAAAAGAAAAGAGCGGAGACATTTTCCGGGTACAGTTGGGAGGGAGGCCGAGGCATACACAGACAAGACTTAACGACGGGTAGATACAGATGGGTACCACTGTCACATCTACCCGCCTCATGATTGGATGAGTCGATGAGTTGTGACGTTGTGATGGTATCCGGGATAGGGTTTAAAGGATGGGTTGGAACGCGGGGTACGTGGTGTTGGGAAAGAAGGGCCAGTTGGGTACAGCTCTCGTCTTCGATGGGTGGAGTGCCTCAACTGGAACGTGGCGGAAGCTGGAGGAGTCGATGACAGCACAGCTGTAGCATAAACAAGTCGCATTGCAGGCCGTTTCCTCGGCGCGTTTGGACCCCCGCTGTGTATTTGAATCGTCTCCACCACTGCTGCTTCACAAATCAATCGTTTGTTTCTGAGAAATGATAGAGACGCGCTTGTAAATGACACTACTATTCCAGCTCTCAACGGTCATGGACTTCTCCCATGACTTTAGCTTACATAGAATTAATAAATTCAAAAAAGAAGTCTTTTTCATTTTCTTTTTCTCAGCAGAGAGCATTTTATTTTTATTTATTTACATAAAACATCCTTTATTTTATGAAGGATGAGATTACTCTTACAACCATCCTGTCATCCCGCTGTCTCCACTTCTTGTCTAGGGTTATCATCGTGTCATCGTCTGTCATGGTCGAGTCCCCGAAGGGAAAGCGGGTGATGGTCTGTGAGGGCGACCTCGTCAGCATGTACGCTGTCTATTTCCTCATAGCTTCCATTTCCACTTTTCCTTTGTTGTCGCCCTAGATGATCTCACCAACGACTGTTATCGACTCCTTGAGGATCTCTCCCTATCGCATCCATTGTCGTGATTGCTCTAGTGTTGCCTTCCCTTCCTCCATGGACTTGTCCCTGTTTATGCCTTCATCGGGGGAGTCAAGGGAGGGCGATCACTGTGGGGGCTATCCATCAAGGTCGACAAATAGGTACGATAGGGCAGAGGCGAGGCCTTAGCAACACCTCATTAGGGATGACCGAGGGTGATAGACGAGGATGAGAAAATAATCGATAGATGAGGGCAAGGGCTGTAAGGCAGAGACAATCACACGGATGTGGTGGCCGGCAGCGAGATGCGAAGGCGGCCACGATAGGAGGGCGACAATGAGGGCAACGATATTCTGGTATAAAAACTTGAGGTTTTTTTAAAGAAATTTATTCAATAATCCTATATTTGATCAATTCATGAGTGATTTATCAGTAAATTATAGCTGCTTGGGACAATGATGATGTTGCCAATTTTAATTCTATGTGACTTCGTCGGATTAAGTACTTGCATCACTATATACTTGGTACTTTAGAGGTGACTAAATTTTGATGGATATTTTTAGGTGTAGTTGCATTGATGATATAAGCAACCATCTTTTCTAAGATATCCTAACAATTCTGTGTTGAAAAGGTCAAGCTACTTCGATGCCTCTCATCATCGACAATCTAAGTGGTTAGTCTATTTAGTTGAGCAACAATGTTTTGTTATATCTATAGCATGTCTGTCATTAGGGTGTCATAATGATTCGCCATGATAAAAAAAACATAGCAGATTCTATGAACCATGAAACAAACACATTGTGATGTTTAATGCATAGTACACTCATCTCTTTCTAAACTACGATATGATAGTCTCAGGATGAATCAGTCATTATCATGGTGATGACCAAAAATTTCCGTTAAGAACTTCTCATACTACGTATGAGTTCTCATTTTGTTGAGTGATAAGCTCAATTTGTATGAATAATTTTGATGTGAATGCAAGAACTTGATATAAAGCTTATAGGAAATATAATTTAGATGTTCATAGGATTTTCTCTAAACGATTAGATTGAGAAATTTTTTTTAGAATTTATACAAGAGAGAGTGATAGGGTTGAATTTGAATCAACTCAAAAGAGAATCTTATTTCTTGTATTTTATTATTCTCATATGGTAAAGGATTTTCTTTTTTATGAATTAGGTAATACATAAATCTTATACTTGCTATTTTTCTGCATTTATGATTTATTATTAATTTTCTAATATAGAAGAGAATATTCAGAAATATAAATGTAAATAAATTAAAAAAACAGAGTTCTATAGAAAATAAGTTTAATATGTAATTTACCCCCATTTGTCAACAGAGTGGTATGAATAGATGCAAAAAAGTCAATGAGTCGTGCCATGAATAGTGATTTTATTTAGCCAAGAGTGATTATATTTCTTGTTTCATTGATATTTACACTAAATAAAAGCAAAATTAACATGTCATAGTGGCATGTGGATCGGCAATCCATTAGTGGAGCAATTCTTTGAGCAGAAATCATTTTATAAGCTATAGATCATTTATTTGCTTTTAGTTTTTATTATCTTGTTGTGTATTGAATGATTCACTTTGCCAGATAAGCGAAAAAAAAAACATAAAAAGAGCATCTAAAAACATAAAAGTTGTTTGTATTTGCAACATTGTGTTAATCTTTAATTTACTTATCCGATGTGTATATTTGTTAGGACGAAAGTTGATAGAGAATATTCTGGCAACTAGACCAGCCCGTCAGTTGGTCGTCACCAAGACATCGACGTGGAAAGCAAGGGATAAATCATCACTCCACTCGATAGTAAGGCGGTAGCCTGTTGGCCACTGCAACCAACAACAAGCGGTATGGCTCGATCGTCGGGGGCAATGGGCCCCAGGCAACCAAGTTGACCCGCGCCCCTCTTTGGTCAGCCTTATAGGTGACAACACGTAAGGGAGCCGATCGGTGTGACCCTATTAGCCGTCAAAATTGACAAGAGATGCCCCTTTCTATCACCCTACGTTGACGACGTGTTACATGGGGTCGTACGGACTAGTTATGCAAATGTGCAAGGGTTATGGTAGTGTAGAGATGAACAATGACTTGTTTGAGTTTTCTTTTGGTTAGATGTTATAGTTATGTTCGAGTTTTGAAAATACTATAAACAGAGAAAATCCTACCATTTTATTTAGTAAGTTAGCATGTTTTAATTTTAAGATTGTCTATTTCTGTTGATAGCAATAATTAAAATTGAGATATGGCATCTTACTTTAACCAGAGGGTATTAATAGAAATAGAAATATAGTGTTATATTTCTATAACTAATTTCATATATTTTTAAAGAGAGACACATATGGTTTGATATATTTGCCTAAGGTAATGATTTCAAAGGAAGAATCTCAAGTCTTTTCTATTAATTAATAATATAATTATAAAAATTGAGCTAGCAAAAGGTCTTAAATACATTTTTGTGATGCATAAGAATAATAGAATATGAAGATAATATGTTATAATTTTTTGGTAAAACTACAGAGAAGTTGTGTACATGTAAGTTTTGCTAAGAGCAAAGAAGCATACAAAATTTTTGGATGAGTGGGAAAGTATGTTTACTTACTAATTTCATCCATGAGAGTGTTAGGGATTCTTTTTTAATGAAAGGCTTTAAATGGGAATAAATATTTAATCTTTTTAGTTAAATCATAGTGTAAAATTAGCTAACTTATGGGGTTAAAACGTACCTTGATTGGTGGAATTCGGTGAACCGTGTTCCACGTGATCCGCGATCAAGGTAGGCTCCTTTGCTTCGAAGTAGGGGAAACAACAATGCGAATCCAATCCCCCACCCTAAACACACTCTGCTGAATTCCACCAATAACACTCGAGAATTAGCCGATTCCACGTTCTTTTTAACTTCATCGCGTAGGAGAGCAGTAGAGGCCGTTCTACTTGCAATCAAAAGACGAAAAAGGAATTAGCTAAGTGTGGGACCCAGGTATTTTGCGTCCATTGATTGGTTGGATTCGCTGGACTGCGTTTGATAATGATCACTTTATCTGCATCCTTTTCTCTTTTTCTTGTCTCTCTCGTTTGTTCTCTTTCTCTCCAAGCAAGAATATATAACGATTTGGTTGCCGGCTGCCGAAAGGAATACGGAGAGTGGTATTCCCGCAGTGAAAGTTGCGCACCTAGGGAGAGACTCCTGCGTCTGAGACAAGCCACCATCCATGAAACCGTGACTTACTATTGGTTGTTTCGTGGGTCCGCGAGTTGGGACCCATATCGTTTACTAATAGGAAGAAAAATCATTTACTAGTTTGCTGTTTTAGGCGAGGCGAGACAAGTGAAAAGGAGCCTGACACCGACTCCTCTTTCGGTGTCGTATCCTCGACTGTACATACAAAGTATAAAACGGTCGCCACTCCCTTCGTCTTGCCGTCCGACCTCGATTTGGGAGTCGCAGATTTTTAACCCACGCTGGACGGAGAGACAGAGAGTGAGAGAGCAGCGGTTGGGCGAGCGAATTAGTGAGAGAGATGAAGATCTTCGTCAAGACTCTCAAGGGCACCAACTTCGAGATCGATGTCAAGCCCGAGGACACGGTACCATCGCTTCCATTCTCTTTCTCCTTCGGTCCCATCACTTTCGCCAGCGAATCGACCGGTCTTTTTTATGTTTTTGCCGTTTCTTCTGCCGATTTGATGCCCTAGCAGCCGGCTTGCACCGAATTTGGGCATGACGCATGTGTGGATGGGAGAATTTAATTCTTGATGATAAGGTTTAAGAAAGATCCTGTTGTTGGAGATATTTGGATTGCTTCTTGTTGAATTGATTCTTTTCTTCAAATTTAGGGAATGTTTCCGCAATGGATCGGGTTAAGGGTGCTTTAGGGTTATCTGCATACTACATTTGAGTTCCGAAGGGATAAATAATTTAGAAGAGTTGTATGAATTGCATTTGTTATTGTATACATGAATAATTTAGTAGGGTTGTATCTATTGCATTTCTTATTATTTTACTTTCTATGATTTTTACTACAGTATTCGACTCTTGCGTAACGTTGATGTGAAAAGCAAACGCGTCGTGTCTGTCGATCTCTAATACATGGAAAAAGTATTTGGGGCAGAGACATCATGGATTGGACCCACATCGAACATAAATTTTCTAACTTGTTCTTTGATGTTTTGGGTTATACTTTTACGCGTAAATATTGACTGAACGAGTTTAGAAAAGAGAGTGTTGGATAAACAAGAAGGTTTGTTATTCAATATATTTAGCGGGCCAAAATTTATATGTTCCTTAACGCATTAATTTGGGTCCTTTTTTGTCAGAGAAATATGTGTTCGTATAGGTATCTTGTTGTCGAGTTAGAGATTGTGTAGTTTTTGTCATGTTACTATTTAAACAAGTTCATTGTTTCTACCATGTACGCGTTTATAAGTCCATAGTACTCCAACAAAAGTACATCATTATGCTCTATGACTATGAGAAATTTACACCAGTTGAAAATTTGATGCTCCGTCAAACACATGATAGCCATATCATTGAATGTTGTGAAGTGGTAAGTGACTTCATTTGATTTAATAATCACTTCTTATTAAATTCTTAGAGAAAAAGAAGAAAAGATCAAGATATTATTCCATTTTGAGAAAAAAGGGTTCCCAAAGTCTACAAGATCATCTCAAGTGTCTTCTATAGTCTAATATTTGTTCAAGGTGTGAAAATTTATCTCGTGTATAAAAATCTTGAGCTCCATGCCAACTAGATTACTCAAGGATTGCAATATTTCTTATCTTAATGACTATCTTTTTCTAATAGTTGCATGTGTGGGTGCGTGCAAGCGGAACAGGGGGCTCTTGCTTTTCTTATGCGTTCAATATGTATCATCAATGCCCTGTTAGTGCTCGCAAAAATGACTTTTCCCTGCCAGCATCAATGCCTAGTGGTGCAAAGGATCTACGTAGCCATCCTCAAATAGTTGCAACATTGAGATTTGTTGTTGTAGTTATGACAATTATCGACTTTCCTTGTGATCTTCACTACACACTCAACTCGTAATTCTGCACTAGTATTGATAGCAAGATTTATTCGGTGCTGATACCAAATGTAGGTTAGATTGGTACATGCAGTTCTATACCTTTTTCAGTACCAATCAGACCAATTGTTCGAACCCTATATTCTATAACCCCTATTAAACCCTGTCTTCTATGCTTGATTACTTAATGAATCAAAATTTGTATTTTAGACTCTTTATGAACTATATATATTAAAAGCACACAAGTAAAGTCTTCTTAAAAGTGCATGAAGTTGGCACATGATATAAATGATGTATATGTTAAGATTTGAAATCTTGGTTCGGTGTTGATATCAGTTGGTAGACAGATGAATATGCATCGGCAAAAGGGCCTGAACCAGAGAGAAAAAGTGAGTGGTGGGTGAAGGAGTTATGCATGTCATACTCTTTCAGTGAGTGGCTATTGTTACCACCAAAATAAACAACATGCCATTTGGAAAGGTAGTTATACAACCACAATGTCATGTGGTTGGACGTCAACATTATAATTTTAGAACATTCACAATAACATTACTTCTACAATATTTGATTGACAAACCGTGTACCTTTTGATGTCAATTTTGAACATCAACTTGTTGTGGCGAATTTGACCAATGTGGCGATCTTGATGTGGTGGATTTGACCAGCGTGGCACGTTTTTCCAAATCTTGCCACATTTGAAGTTGGGAAAGAAGTATGATCTCGTGAGGTGATTTGGTTTTGGGCAAAGGTTTCCCATATACAAGAAGAATTCAACACATCTGGTCTCCATTCGGATGGTTCCAGTTTGTGGGGTGAAAAGGACAAGAAGAGTTCAAACTCCTGGATTTGGCACACTTCGTGGTAGGAACACTTGGTGGTTGATGGCCATGGGTTAATGATTAGGATGTATCACCTAGCGAGATGTATAGCCTGATGCCATTAAATTTTTCATTTATAGCAGGAGTATATCCATAATTAAGCACAACTGGCTATTTGTAGACAATGGAAATTTTGATGCTTGCCTAGTGTTGCATCATGTCATATTTTTTCTCAAGTTTCAAGCTTGAGATTGGTAAATTAGTAACTGTCGTGGCTTTAAAACCTTTTGACTGGCAGTATTGTTTTTTATTAGCATCAGACCCAAAGGACGCATGCTTCAATAACTTTGTTTAGGTATCTTTTGTCTTAGGTTTCTAGATACCTGAAGAATAAATGACAATTTTTTTAGAAGTTGATACATGAGGCTTTGAGCTAGCCAGTACTTGTTTCCAATGCATTTTATTTGTTACTTTAGAAGCACCAAGAAATTAATCAAGCCCCAGACACACGGATTTTAAGAAATAAGACTGTAGGCAATGAAGTTGTTCATGCAATAAAGAATTCATTTGGATATAGAAGTAAAAAACTATGCAACTTAAGCTACATAGGTAATCCATTATTCCAACCATATCCTTTGCATATTTTTTTATTACATTCTCCTGTCTCATATTTCTAATCACCCTTTCCCTCAAGTTTACACCCTTGCATGCCTTGTTGACTAGAAAGGGTGATCCAATGCACTAGTCTCACCTATGTGGACATGGATGTGCTGGACAGACTTTTACCCTGACTGTGGAGAGGCTATTTCTATATTTGAAAATTTGACGGTTAAGTTGCAACCAATCAATCTTACTATGGCATGACGTCTACGTGTCATTACTATAATTTCTCCAGCTTTTTGCCTTCAATTTATTTAATCAATGTATAATAAACAGTCTGATAATCATTTCCATATGGTTCCTCTGCAGGTTGCTGATGTAAAAAGATACATTGAGACTTCCCAAGGAAAAACTGTTTATCCAGCTGAACAGCAGATGCTTATACATCAAGGGAAAGTTCTTAAAGATGATACTACATTGGATGAGAATAAAGTTTCTGAAAATAGTTTTCTTGTTATAATGCTGAGTAAGGTAGCCCTTCACTTTTAAGACTCTATTCTGATTCTTGATCTTCTTATGTTTGTGGACAAGCTGATGAATGTTGGTCTTCTTCTAAGAGCTTACATGATTTGCCATTTCTTTTACTATGTTGCTGGCTTTCATAAATTGAGAAATATAAGACAACTTCTGCTTCACTGAGAATGGCAGTAGGAGCAAGGCTCTTCATTTTGTTTGTAGTTTACTTGATGTGAGGGATAGGGGAACACATCCACGGCTGGTGAATCCAAAAAATCTTGGTTCCACAAATTTGTTTGACTTTCTGTGGTATGGACATTATCCTGCAAATATGTTGTGATGGAATCACACATTTCTGAACCAATATAATCTCTCTTACAAAGAGGCTTGTCAACAGAATCAGAAACCTTTGACATTAACTATGGATTTAATTAAGTTTAATTGTGTAATTACTTTCCATGTATTATGTCATTAGTGTTATGGAATTACATGGAATTCATATATATTTACCAGTTATTAAATGTGTATTATGAAGAGAAAACACCTTAATGGAACTTGTCAATAATTCCAGATTAGCAGGATTCTGTTGTCATTTACCTTAAAATAACATGCTCTATTTGGCCTTTTTTTCTAATGAGGAGAGAGATGGTTCTCCTTTGCATCTTTTCAGCTGTTAGCACTCCTCTTATTGTGGCTGCCTTAATTTTACTAGTGATATTGCCCTAAACAGTTCCCAAATGTAGGGGAATAGCCACGCACTTGAATCCAAATATGGTCCACTGTTATTGTTGTGACATCTAGATTTCTCTATATTCTCATAACTTTTGACTAACAAATTAGGAGGCCTTGATAAAAAATTTTATGCTTGTGTATAGTTTTCTTTTATAAACATATATGTGTGTTTATGTTTGTTGATTTAAGGTATAACTGTCCCCCTTCTTCTTGTGATTATTCTTTTATGGTGAATGATCGATGAGGAAGAACATAATCCTTCTTCCCCTTCCATGTTGACATGGAAATATTGATTCTTGGAACTTTGTGATTGTTTTTTTTTTTAGGTTTAACTAAAGCAATCACATATCCTATCGAGATGTATAGTTTTACTTGTATTTCTTAGATTTGGTGCATTTGAATTATTCTTTTATGGTGAATGATCGATGAGGAAGAACAGAATCCTTCTTCCCCTTCCATGTTGACATGGAAATATTGATTCTTGGAACTTTGTGATTGTTTTTTTTTTTTTAGGTTTAACTAAAGCAATCACATATCCTATCGGGATGTATAGTTTTACTTGTATTTCTTAGATTTGGTGCATTTGAATTATTGATAATTCAGTAATGTTTTGCTAGTTGAGTTTAAACCATTTCAACAATTTCAGTTTCTGGAAGCTTTTTTTTTTGTTTTTGAATGTTGGACATTGAGTGTTTTGAGTTGTCTTATCTTTGAACTCTCATGTTTATTGTATGTAATTGTTTTATTTTTTATATGCTATGATCATAGTTTACTATTTTATATGATATGAAAACATTATTGTTTTCTAATTATTTTGAGTTGGCCCAAATAAGTTATAAATTCTTTGGTGCTGCTGTCATGCAAACTTCTATTGCAATGACTCCATTAGACACATTGGCACTTCCAAAAGTGTAGTTTCCTTGGATCACATTTCTCTTTCTATAATAAGTCATAGAAAACAGGACTTTTAGGTCTTTGTGGGGTCATTAGCTTGCCCTGATTATTTACTGATGGCAGTAAAGATTTCAACCTTGATAAGGGGAATTAGATCGACTGCTGTTGGCAAAGTACATTCATGATGTTGTATAAAAATTATGGTATTGAGTAGAATTTCATATCTTAATAATTGTACTAACATTGCTTCTACTCGACTTGAATGACTAAGGTTCAGAAAGAACCTCTTTGCTCGCTAGTTAAGGCTATTAATCATCTCCAAACCCTGAATTTTCTGGGAGCCTCATGCATTAGGCCCATCATTAATTTGAGTTGCAGTTTACTTATCTGATTTTGGAAAATTTCATGATCAATTAATTAAAAGCTTTCACATGATTGCTCTTTTTTATGTCTGTGTTTTACTCGAATTTTTTAATATTTTTCTTTGGCATGGTTTAGTATTTCCAACTTAATTTTAAAGGTTTTTCTTATATAAGTCGTGACCAACTATCACACTGAAATTTCATAGATAATAGAGACCTTCAGTTGTGATGCATGTGAAATTAGTAGTCTTCACTCTTCAGAATACCATTGCGGATAACTTATGAGAGGTATACTTTTTACACTTTGCAGTCGAAGGGATCATCTAGTGGAGCTTCAACAACCTCTGAAGCACCTCCAAGTCAGGTTAGAAGACAATTCATTGATGTATATAACAATCTCTTACCGTATCTTTGTCTTTCACTTTATTTTGCTCTTATATCTAATTTATAGTAAAATAAACACTCTGTCAAGGATAACAAATGTTTGGTGCTACGTATGCTTTCTTGAGTGCTTATATATGTTGTGCAGATGTGATTGGAAAATGAAACATGCTTGTCAGAAAATCAAGTAATATAGCATTTAATCTTGTCAAGTTTGAACTTGATAGTTTGTTCAAGTTTTTGGTGGGCATTTGTTATTCATGCATATAGGGCATACCATCAAAGAATCCCCGTAAACTATCACTATATTATAATTGTTGGAAAATGCCTGACCTTGATGATGAGGTTCAACTGTTGTGACCAAATCCCAACTTTCTTTGGTCTTAGCATGCATTGGTGCATTTATAGTCCAGTAGACTATTGATGAACAGAACCAAAGGTGAATTCCAATTAGGAAAACTAAAATATGGCGAGATTGTCTATGTATCAAAGGAACATGCATTTTTGGCCTTCATCTGTCAGCATTGCTGCGATGTTGAAGCATATGGTTTGAATTGGATTTTTTCTTCTTATTTTAGGTGAGAACATAAAGTACTCTTATCAAAGTATAGGAGTCATTAGGGCATAATTTTTACTCTTCTGCTGTGTATTCGTTTGGCATCCAACTACCATTTATACTTCTTTGAGTGTCTTTTCCATGGAAAGTATGGATTTTAAGGTCATTAATAAGACACAATTTGACATGAAAGGATATGATCTTTATATTACCCTAGGTGGAGAAAGGGTCTTCACAGAAGAACAAGATAGAAGTGGGAAGATTTAACTATGGATTTAAACTTATTTAACTTTATAAAATAAGAAAATATCCAGACATGTTAGTCTAAGCAAACTAATTTAACATTAAAATAAAATAAAAATCTAAAGTAGGCAAAATCTTATTCCCATTAGATGAATTTCAATAGAGATAGGACTCAAATCAGACTTGTAATTTGTAGTGAGCCGTTTTATTCCTGCTGGAAAAATTGGAAATCTTTCTTTGCAAATTGTTATAAGGGTCCCTGTTGAACGTGGTCAAAACATGCCTTATAAGTTGCTATTCTTATCACCAGTTGCCCAAAACAACCCTCATGGATTGAAAAGGGTCCTAGAGTAGCCATGTGAGTCCAGCTTGACGATAGGAGTTTGAACATGCTGTTCCAGAGAGTTCAATTTTGTTGCTTAAGATTGCTTTAATGAACATTTCATTAGTACCTTGATTCTTGTTTATGACTTATCTGTTACAAGGATACTAGAATTATAATTTTATGCAATTTGTAGTGCAACGAGCTTCATTCAGTTTCACGTCACAAGTACTCATTTTGATAATGAAAAATCTCAGATTTAATAGTTATGTTGAAACTAAGGGGCCGTGATGTGTGTTGATATCCACTACAACCAAGTCTTCTCCCATTAGTTAGTAAGCTATAATTATAAAAAAGAGAAAGTGAGCCTGCTTATTATTGGTTACTCTGCGATAAAGATAATGATCTGAAGGATAATAATTATAATAGAGTCCTGATTAGCTGGAAGTTTAGGGGATAAAAATTCATTAATCATCTAAATCTCTAAGCATTCATCCTATCCTACCTATGTTATTATTCGTGCCTTGCCCAGTTCTCTCTTTTCTAGTTATCTATGCTGCACCGTCTCATCCTGATGCCTGAGGACATCATTGGAGTTCATAGGTCATTGATTCGACATGACGATCATCATTGATGTTGCTAAAACATTTGGGATAGGAACCCTAGTGAGCAGAAAACTCTGTTTATTTCCTTTCTTTGCATTATCAATTATTTATTCTCATATTAGTGGTTCTATTTCATAAATCTTGGGCTATCGATAATAAATATCAGAATTCAGAACCACTAATGGATATAGCAGATAATCAATGGTTTGTTGATTGTTCAATAGAAAAACAAATCCAATTGGAGTGAAGAGAGGATAGGACCAGACAGAAAAGGAATGGAGCAAAAAGGCCTAAGAGTAAACCTCTATTGCTGTACCATCAGCCTACTATGGAACTAATGTTGGCCTTATAGCCACCAACTGCTAATCTGCATCAGTGGGATGGGTGGCAGCCAAAACTGCGACTGATTACACCGTCATCTGACAGTGGGGGACAGCCTAGACTACCATCCTTAACAATCACTAAGGCAGTGCTGCTGTGGCACTGGACATTAAAATGTGAAGGCATTGGTTTGGTCTCTCATGGAAGAGGAAAAAGAAAATGGAAGAGAAGATTTGGAAAGAAACCTAAAATTTTTTTTTAGTTTAAATTTTCGATGCAAGTCCATTTAAATTGTTGAATTCACTTGCCCATTCCTGAATATAATAGGTATTAGTTGCTCGCGAGTTTGGTCTGATTAGATTCAGACAATCTAATTTGGTTAATGCTCAACTAATGTAATCAGGGACCTTGTTGTAACAATAAAGGATTTCAATGCAAAGATTTAAGAAGATCTGATAGTAACAAGATATAATTAATCTTATCTTGATCAATATTACTTTGTTGCATCTTTAAGAGTTATGGATATACACATCTAGGCATATTTGAGAATGAATCTTCATTTGAATGTGATTGTGTACATTGAGGAAGTATTGAATATCATTTTTCTTACTGATGTGGTGTCAGCTAGATATTCTTCCTGTTTTGCAAGTCCTAATCTTGATGTCTTAAAAGTGCTAGACTGTGGATGCTGTCCTAAAGATTGCCCTTAGCATTACTTATCCTTTACTAGTTCCTTGTCAAACCTATACAGTATGCTGGTATAAACAGTGTCATAAAAGAAAGAACCAAAACAAGCGGGATAAAGGGGGGAAAATCAAAGATGCTGCATACCTGTTTTGCCTCTTTTGATTTAGATGCTGGAGTGGTAACATATTGAGCTATGATTGGTTTATCCCTGTAATTTTTTGAGATCTCAGCAAGATAATGAAAATGCTGAAGCTCTGAAGAAGCGTTGCATTAAATGGACATCTTGTGCTTGCTGGACACATGCTTGAGATGAATGATGCACCAAAATTTCTGAAAGCATAATGAATTTCTTTCTTGTATAGGCCCTACCTACCAATACTGCCACTCTTGTCCCTTTGGCACCAGCGTCAGCTCCTCAAGCATCTGCAGCAACATTGCCCCTGTAGGTTATTTATTGTCACATTCTTATTTTCCTGGTTATCATATTTACTTGATTTGTACAAACTCTCTTTACTATGATTTTGTTTTGTGGTACTGCCATGCTTCATCAAGCAGGATTCCTACAAGTGCTCCAGTTCCAACCGCCACAGCTGCTCCAGCTCCTGGATCTACCATATCGTGAGTTGCCTTTTTTGCTCATTGTGTAACTGGTGTCATTGTCCAGCTTTTGTTACAGGGACATACTGTAACAATTGTCTAAGCAACTAGAAGTTGGCTATATGCAGCAGTTGATGGGTTTTGGAGTTAGGAACCTTGCACAAATTTTGTTCTGCTATTTACCTGGCTAATTTATTTTGTTTCATAAGTTTTACTTGTTAACAAAATTCCATAAATTGATTTGAGGAAATTGTCTGACATTATCTTCTAGATTTATGGTTGTTTCATCATAGGTTACATATATTTCATTAATTTCATTATCTACTTATAAAAAAAGTGCATATATGTTTACATCTTGATGACATGTTTTAGTGATTTTCCAATATAATAGAGTTTGTGGTTCGTCAGGGTTCTTTTATGTTATTCTTTAATAGATCTATGTGGGTATGTGTGTCCACAAAGAGGTGAACTATTGGGTGGTCCTAATCCTGGGAAACTATCTTGTAAATAGACTTTGTCTTTAAAGCTATATTTGTGTTCAAGATTCAGATGTAGGAAAACCAGTTAATTTGACCCCTTCCTTTTGGTTGTTGTGCACAGAGATCTTGTTTTTTAGTTACAACCTCATAGTTGGACATTTTTTGTTTTCTTGCTTTCCAATCTAGCTTGTGCATATGCCTACGTATTTTAGTGTGGCTCTTGATCCACACTTCATACATCTTTCTTGTGATGTGAAGGTTGGGGATGTACTTTAGACTGATGTTTTGCTTTTTGGAGCTTGTTGTTGCTAGGTATCATGCCATTCTTTTTTGCTTCTTTTCTACACGACCACTGTTATGTATAGTCTTTTCTTTTCTTAGTTTGTCTTTTCGTATTTTGTTTTGCTTCTTTTTTACACAACCACTGTCATGCATATTCTTTTTTAGCTTAGTTTTTTGTCTTTTGTTCTTCTTCCTCTTTTTATTTATTTTATCTTTTCTTTCTCTATTTCTGTTTCTGTTACTGTTTTTCTTTCTTGGTTACAAATATCTTGTTCAGGTGTCTCTGTTCTTTCTTGATATTCTGTTTTTTGGTATATGCTTTGGATATTTGAGCCAAGGTCTCTAGTGGATGTACTTTGTGTTTTGGGTATTCTCACAATCTTTAGACATTGATCCTATCTTTTTTTATGTTCGTCTGGGTCACTCTTTTATGTTTTTCTTTCTTTGAAGTTTCAAATAGTTATAAGCTTTTGGCTTTTCAGTATTGCATCCATAAACAGCTTAATGTTTTCATAAAGATGACTTTTCTAGAAACTATCCATGTCCATATTCTTAAAAACTGAGGATGAATTATTGCATACCAGGTCCATGTCTCACCTGGACTTATCATCTAACCCTCTTTACTGAAAATTGAAAATCCTCATGGGTTTTGAATTGTCATGTGTGGGCAGGAGTATGCACCTTTCTGTGGATTTCTTGTTACTGGCATTATGTGGCAAGGGTTTTGCATTGACATGGTTTACTAAAATATTATGCTTATGTAAGTTTAATCAAGGGAGTCTGTGTAGATTAAAATTCAATTATTTGCTCCCATCATAGTGGATTTGGAATTAGATTTCCCGAGTCTTATTAATAGCCTTTCCTAGTACTAGTTGTACATATAGTTTATTGGGTGGCCTTGCCCGTTGCAAGTCATGGGAACAGTAGGGTTTAGTGTGAATATGACTCTAATGCTAGTCCCAACTTGTTTTTTGAGGAGAGAAATACATAAAGGGAAAAATATTCATCATGGATTGAACGTGGCTGAGGAAGAAAGGATAAAATTTCATTTGGATGGTTGACTCAGGTTCGATCTTCATGAATTTTTGATACATTGTTCTTGACACAATGCTCCTCAATATAATCTCACTAAGAAGCCCCTAACACTCTATTCTGTGACATCTTTGTTGGTGCTATCTGATCTTTTTTCCTTAGTCTTTTGCTAAGATTATTCAATGAGCTAAAAATTATTTTTGATGATATTTGATATTCTATGTTGTAATCCTATTGACTTTGATTAATGGAAGAATATTATCTAGCTTGCCTGTGGATTTTCCTTTTACATTGAAGGGTTTTCTAAGCAAACACATTATCTTGTGGTTTGATATATTATTTGTAGGATTGGTCTAAGCATTGTGGTTTCTTATAAGTTATAACTATATTTGATGTTGATATTATTATTTGATTTACATACAGAGGGGAAAAATCCTATTAAAAATCAAATGTATAATTGTCATGCGAGGATTTCATTCTTCCTGCATGACACCCAACCATTTATCTTTCTGGTCATGTAACATAATCTCTTGATAACATTCTAACCCTCCCTTATAAGTAAAAGATAATCGTGAGGAGAATATCTCTGATAAGGTTGATGCTCTTTGGTGGATTTTTCAGGTTTAACCTATAGTTCTAAAAGACCTTGCTTAAGGATGTAAAGAAGTCATGACGCTAAGAAGCATGAAATGAGTCAGCTGAATCAACAACCTAAGTAGAATTCTAGGATGTGAGATCAACTCCATTGACGTCATATTTAATAAGACCACCATCGAATGCAAGCAACTAGATCTCTTTCTTTTTTTTTTTTTTCTTCATTACATTCTTTTGATTGTTCCCTTTTCAATTTCATTTTATTCCTAATTTGGATTTGGACCTTACTCTTGACTTCACGATTTTCAAAATTTCGAGAGCCTCTTGTATTGCGTCTCCACCTTTTTGTAATAAGGGCTCAGACTAGAAAACAAATCCTTGTTTGTTTCTTATAATTTCTTCATTGAAGATACTTTTTTATCCTCGTTCTTTTTTCCCTCTCTATATAAATCAAACATAACAATTTAACACCAAAATACAAATTGCAACACTTAAGCCAATCAAACAAGCAATAAAAAGAATATCACAAACCACATGACGTTAAATTTTTATGGAAAAACTTTAGTGTGAATAAAAAACCCACATACAAGGGTCGATAAAATTCAAAAACTAATTAAGATCAATGAGATTACAAATAGTCCTCTGTAGATTAACCAGATGATATCAAATATCATCAAGAATAATTCTTGACTCATAAAATAATAACTCAAATGAGTTTTAGTAAACAAAGGAGAAAGATCGGGTCTCCACTAAAATGGTTCTCAGAAACATAAGATAGGAGGAGACTTCTCAAAGATCATCAATGTTATCTTATAGAGCATGGTGTGAAAACATACCAGAAAATCATGAAGATGTAACCTGAGTCAACCATCCAATCATCCATAGTTGCTTTTTCTTGTATGAAACATTCCTTTTTCTTCCTCGACATCTTTCAACCTATAATTACTATTTTTCTCCTTATGTGTTTCAATCCTCTAACAAGGTAGGGAATGTGGTTATATATATACTAAACTCTAAGTGTCCCGCTACTTGCCATATTGGCGAGACCATCCAAGTCACACATAAAACATTGGTTTGGTAATGGTGGATCATATTCACTTACCATCATCATCTGACAAGTTTTTATCAAGACCTGTCTTCACCACTTATCCTTTGCCAAAAAAAGGAATTTTTGTTTCTAGGTTACTTTTAGTGAAGGTGCTAATCTTCCATATGATCTGTTCATCTTGAAATGTGTGAAATAGTGAGATAATTGAATGGAAATGGTGCACCTGTTGCTATTTTCTGCTTATTTCACTTTTTTTCTGGTTGAGGATTTTAAGTGCAAATTATTTGCCATTGCATTCTCCTCCCATTTTGCTTCCCATTTTGGTTGTGATTATGTGATAGTTCTTATTTGACTTTTGTTGCTTATGCATAAGCAGCACTGAAGTAGATGCATATGGTCAAGCAGCATCAAATCTTGTTGCTGGCAATACCTTGGAGCAAACCATTCAACAAATTCTTGACATGGGAGGAGGGACCTGGGACAGGGATACTGTTGTTCGTGCCTTGCGTGCTGCATATAACAACCCTGAGCGTGCTATTGAATATTTATACTCTGTAAGATTTATTTCTGAATTTTTCCTCCCTTTGTCTCTCTTGAAATTGTAAATGCGCAAATGTATTTTTCCCATGACAGTCATTGTTCTCTAACGCAATGTTGTTATGCCACACTGGAAACCAAACACAAAGGGAGAAAAATATTTGGGAGAGGCCTAAATTTGTTATGTGGGAAAATACCTAAGATTTTGAAGTCATCAGGTTGTCCTCTTCCTAAGACATGACCTAGCTGTAAAAACAAATGCCATGTCCTACAGAAACAATGCTAAAATTTTAGTTCTTAAACACTGTATTTTGACGTTAATTCTAGGTTTGAAGTAGTAGCTACACCCAAATAGTTCATTTTGGCCCAATTTACACTATGAATATTGGTTTGTGGATTTAGATCAATCAAACTTCGAGAATTGAATCAACTTGACAGATAGGATGCAACTTTATTTTTCATCTGTTTTTCCTGCATTATATTCCACTCCACTAGTGGGAGCCTAGATTTGCAATTGGTTAAGATAGGTTTTTGGCTTTTCATAAGAGAATTTCTCCTCTTATGTCGTATAATACCATGCATTTTTGGGCATAGGTAAGTTGAAAATTCATATTGGTCATAGTTCATTCTTTTTTGTGATGAAACACTGGTTTATTTAAATGTAACATGCGCTACACGATCTTATTGTTTTGTAAGAAGCAAAACATGAGATCTTCTCTGTAACAGTGTTCTAATAAGTTTATATATGTATATCAGGGCATTCCTGAGCATGCTGCAGCCCCACCAGTTGCACAAGCGCCTCCAAGTGGGCAAACAACCGATTCTCCTATCCAGGTGCCACAACCAGTTCAACCTGCAGTCCCTATGGGTGGTCCTAATGCTAATCCTTTGGACCTCTTTCCTCAGGTTACTGCAAAATGCAAACATTTAATTTACAAACTTCTGCCTTTTACAAATATTAGAAATTGACTAGTTTGTTTATGTCTCATACTGCAGGGTCTTCCAGATGTTGGGTCAAATGCTGGTGGTGGCAGCCTTGATTTTTTACAGAATAGTCCACAGGTTTCTTTAATTATACTTATAAAGTCAAGTGTCTAAAAGAGGAGTTCTTAAATTTTAAACTTTATTTCTCATCTTCTGTGCAGTTTCGAGCTTTGCAGGCTTTGGTACAGGCGAACCCTCAATTTTTGCAGGTCTTCTTATATTGCTTCCATATTCCATGACTGTTCCTAGTCAAACTATTCTGTTATTTAAGAATAGTCTCATGCCAGTTTCCTGTGATTGACAGCCCATGCTTCAAGAACTGGGAAAACAAAACCCTCAGATTTTGAGGCTCATTCAGGAACACCAGGGAGAGTTTCTGCGATTGATAAATGAGCCTGCTGAGGGAACTGAAGGGTGAGGAATTGTTGTATTGTTGCATCTATTTTAATTTTTCAGTGAGGATGTTGGTTGTTCTAACCTTTGCCTATCCACATAAAGTGGCAACTTTCTAGGTCAGGTGCCTGCTGGAATGCCACAAGCCCTAAGTGTCACTCCTGAGGAGCACGAAGCCATTGAGCGTGTAAGTCAATCTTTTCTTCTATAAATCACCTTCATTGGCAGGGAAGGTGATGCTAGCTAGTTGTAATATTCTGTTGTTTTTGTTGAACACCAAAGAGCTGCTTCGTAAGTCTGGCATCAATGAGAAATGTTGTGTTAGTCTTTCTGTGTTGTCATACAGTTTTTCTGTTTGCATTATAATTATACTATTTGATTGTTCTGTCTATACCAGCGAAAATCATTGTAAAGCCATCAAATTATAGTTTTGTAGATCTTTTATTATTTATTGACATCTTGTATGAGCCTGCCAAATTATGTCTGAGGTGATCTTAAAACTAAAAAGAACTGTGTACCTGTAAATCAATTTTAGATCCCAACAAAGCTTCAGAAGTATTTTAAAAGATCTTACCTGAGCCATCTAGCTTATGTAAATCCACCCTGTATAAGTAGGTAAAGGCAGAGGATTTTTGTGGGATTCTGGTATGGAGAAACCAAGTCCAACGTTCATTGTTAGTTTGTTATGGCACTTTACCTGGGGACCTATGGCATGAAATGTTGGATAATGTTAGTTTTGAGTCGTGGCATGTGATTATGAGGTATTTTGGTCTTTGTGGCTCCTAATTTTGAAGGGAAAAAATAAAAATGCTTTTAGTAAGATGGTACGTTTATTTGTCCGCTTATGTTTCTATGACTTTTTTGTTTTAATTTTCAATAGTTATTCTTCTTTTTTTAGATTCTCTGTTCATACTGAAGGTTGGAGAATTTGTTATTGACTTACATGAAATAGACAGGTAAGATATGAGATTAGGTTTTCAACTTGATCATTAACGGCTGGGTTGTATTTGAAGTAATGACCTATAGAATATTGATTGCATTTAAAAGATGACCTGATCAGCCCAGTCCTACTCGTAGATCCAATTCTAGAGATCAATTTGGGCAGTCGTCTTGTTGCATTGTCGTATTGCATGATGGACTTCTTTAATTACAAAGAATGTGTCCTTTTTTTTATTTTGAGTCATGATGTATATTTTGTTTGCTAAGAGCCTTTTCTGTTAGGTTGAACTGGAAAGCAAAACTAATAAAGTTGCTGTTATGTTTGATTAAAGGCAAGTCGTTAATAAAGAAGCATATATATCATTTTGAATTTGTATGCGACTACTGAAATGCTTAAGAATGCAAAGCCACTCAGGCTAGCTTTTTAGAAACAACCCAAGCATGTGCTGGGTATTTGTGTTTATCTTATAAAGAAAGAGGACAGGCTACCATGAGAAGTCCTCTTATAAGACATTGTCGAATCACAAAGGTGCAGTTTTAGAATTGTTATGATTGAAATTTTTCAGTTTTTTATTATTTTGAAGAAAATTCATGAGGTGTTAGTTTTGTGTTGGTGCCCAAAGAATCTTAGACATTTTCATAGTTCTGATTGAACTATTATTGCCCAATTCAACTTCCATTTTCCCAAAAAAATTTAGATTCAAGAAAAATGTTCAGGAAAGACTGCACGCTATACTCTCTCTGGGGCTGTGGCATCTTTCCTGGAGGTTTATCTTCACTCAATATAACAATCGTGGTTGACAGTTTTGTGACATTCCTATGCTGGTGACAGTCTATTTGGCATTAATCAACATTGTTGCAATACAATGCTGTGGCAACAATGTACTTTCTCTTGGGTATGGATTTTATGGACAGCATGTTCGATTATTTGGATTAAATGAATATTGAAACCAGCCTACAAGTTGCAAATAGGGAGTTTTTATTTTTTTCGTGATCAACTCTTACAATTAATTAAGATTTTATGGTGCTCTTTTCTCATGCATTAGGTGGATAGGACATCTTGACTCTTGGAATATGTATAAGATAGTTTAACCAATTTGTGGATTAGAAAGAAAACATCTTATTTGAAGCTGGCAATCAGTTTATTTATTTATAAGATAGATTATTTATTTTTTGCATCAGCTTCTAAAACTGTTCTATGCACTCGTTTCTGTTTATTACCTGAGTAAACAATTTCATGTGTCTCCTTATTCTGGCAGCTAGAAGCCATGGGCTTCGAGCGGGCACTTGTGCTGCAGGTATTCTTTGCTTGCAACAAGAACGAGGAGCTCGCTGCCAACTATCTTTTGGATCATATGCATGAGTTTGAAGATTGATCTATGGAGGAGAGCCCATTGGAACAGGTTCCGCAGTGCTACAAACTAAATCGACAGCTTTCTATGATATCATTGTGCTTCCTAAAAGCTTGTGGGATGTGGAATGAATGCTCTATACTTGGCTTATATATAGATACAGATATTTTAGTTTCGCTGAGACCACAACCGTGTATAAAGATTGTGCGATACCATAGACTAAGAGTTTGGATCATGCCTCATGTGTTGCTTTCTTCAAGAGTTAAAAATAATATTCTTTTAGGAAACATTGGGAATTCATTTATGTTACACTTCAAGTGACCGCTTCATGTTCATCAGTTATCATACCCTTGATTTGCTAACAATTTCATGTCAATGGAAAGAGAACAATCTAAAACACATTATTACTGCACCGGGTAGGTAGTAACACTCACCGTCAAATTTTTTGGATCCAAAGATACCCGCTATGGGTCTCCTTTTCCTTTGCATCTCAGTCCTTCATTGCCTTCTCATATCTCACTTAATTTCTCACATAAACCCAAACAAATCCTCTCTTCAAACCTTAAATGTCACGAGTGAAACATTACCCACTCTCTTGGAATCGACTTGCATCATCTTTAGTTATCGAACCAAGAAACACTACAACTAATTCGAGTTGGCTCTAAACTGGTACAGACCAAAAGCATTTCTATAGAAGCCGAATTAGGACAATCATATTCTTTTCGGGAAGGTAGGGGCTCTGTGGGGGGGTAATGTGAAGATGAGGACAAATAATATTCTTCTGGAGCCAAAGTTTCCTACCAAAAAATATGACCAAAAGTTTAATATGCACTTGGGTGGTGCCCAGGGTTTTGTGCATATTGTATTGGCCATTCCACTTCTGATCACCATTCAAAGTCTTAGACTTGCGCTTCACGCTAAAAAATGTTAGACCACGTCTGCTGCATGATTATTTCTTTTGTCGGGAGTATTATTCTATGACATGATTTACGCACCTTCCTGCAAAAATTTGTCATAGCATGGTCAAAGTCAAGGATCATAATATCCCAACCATTGACTTCAAACTTGCACAATTAGTTCTTTGTAAGTCCATTCATTAAACTATCTACCGACTCCCTTATTACAAATATTTTCTTTCTTGTTTATGTCTATTAAATCTTGTTATTTATAGGGAAGGTTCCCAAACTCCTATTCTGCACACACATTTCTTGGTCTATTCTCAAATTATATTTAATTTTGGCTTGAAATACCATAAAAAGACTCTATTACCCGTTAGGTCCGACTTAAGTCGCCTCGTGACTTGACCAAAGAGGTTTTTGGGATGAAAATAATTCCTTATGAAGAATGATTGATCCAAATCAATTATAGGACTGAATTGGATTTAGATCATCCTCTAACACTAACAAATTCTTGAAAAATAATCCTTTTCTATCACCTTTTAAACTTAGGTAAATGATAATTATTTTTATTTAAACAATATTTTTATATATGAACAATGAGTCAATCACTAATGGCATAACAAAGATAGAGATAGATAAAAGCTATACTAAAATAATAAGAAAATACTCAAATGCATTTAATTTTATTATAAATATTTACATATTATTTTATGTATATGTTTATATGATCCTAAAATATATGAATATTATGGTTTATTATTGATAGAGAGGATATTATCGATCAATTAGTATCCGATATGTGTCATATACATAACGTATAGACTGAAAGAAGGAGATAAAAGTTGTCTCCCATTGGTCTGCTCTCGTGGACATCGATTCAAGATAAGCATTTAGGGGTTGCCTTTACCTTTGTCGTATATTTAAACAAAAGACCAAATTGAAGTTATTTGAGGCGGTTAAAGATTGTCTCATTGAAGAATATTCAATAGAATATGCCATTTATTTGTTAGCAAGTATAAAAGCTCACTTTAATAAGAGGACACATTTTACCAATTGTATTTATCTATCTTGAGTTACTAACTTCGACATCTGAGGGGATCGACTCGAAAAATCTCTTTTGACCCTGGTCTTCATGCATGTTATATTTCGGACGACCTTCTCGGAAGCTCGATATTTTCACATTAGAGGCACTTTGAATGACCTCCTTGGGAACTCAACATTTCCACCTTGGATAATCCTTTGTATACGAGTTTGGACTACATCAAGCTGACTCGGACATTAACAACATCTTCCCATAATATTTTTTGGTACTATAAGAAGAGCTCGATGTTGCAAAAATACCCACCCATTGATCCTCTCAATAAATGCTCAAGCGAAAAGGCTTTGCCCCTAACCCACAATATTTTTACCTAAGGGGGGTAGCAGTCATCCTTTCCACATATTAGTGCATCCATCTCACTATGGATTCCAATATGATACTAGCGCCTATTCAACGACTCAGGCCTCTCACCCCTAGGAAAAGCCTCGTGTCACCTCCTCATCATTGCTGAGGTGTTTTTAAACCTCACTCAGCAAGTATATATGCTAATATGGATGATATAAGTTATCACTCTGCTTTTGCCCTA
Source organism: Musa acuminata AAA Group (assembly GCF_036884655.1). Taxonomy (NCBI): domain Eukaryota; kingdom Viridiplantae; phylum Streptophyta; class Magnoliopsida; order Zingiberales; family Musaceae; genus Musa; species Musa acuminata. The sequence goes on along the minus strand of NC_088346.1, from coordinate 10,633,689 downwards.
ACTAGTACAATAGACGATGCCACCAACTCAATTGTAGTCCTCGACTCTACCGCCATCACCTATTAAGATTTCCTAACTTAATATAGTGCCAACATCTCAAGAGTACCCGAGAACTATTGAACTATCAGCCAAGGGGACACTTTAGTCCCTAATCATCGAATTTAGCATATTATACTACCCTCACTCTACCCTACTTGAATCTTAGACTAAGTTAATGGACTTGATAGAGAATTCCCTAAGGATCCAATTGTGAGAAATGGACTAACGTTTGAAAAAAATACAATAAGAGTTCCAATAATCAAAAGGGAAGGCGTTGATCGACCCCACCTCAGGTTGGTCTCTATTCACTTAGAAAATTCAGGAGGAACTTATTCCAGTAAACTTTTATCTTTCATCTTTAGAATCGTTCAATAGTAGTGTCGACCCAATGGAACATATTACAATGTTCCATGCCCATATGTCATCATATGACATCTTAGATATCTTAATGTGCCACTCTTTCTTGACCATTTTAAGAGGTCTTGTGCGAAATGGTATGCTTGCCTGAAAATCGCTTTTCATCTGCTCTTTCATTTGGCTAGCAAGGGAGTTCAAACTTCACGTATGCTCTCGACCTTCAACAGTAGCACTCCTTGGACTCAAGTAAAGGGTGGAAGAAATGCTTGTTGGCCTTATCATTCGGTTCACAAATAAGATCAGAAACATAATAGATGCTCATATATCTTTTATAATATAGACCTTCATGATGAGGCTCAAGCTGTCTTACCTCTTTTGGTTGTTGATAAAAAGGCTACTAATGACTATACTCAAGGCATTTTAAAGGGTCAATAAATACATTGTTGTCAAAGCAATCCCTCGGGTAAGCATGAAAAGTCACATAAGAGGCCTAAGTAGGAGTGGCCATAATTAGCCTTGACCTAGAGGTCATCGTGATGGAGAAGAAATGAATGACTCGAGTTATTTCACCCAATGCCCGAGTTGACCCCTCTAAATATGACTAGAATCGAAGTTTTTTTCAAATAAATGAGGAGATGCTCTCAAGAGACCCTCATCCATTGAAGACCCTGTTGATGAAAAAAAAGAAGTCCAAGTATTATTGGTTTCATCGAGATTATAGCTATGATATTAAAGAACATTACAATTTGAAAGAGCAAATTGAAGAGCTCAATCGAGTGGTTTATTCAAAAGCACTAGGAACTCTCACCCCGATCTCAGGAGTCGATGGAGAGACAAATTGATGCTATCATTGGGGGATAACTTCTTGGGTCGTAAGGCTTATGCTTAAGCTATCATTGAAAAATACTCGATGATGGAAGGCAACTCGAAGATAACTTTTAAAAAGGAAATGTTATAGTACCTCGACTCAAATCATGATAATGCCTTGGTGATCTCTGTGAGGATGATTAACGATCAGATGAAGAGGGTCATGATCGACATAGGTAACTCTATTAATATCTTTTACTTTGATGCTTTTTGAAAACTTGGGCTATCAACTAATGACTTTACTTCAATGACTTCTTCTTTGATAGGGTTCACTAGTGACTCCATCTCCCCTCTAGGCTCAATATCGAGCTAGTCGTGAGTCATACCTGTCAGAACTCTTTCTGGCTTAGTGAATTATTATCTTTATAATAATTCACTTAACTCATCGACTATGGAAGTACCAGGCCACTACGTCGTAATCCCCAGATGATATAGGGGAATCCAATCCATTGGATCTGTCTGTCCTCAGTTACCATGTATCTATAGTCCCTCATCCATTAAATATCCTAAAGACCGTATATCAGGCATGTACTCTCAAGCCCATATAATTTATACTTGAGTTTCACTTTAATTGGATTCTCTCGGAAAGCTCTTTATCTCTCAATCTGAATAACCCTAGATAGGGATGTTTTTGAACAAGAATATATAGAATATTCCTCTTATGACATCAAAATCAAATGATCTTCTATCAACGGAATTGTTATAGTTTTCAAATTTGTGCTGCACCTTTTCCTGTTGTTAAGAGGTGTTTTAGATAGGGCTTTTGATGTCAAATTTGTTGACACAAAAGGGGACGAAAGGGCAGCAACTGTTGCTACCCCTTGGATTGGCTAAAGGATGCTTGCAGCCTTGGCCGAGAGCTCCAATTTATTGCTCTTGGCCTCGCCAAAAGCAGTAGGAATGAGAGCAACATGGTTGCCCTCAACTTGTTGTATGGCAGCCCCTGTAGCCAGGTTTACTGACTATAAGGGGCACCTTTGGCAGCCAAGGTTTCTTGGTCATAGGGGTTGCCCAAGTGGCTAGGAGTTTTGGCTGCATGGGGCATTTGCAATGATAATTTAATGGCTACAAGGGACTCTTTGGTGGCTAGGGTTTCCTAGCCACACAAGGCAGTTCAGTGGTCTAGGATTCTTGGTTTTTAGGGAGTCTCTATATGGTAAGATTTCCTTGCTTAAGAAAGAATTACCTGCCATGTGGGGCACCCTATGGTAGGGTTCCCAAAATACTACATATAATTAATTAAAATAATTTAATTAATTATTATTATCTAGTAGTCCTATATGGTGATATGTACATGTGATGTATGATGTGGATGGATGATCATAGATCGTGTGATATGTGTATACATGTGATGTGATTATTATTATTATTAGGGCATGCAAGCCTCCAATTTATTTCTCGTTTATTATTGGGTCTGCATTCCTATGATTAAGTTATAATTACATAAGGAAGCACAACGGATGCGTGGAAGCGATAGCAGAACCCACGATGCCGAGACGGATAATCGTGATACATGGAGATGCGTTGAGATGCCGACGAAACCGACGAGGATGAGATAGATGATCACAAGGCATGGAGATACACCGCTACATACATAGATCTTGATGTGAGTGATTAGACCCACTAACTCAGGCTTGATCATATTAGGATGTGATCTATGATCATCTTGTATGATTGCTCATATGATATATGATTAATTATATACCTATTAGATATGTATATATATTTGTATGTGATGTACATATATATTAAATATATATATGTATGACAAGTTACATTATGAGATCAAATTAAAATTCCCTCTTGATAATATTAAATCGATAAATATGAGGTAATTAGATTAACCCACGTGGCCTTCCATCGTTATAGGTAGGGACCGATTCCCGATATAGGTTGAGATGGTCGAGTCACTCGAGGCTCACCTATGTCGTGATTCGCTATCTTACCTACAACATAGAAATGTCATCGGTGACCTAAGGACATTGTATACTTTGTCAAATTTCTCGAGGGCATATCATCGAATCAGACTTATCTTGTAATGAATGTGTTGACTTAATCAAACATCATGGTTAGTTAAGTCCCTCGAGGCCATCATGGTTTGGAGGTCGAATAGGATGGGAATCACAAGGAGTTATGATCGGCAAGAGTTGCCTATCGTTTGGGCTTAGTGTGATTGGTCGTGTCCCTCGAGGTTACACTAAGATGCTGATTGGATCTCGATCCCTACTAGAAATCTGTCGGAGACTTTCGTTTCACGTGTTGAGGGTGTCGCTTAATTCACAAGAAAAATAGTGGGAGTAGATTAAGATAGAAGTTCATATCTTATTTATTTATTTTTCTATAAAATATGCATGTTATTTATTTCTACTACATCTTTATTTTTAGAAAATATTACTTTCAAATCCCTTACATGACATACTTGATGTCAGTCTCTCACTGGTCTGAATTATATGGATTGGTTCTGTAACTTAAGAATTGTTCTCACGATGGATAAAATTACGTACGTCCTTAATACAATGATATCTATGCTCGAGGAAGGGGCAAACGAAGATAAGATTGCTAGTCACAAGTGTCCTACAAGCTAATTATATGAGTGATGACACATGTAACTTGACACGTAGTCTTTTTGCTTATTATTTAATATTTTATCACTTTATATTGCTTGTCGCTTAAATATATTATGATGTTCATAGATCTGTGCAATGAAAATCAGATCGTGATGAGATCATGATAGTGAGACCAATTCGCCTTTAAACATGGATCCTGAATAATACTGGTCATAGGTTATCCAAGAGAGATATCGAGATAATCGGATAGATTGGTGTGCTGTATACCCATCCATATGATGGATGCAGCTGGTCTCATGGCTGCTTGTGTGGGGATACAATACAGGTGCTTATTGGAGAATGAGTTTACTGATTAATCTGCTTACGGAATGTTGGATGGTTGATGATGTCTTACTGTCATACAATGATTCCGTAGTCCCAGTGGTATATCTGGTCCTTAGACTTGAGACACCAAGAATGTCCTGTATGAGTACTTCACTCTTTGATATTAGACTTATAAGTTTGAAAGTTCTAAATCTAGCACAACCGGTCATCGAGAGTGGTAACCAATCTTACGAGGGCTATTGAGTGTTGATATAGGATCATCTTCTCTCGGTGTCATAAGAGAAATATCTCATATGTTCTTACTCAGACAAATCCCTAGCTAAGGTCATTCGGATTGAGAGAGAAATATTTCTCCGAGAGAATCCAATTAAAGCGAAACTCGAGCAAAAACCGTATATGTCTGATAGCACCATGTCCGGTATACAGTCTCTACGATATTAGATGAATAAGGGATTATTATATACGGTAACTGAGGGAAGACATATCTAATTGATTGGATTCCCACGTATCATTTGGGGATTGCGGCGTAGTGACATAGTACGTCCGCAATCGATGAGTTGAGTGAATTATTATAGAGATAATAATTCACTCAACTCATCAATACATGTTAGAACTCCTTTACTGAGTCATAAGGAGTTCTGACATGTATGACTCACGGCCAGCTTGATATTGGGCATAGAGAGACACACATACGGCAGGCATTGCAATAAGTAGAGGTTCAGATATGAGATATCCGCCAGAGCGCCTATCTTATTGGATATCTAATAAGCCCATGAATTATTGGATCATATGGATGAGATTCAATAAGTGTGAGAGATTATTGGATAGAGATCCACTAATCTAAGAGGCTTTGGTAGTTGGATGAAGATCCAATACCCAATAGGGCAAGACAAGGGACCTCTATAAATATAAGAGAACCAATGGTTCATAGGGTACAACCTTTTTGGGTTATCATCTCCTATTCTCCTATCTCTTTCTCCTCCTCAAATAGCAAGCTTGGAGATTTGAGGAGCGTCATCACTTTCATGTTGTATAGATCACCGTTAGAGAGAGGGATGCATGACTTCTTTCACCCTCTCCTATAGATCTATAGGGATTCAGGGATATATGATCTCCTCAGATAACACAATCTTTCATATACGTAGTTTTAAGTTTCGCAGATTTTATGCATCAATCTTTTGCACAAATAACCTGGCTCTGATACCAGTAGTTGGTCTCATAGTTGCTTGTGTGGGGACACTAGGAATACAATACAGGTGCTCATTGGAGAATAAGTTAACTGATTGATCCACTTACGGAATGTTGGATAGTTGATGATACCTTATTGTCAGATAGCAATTCCGTCATCCGGGTGGTATAACTAGTCCTTAGACTTGAGACACCAAGGATGTCTTATATGAGTACTCTGCTCTTTGATACCATACTTATAGGTTTAAAAGTTCTAGATCTAGTACAGTCAATCATCGGGAGTGGTAGCCAACCTTACGAGGGCTATTGAGTATCGATAGAGGGTCATCCACTCTCAATATTAAAAGAGAAATATCTTATGTATTCTTGCTCAAATAAATCCCTAGCTATGGTCATTTAGATTGAGAGAGAGAAAGAGTTCTCCGAGAGAATCTGATTAGAGTAAGACTCATGTATAAGCCTGACAGCACCATGCATAATATACGATCTTTAAGATATTAGATGGATGAGGGGACTATAGGTACATGGTAACTGAGAATAAATATGTCCAAAGGATTGGATTCTCTTGTATCGTTTTGGGACTACGACATAGTGGCCTAGTACGTCTGTAGTCGATGAACCGAGTGAATTATTATGAAAATAATAATTCACTAAGCCAGAATGAGTTTTAATAAGTATGACTCATGACCAGCTTGATATTGGGCATAGAGAGTTACACACATATGATAGCCGTTGCGACCAGTAGAGGTTTGGATATGAGATATTTGTTGGAGCCCTTATCTTATTAGATATCCAATAAGCTCCTAAATTATTGGATCTTATGGATGAGATCCAATAAGAGCTAATAAGAGATTATTGGGTAGAGACTCATTAATCTAAGAGGCTTGGGTAGTTGGATGGAGATCTAGTACCCAATATGGCAGGATCCATTATATTTAAGTTGATAAGGGAGCCTCTATAAATAGGAGAGAACCAAAGATGAGGCTCTTTTTTGTTGTTTCTTCTTATTCTCCTTTCGTCCTCTCCTCCTCGTACTACACCCTCTATTTGGGGCGTGTAGACAACAAGAATGGGTAGCCCCTTCTTGATTGCGTGGTGCGCGTGAAGAAGTGTTTTGGACAGTGATTTGAGGAGCATCTTTGTAGCTCTTGCCATGTGGAGCACCGCTAGAGAGGAGAACAATTGATCTCATTCATCCTCTCCATCGATCTACAGGTTTTTAGGGATGTACGATCTCCTTAGATAATTCCCTTACGCGTAGTTTTTTTTTTCATGGGTTTTTAAGCATCAACTTTTGCACGACAATGAAACCTTCTTTTCTACGGGAATTCTAGGATTTTGTTTTTCTATTCTTTCATTGTGCATATAATGTCACCCCAAATTTCCCAATAATTTGAGTAAGAACACATGAGATATTACTCTTATGATATCGAGAGCGGATGATCCTCTATCGACACTCAGTAACCCTCATAAGATTGGCTACCACTTTCGATGACCAATTGTGTTAGATCTAAAACCTCCAAACCTATAAGTCTAGTATCAAAGAGTAGAGTACTCATACAAGACATTCTCGATGTCTTAAGTCTAAGAACCAGATACATCACTAAGACTACGGAATCACTATCTGACAATAAGGCATCATCAACCATCCAGCATTCTGTGATTGAATCAATCAATGAACTCATTCTTGAATGAGCACCTAGAAGAAGAAACTCACTATAGCAGAAGGCATAAGATAAAATATGCTTAAGACATATGAGTTGGGAAAGTCTGACCTATATAAGAAAAAACTCATCACAATAGGAGGCATACAACAAAATATGCTCGAGACAAATGAGTTAGTAAAGCCCAACACGTGTAGGAAAAACTCACTATGACGGGAGACACAAGACAAAATGTGCTCGAGACACATGGGTTGGCAAAACCTGACTTGCATAGGAAGAAACTCACCATGATGAGAGGTGCATGACAAAATATGCTAAGACATATAACTCGAGAAAGTCCGACCCCCATAAGGAAAAACCCACAATAGTAAGAGACACAAGGTAAAATATATCTTAGACATGTAAATTAATAAAACCCGACTAGCAGAGAGCAAAATATGTCCGAGATGTATGAGTAGGCAAACTTGACCTATGTAGGAGGAAACCTGATATGATAAAAAGTACAAAGCAAAATATGTCTAGAATGCATGAGTTACCAAAACCCGACCTACCAGAGGAGAGCCCTCAAAGGCACAAGTCAGATTAGATCGAGAAAGCCTAACACACCTAAAACGAGGCTTGTTTGAGATTTAGAGGTCGAAAAAATCTGACTCCTTTGAGGCTAGCCCGAAGAGAAGAGGTCAGAGCCGACCACAGAGGAGGGGTTGGGCATCGACCCCCCTTACCACCTAAGGTGAGCAGGTTAGGCGCCTACCTCCTTAGTCAACCATGAAGGAAGGGTTGGGCGTCGACCCTCCTTCCTGCCCAAGGTGGGTGACCCATGTGTCAACCTCCTCCATCGACCATGGAGGAAGGATCAAGCGTTGAACCTCGTTCTTTGCCTGAGGTGGGTGGGTCGAGCGTGGACACCCCTTTCCACTTGAGGTGAGTTGGTAAGACACCAATCTTACTAAAGCCCCTGAAGCATGCCTTCAAAGGGGGATAAATGATATAAAGATATTATCGATCAATCATCATTTGATACATGTCCTCTATGTGACTTCTAGGCTGAAAGAAGACAAAAGCTTCGTCCACCTGCCCAGGGCAAAGAAGGGGGTTTTGAGTCATCTCTACTCTGTTCGCCTAAGTGAACAAAATGCCAAATTGAGATTGTTGAAGGTGGTTAAAGGATATCTGATTAAAGAATATTTTACATGATATATCGTTCTTTTGTGATTATGTATAAAAGCTCATTTTTAACATAGTTAAGAAAATACTTTTTTGTAGATAACTGCACTCTTCTATCTCAAGTTACTAACTTGAGCATCGAAGGAATTGACTCGATAAACCTCTTCTAATCTTTGTTTTTGGACAAGTGACATCTTAGATTTTCTCCGTGAAAGCTTGACATTTTTACTTTAGAGAGATAATTCTATACATACACGGGTGTAAATTATATCATACTCAAACATAAAAAAAAAAAAATTCCGTAATAATTATATTATTATCATCCTTATCACTTTTATGTTTTTTACTAATAAGTTATGAAAGTGGGATTGGAAAACAAATGAAGTTTCATTAGTGTTAGTTAAGATCGTAAGTATTGATTGACTTCCACTACAATTTTAGGAGTAGCTATCTGTATATTTATTATTTATTTATTTTAGCTGATTGAATATTCCCATGAAATCACATGTCTTATTCACCTTCATCCATAATTTCCTGTACACTTGAATGACGTTGAGATGACACTTCTTTTATTCTAATGCACCATTGACTTGGACTCCGAAGTCATTCTTCTCCATATGTATCATAAACGTCGACAGGTTCTCAAAATAAATAAAAATGATACAATTTGATTCATTTTCTAAGTGGAAAATGAGATCTCAGTTGTTGTCACAACCCATTAATTAGGCCCCACTGGCATGTGGCTACTCCGATCATGCACAAAGAAACAACAACTCCATTAGAAACACTGCTCCACTCTTTCATGGTTGCATTCACAACGCATTCTTGGGTGTGCTTATCCGTAACATCCACTTTTGGGGTCATCAAAATTCCCCACTGCCAATCATCAGAGATAAACACATCACATCTTAATGAGAATTTTTTCATATATATATATATATATATATATATATATATATATATATATATATATATATAAGGACAAATACACTATTTGTAAAGTTGGAGAGGATAGATATGTAAAAGCCAAAAAAATTAGGCCCATGTGAGAGTAGCTAAAGTGTCACGACGGTTATTTATGTCATGGAGATCACGGTCATTGAAAGAAAATGATGTTAATGAACCGACGTGGCAGTTCATTAGAACAGCCGTTATAAACAATATGACGGTGTGTATATCAATCAGTACTGTTATGCTTAGCGATATGTCGATCCTCTGAAGCTGTTATTGATATCATAACGCCTGTTATCTCACATAGCAAATTAAGGGAAGAGCCACCAGCATCAAGATGAAGAATCACGTCACCGTCCGGTGACAATTCCCAGTGCCAAAAGTTGGAACCCCCACGAGACTTTGTGCGTCGCTTCCAATACTCCCTCTGCCTTCTCCCGGTCATGCGTTGATTTGGTCCTCCCTCTTTCTCTCTCATTCTAATCTTCGGTGGCCGCCAGCGGTTACTCTGCTTCCGACTCTCTCTCTCTCTCTCTCTCTCTCTCTCAGAGGATGAGCCTCAGAGACCCGCAGCAGCGGCAGCAGACGGTCTTCTCCGGCGCCGATCTCTCCTCCTCCGCCTCGATTGACGATGAGGAAGACGAGGTTTGATCCCAAATGCCCTCAATTCATGTCTCCTGTGTTATGTTGATGGTTTGCTTATCCATGGACTTGCTTCTTTTTCTCTCTCAGAACGGAGGTAGCAGCAGCAACGGGAGCGACGCCTCGCTGCCGTCGGCCCCGGCGCCAAGGCCGGCAGCGGAGCAGGCGAGGCGCTGGCGGGACGTGTTCTGGCTCGGCGTGTTTGTCCTCCACCTGCTCGCTCTCGGCGTCGGGCTCACCATCCTTGGTATTAACCGCTTCAGCCGCGCCGACCGGCTCAACATCGACCGGTTCACCAACATCACCGGCAGGATTAACTCTAGCCAGGCTGCCTTTTTCGAGCAGCAGCCGGTGGAGCTTACGGAGACCTATTGGCCGTTCTATGGGGTGGCTGGTGGGGCGGCGGTGCTCTTGGCGTGGGCGTGGCTGTCGCTGTTGGGGAGTCGAGCGAGCCAGATGATGAAGGTGTCGATCCACGGGCTCACTACCTATCTTGCTGTGATCAGCGTCTTGTGCTTCTGGACCGAACACTTTTTCTGGGGCGTGGCCTTCGCCGTCGGGGCGGCACTGCAGTTCTTGTATGTCATGTCGGTGTTGGATAGGTATCCTCTCGTCGACCTTCTTCTGCCTTTCCTTTCCTTTCCTTTCCTTTCCCCTTTGTTCGATGGAATCAAACCTGAATGAAGATTGATTGATTACCATATGAAGATTATCGATCGAAAGAAAGCGATTGTATCTTTCATTTTCAAGTCCCTAATCTTGCGATTTAAGCAGTTGTATAGGCTAGTTATAATAGACTTATGAGGTTCTTTTATAAGAAAATCAACAGTATCAAATTCCAAGCTGTATAGTACTACCATATTCTAAGAAGACAATTCTGACAATGACCTAGTTCTTATTTAATTTACTTAACCATGTATGCACCATGTAGAATCGTAATCATTTGTTGTTTCATCTGGGAAAAGAAAATGAAATCAAAATATATGGTTAGTGTTTATTTTCAATGAATTATAGTAGTCGAATTCAAGATAGATGATCTAAGTAGGCCAAGCTTCAAGAAGTGACAGGAAAAGAGTGGTGACAGGTCAGTTTAGAATGGTAGGCAGAAGTGCTAAGCTTGTGGTGATGATTCACTTGACTTTGTTCTCACAATTATTAGTTAATTGACATCATTTAAGTTCTGTACTTTAATGTACTGGGGCATTACTTGAAGGGCTAAGGTTTTCAACTTAGTCTTAGTAGCTTTATGTGATTCTATCCATCTATGTTTGGAATGTTTAATTTAGGGATCTAAATTTTACACGGACATGAGCTGTTCAGATGAACAACTGATAAGTGATTAACAAGAATTTAAAGTTATCGGCTGAAGCTGACACAGCCGAAGATACATCACAAATGAGGCTCTTAATGGACTCCCTTAGGAACAAGTTACCAAGTAACAAGACCAGACTCTCTTAAAACCAAGGTCAACCAACTGCATGTAGCAGCATTGGTGGTGCTAGAAGCTGCTCTCAATAGAGCATCTGGTTAAGTGTCTTTCTTTTTGCAGTAGAGAGATTGGATTGTGTGCTTTCTAATATTTATTTAGGTTCTAAATGTCACCATTGGCATAAACACTTTTGCTACTGACTGTGTTTATACTATGTGAGTTGTGAAAGTTCTCCAATAAGTAGGAATGTTGGTTGTTTCTTGCAAAGGAGCTGGAGTTGTGCCTTTCTATTTTCAGTGGAGAAGTTGCACTTATGCTTTCTTAATTTATGTTTTTCTATTGTTTGCATTTGTCACTTGTACTGATGATCTTGCTTTTAATTATTTAGAGCCTTCGCAAAATGTTATTACCATGACCCATTATATTCTGTTGAATATGGAAAGAAGATGGCAATTTCAATCCCTAATCCTGCTTTCCAATATAAGCTTAATTCAAAAGGTATTTCTTGGGAAATAAAGTCGAAAATATTTAGATGTATATTCTAGTATCATTGTGATAAGCACTGTTAAGTGATATGGGTAATCATTTTTGGCATTCTCCTCTAGGTTTCCTTTCACAATGCTAGTGTTGCAAAAGGCTGTGAAAATGGTCTGGGACCTTCCTGAAGTTATGCATGTAGCCTATGCTTTTATGATAATTATGCTTTGTTGGATGGCATTATGGTCATTTGGAATATCTGGGGTTATTGCTTCAAGCATGGATGATAGTGGACGCTGGTGGCTCCTTGTGGTGAGCTGGCAAGTTTTTCCCTTCCAATGTATGAAATGCATCGATTAACCAAATACAAATATGACTTGCTGAAATTGTTCCCCCTTTTACATATGTAATTGCAGGTTTTTTCTGTCAGTTTATTTTGGACTGGTGCTGTCTTTTGCAACACAGTTCATGTTATTGTGTCTGGCATGGTCTTCCTTGTTCTCATGCATGGTAGCAGAAGTGCAGCATCAATGCCTGCAAAACCACTTTTGAAGTCCCTTCGTTACGCTGTAACAACTTCTTTTGGTAGCATTTGCTATGGTTCACTTTTTACAGCTGCCATCCGTACATTGCGATGGGAGGTTATATTCTAAACTCGAAGGTTTTCTTTTGTGCTGAATAATCTATGGTTGTGCATTGTCAAAAAAGTATCTTTAGTTCTAATGGTTCATGACTTACCAAGTAGTTATTTTTCAGTTTCATTTGCTTATGTTTGTTAACATGTTTTAGATTCGGGGATTTCGCTCAAAGATTGGCAGCAACGAGTGTCTTCTTTGCTGTGTTGATTTCTTGTTTCACCTAGTGGAGACTCTAGTCCGTTTCTTCAACAAGTATGCTTATGTCGAGGTTAGTTGCTTTTAGCATTTACCACTTGATTGCAGTTCTTCAATAACATGCACCTGTTTGCTGTAATTAAGTATATTTTATTACGATCATATTGTTTTATGTTCCTTAGGGCCTTATGCTAGAATCATGTAAGGACTTTTCCTTGGAAAAAGAAGGGAAAGAAGACTTCATTTTGTTGTTGGAATTTTCACCTCATGAAAAACAGAGGGGCAAAGTGTTCAAGTTACCTTCATTCTTAAAAGGTCAAAACATGGATCTTATTTTTTTTTATTTCTCAGTGAACAAGCCACATTTGCACAAATATGCAAGTTTGTCAGATTCCTAGACTTTCCTTTTCAATGAAAGAACAAAGAACACATTTCCAAGGAAAACCAGTTGTGTTCATGTCTTGTACCGAACTTGTGATGCTGTTTGGCAGTAGTGCTCAGATTCCATGTCCTTATCTCATGGTTTTATATATTTGTAAGACTTGAGGCGGTTATCCTTTAATAACTATTTGTTTGAAGGTGATGTTATATTCTAGGAGCTTAAGAGAGGTCATTATAATTTTTTTGGTATTTTAGCAACTTAAAAGAAGGGTTTTTACGGAGCACACCTGCTCCATATCTCATACATGGACTTGTCTGATCTAAGTTCCTTCTTTCTATCCTGAATAAACTTTCTTCTTACTACATCACATGATTGCCATACTTTCTTGGGGATTGATCAATCCTGCCTCTCCATCGAGGAGGATGTTCACTTAGCACAGGTTTAAGCTATATAGCACAATTCATATATCATGTTTCTTTGTCTGATTATCCTTTTCTAAAACTCGTGGAAGTCACATCACAAACTTAGTGGTCAGCTGGCTTAATATATTGATAATTTCTCTGAATCTAATAGTGGAAGAGACCAATGAAGACCTGTTTCTTGTGCCCGAAAACTTGTGTCGTAACAAGTCATCCTAGTAAAGCTTTTTACCTGTGGTTGTATTCAACAGATAGCAGTTAGTGGTAAAGGCTTCAATCCCTCAGCTAGAGATGCCTGGGAGCTTTTCCAGTCCACTGGCATTGAAGCTCTTGTTGCCTACGATTGTTCGGGTGCAGTCCTTCTGATGGTCATTGTTTTGGGTGGGCTGATTTCTGGAACGTGCACAGGAGTTTGGACATGGTTCAAAAGGAGTGATAAAGTGATTATGGTTGGTTCGACTGCCATTTTGATGGGAATGATCCTGGTGAGTTCACCTTACATCCCATCGTACAGTACACTTAAATTCATTTTGTTATCCTACTTGCACTAGTTTAAGAGCATAGAAAACTATTTTATTTTTTTTAGTGGAATAAACTATTTCGACTCCCAATTATACTTGCTATTAGCTGATACTGATTGTAATAGATGTTATTTAGTTAGAATTTTTGTTAATTTGACTTAATAAGTTTGTATGCACGCTCCTGCTCAACTTGTCAATTAGTTGCTTATGATAATTATCCAATGTTATTTTCAATAAATGTATGCTTACATATTGTACCTCTAACTCAAATTTATGAGTACGATAGCTAAGAACATTGAAAGACATTTCAGAAATCAATTGGTAGTATGTAAAAATAATAATAATAATAATAATAACTATTGGAACTCTTTTAGACTACATTGTCTTCCTGTTGTTCACTATACTTCAGCCATATCAAAACACTCTAGTAATCACTTGGGTTGCTCTTTTGTTTTTACAGTTAGGGTTGGCGGTGGTGGTGGTGGAAAGTGCAGTGACATCCATATATGTCTGTTATGCAGAGGATCCCTCGTTGATACAGAGATGGGATGCTGAATTCTTCGACCAGATGTCAGAAGCATTGCACCAGAGACTACAATACCGAAGTGCCAGAGCTAGAGAAGTGATGAACCACTCACTCGATCAGTTGTCAGATACACCACCTCCTATTTAAATTGGTAGGATGGATCAAAAGTATGGTTGTATTGAATTCTTCATTCTGATTTATTCATAGCAGATGGCTTTTTTTTTTCATCAGATACTAACTAAATATTGTCCGGTTCACAAAAGTTACGATTGGATTCAATGCAAGTGGCCATAATTTTGCTTGCATGAGCTTCTCTTTGCCTCAGCTTTAGATAGAATCTCCAGGTTCCTCAACCCATGATGCCATCGCCAAAGTGTGGCGTCCACCGCAGGCAACAAGCTTGGCGCACCACTGCCCGTCGGTGCTGCCGCTGTCTCTTGGTGGTAGCAGTTTGATGGGCACTTCCATTGGGTGGCCGGTTGTGACCTTCCTCCCATAGCCTAGGCGTCCATGGTCGCCCCTTCCAAACTGTTGGCATTTGAACAAGAGTCCCGTGTCATTCATTCATGGTGATTCAAATAAAAAACTAACAAAAATCTGTAAGAAGTTGATCGAAGAACCAAAGTTTTTGGTCATTTACCATAATTGTCTGGAGATTGGCAGGAGATATACAACACAGGCATTAAATTAATCAGCAATGAAAATATACCAAAATGTCTGCCTAGCTCGTGAGGTTTTGTGAAGGGTTAGCATACACAAACGTCCAACTTAAACTTTAGTCACAATATTTACCATCCACGTGCACCCTCGGCAATGATATGTAAAAATTCCCAGATCTTTTGAGAGCTTACTTTCACATTGAAGACCAGAATATTCTGACAATAATTTGTGGGTCATGGACTCATGTAACTTGGCACCATGGGATTCTGAAGGGTACTATAGGAAATGTTTATGGTCTCTACTATCGATCAGAGACCGATCATGGTATAAGGCATCTTCTTAACATGGATAAGGTTTAACTAGTTTGAAAGAGATCTGGACTTATAATGGAGCTAGTTAAACTGGCTTCGAAAAGAATTCCACACTTACAGAGAACATTCGCCCATCACGTGTACATGCCACTGAATGAGTGCCTCCACAAGATACCTGAATAAGATGAGAACAAACACAACACCCAACTGTTAGAGAGCAATTCCAGGTTGGATACTTGAAACATTGGCCGCCTGATATTTGATTATAGACTAGTTCATGATGCAGTAGTACTAGGAGGGAAAGCTACAAAAGAGCAGTATTTGAGCTAATTAGTAGGTAAATTTACCTGAACAATATCTTCCCCGACTAGGAGTTGGACCTTCTGAGGAACCATTTTACTACTCTTGTCATCTCCAAATCCAAGCCTCCCATGCTCCCCTCTTCCCCAAGCATATACCTAGTTGGTCAACAAACAAATTAACCGCAATGTTGACACTCGTGCAAATACAAACTTGCGAATGCTATTTTGCATTTAAGCTGTGTACTGGATGGGATAAATGGAATCTACAATATCATTGATGAAACTTTGTCAAACGCTCATTCAGATAAGATCTCGTTTCAGCAATTGTAATGTAATGTAGAGACAATATTCATATGTTCTCAGAACTAAAAATGACAAGAAAAGCATACACCCAAGCCTTCAAATAAGGCCAACTATGTAAGCTGCTACCATAAAGGCATTAAACTTGTTTGCACAAGATACTACATAGTAGATAGCATGTTAATAAATTCTTAACCAGCCACTGGAACAGAATGACAAATGGCCAACCTTCAAAAAAGCAGCATTACGAAGAAATGGGAAACGTTAATACGACGACGGCATTGTCAATTCTGTAAATAAATTCCTACAATCATAATTTTTAATCAAGCAAGGTTCCCCGTACCACAACGTACTGCTCGGTATGGGCAGTACATACCGGTTTGATAAGAGACTAGTATATGCGGTACATATTGGTATATTAGTATATCCCATCGTACCATGTGTCGGTACATCAGCATGGCTTAGTATTTATCGTACTGACAGCTGATCGGTATACTGGTACAGACCAGTAAGGTGAATCATGTAATCAAGTTGTTTTGAATCATGAAGAAGTGGATACTTGTGTTAATTTGAAAAAAGTTATCACCCTTGTATGCTTATTAAGATCTTGTAGCAGCCAGTCAGAAAATTTCCTGCTTTATCATTTCCACACATGCCAAACTTAACAGGATGTGATGCGGTTATGTGATAGAATATATTTATGAACTATTTCAAATTGAAATTGAAGCTGGTGATGATCATAATTTTTAAAGAGTTGACAATTCTTAATTCCATTGCAAATGTTAATAATCAGGAAAATCATAATTAGCAAGATAGAGACTTTCTATCCCATGGTCAAGAAGACTAGTCTCTGATATTTTGTCGCTTGCTCAACATATGGCTGTAATGCAGTGGCCGCATATTCCTAGGAGAGCAAACAAAATGGCACACAATGTTGCCAACTTTAGTAGATGCAGTTTGTCAGATAAAGTTTTAGAGTGATGAGCATTACTGTAACTCTACTATGAATACTGTACTAGTTGCAGCACAAAATAGTTGGTGAAGGTTGTTTCTTTTACCAAACAAAAAAAAGAAGAGAATTTCTATGCAATGTAGCTTAAAATTATCCAATAGCACTAAGCTCCATTATGTGTTTTAAATAAAAGTATCAAGTTTACAGTTTAAGGAGACAACAAAACAAATATTTATGGCAGAAGAGTTGAATACAAGAAACTAGAAATGGATTACCTCTCCAACATTGGTTAGTGCAGTTGAATGCCAACCTCCAGCAGCAATGTCAACCTAGGAAAAAAGTTCATACAATTTAATCAAACAGAAAAGTCCAAGCCTGAGGCTCCTGCCATTGTAGGGACTAGGTAATGTCAAATGTACATAAGTTCGCCCACCAATTACAAAGGCCGTTTCATAACTTCAACTCAATTAAATTTAAAATTCAATTATGAACTGAAGATTGAGTATATACTAAAAAATAGAACTTGGAGAAGATGGTCTTCGAGAAATACAACAGAGTAAAAGTTATGGCAGGGTGGCACAACAAATCAAGACAAATTATGATTTACATCTACAACAGGCAGATGGATTTCTGATGCTGACAGTTTGCTTTGTGAAAAAATTTGGTATTAGATGACCAACAAATATTTATTGTTGATTATTTTGCTTAACTAGTTAGCCAACTGGTATCACTAGAAGTCTAGAGTTTCTTGTTAGAGACCATCAGCATCTTGAGGTCTAGTAAACGTACCAATTTACGAGCTGGCAATTCTCTTCTTATCTTTTATAAGTTTAGCATGTTTACACTTACAGAGCATCATATTGAGGCCTTGTCCCACTGATAATCAAAGATGCTAGGCCATAATGACTCCAAAAAGTAAATCAATTAATGGTTGCTGAACTCAAAGTAGCAAGATCTATGAATAGTTATTGTGGTCCACCTTGAAAAACCAAAGGTATATAAGATCAGGTAATGAAGCACTTGAATTTTACATCCCACCTTTAAGTTATAAATTTGTGTATATTACCAAAAACAATCAATTTAATAAAATGCTACTATCAGTTTCAATAAGTGAATCATTCTTGCCCATGCTAGCCAACATGCTATTAAGACATGGAATACACATCTGTGCCTGACACTGCCTGTATTGAGCGGTGTCACCACTAGTTAGCATAGCCTGATAAGAAAAAACATGGGCACATTTTCCTACTAATGCACTCTGGTATGTAATGGCATGTTACTGTATATCCAGCATAAAGAGAGAGCTACATGCTGGCGATACAGCATGTTTAAGTCATTTTGGATTGATATATTGTGTATTTCCCACGATGTGACAACAAAAGCCTCACAAACTACTTTCTACCTAAAATTTACAGGTCTAAGCATCTTCACTTAATTCTGGACTTGCTCCCACTTTTAAAGACAATTTATTTTCAGTTTTTAAATCAATCTATTTGCAGGAATTGATAAACATAATTATACATCTTGGGTAGAAAAGGAATATGCTAGTAAAGGCAAAAGTCTGAGGTTTATCTTCTGGAAAGTCTGCATAAGATTTAATTCATACAAATCAAGGAATACAAAGTTCCTTGAGTCAAGGCATCGAATGCTGACAACTGCTCTACTTTGTTTTCAGCTGTTATTTTTTGTTTTTGGTTTTTATCATGTATCAGCTATAAGTAGAATCCAAAGCTTGCTTCTTACTTCCATATTACGTATAACAAAATCACAGGATTCCCACTATATATAAAAACAAAAGAAAAAGTGCAAGTAATAGACAAAGTTTGTGTTACACACCAAAGTAAGACCAGATAAACCCTGAACAGGGATAGGTTGTGATCTTGGCTGAGTATCACCAGTTCCTAGTTGACCATATTCGTTGTTGCCCCACGCCCATAAGGTTCCATCCTCTAGAAGTGCCAAATTATGAAATGCACCAACAGCAATCAACCTTACTCGCTCAAGGCCTTGCACACGTACAGGAGTTGAGATTTGCGTGCTACAGAGACAGGAATAAAATAGAGACCAAGTAGGCAGGGTGGAAAAGATCTTCATACTTCGAAAATTATGAAAAAAAAACAGAACTATATTAACAAATACTCAAAGGAGAGAGGGAAGATTAGTACATATCTCCAGGAGGCCATGGTTGGCCCCAAGTCCAGACATGACCATCTTGCGTCAGTACCACGGAGTGTGTCCCTCCAGCAGCTACCTGGTTTATATAAAGCAAAAGCATGGAAACTTGCTAACCACCTGAAGCTACAGAACCAATTCATATATGCAGAAACCTAAAAATTATTCAAGAATATAATGATATGCTATATACTACATGGAGCAATTGGTAGACATGATAGTTTGGTTAATACTGTTATACAGATGCAAGATGTATAACCACCAAATCAAGTGTCTAGTGGAAGCCAAGATGAAAAACAATTAAGAAAGAGGGCAAGCCTTTGCAACTTAGAAGGCCACAATTTGAATAACAAAACAACCTCTGCTTGTAGGGATAAGGATGCGATACTTTGGTCCTTCTTGGATCCTACATTGATAAAAGACTTGTGCACTATGCCACCCTTTTTAGAGTTGTAACAAAAATTTTGGATTGCATCATTTAAAATTTATATAAAAAACAAGAAGATTTTCTATTATAAATGATGCCTGTAATAAGAGTTTAACCATATATATACTATGTTTGTATTAGAATTAACTATATATATGTATATACTGGCCGATTCTTCAACAAGAATACAGGATGACCTGAAGTTTGGTGCTTCTGATTCTCATGGGAATAGATGCTATCTTGACCAGAACACATCCGGGAGTCTTGTCTTGGAACAACCTTACTCTCAGTATAAAATTGCAAGATACATGGTTGATTATCTCTTGAATAGTTTCAGAGAAACCAGAGCGAGGAAGTTCCTAGTGAGTGTGAATTGCATATCCCACTAGAATGGGCTATGTTTAAATTTTATATCATTGTGTTATTTCTACAATATTTGCATGTGAACATTTCAGAAAATTTTGTATATTTTTTCAGCCTGTTGCCACTTTTTCCTTACATTATAATGATCCAATGTTTAGAGAAAAAGAAAAGGAATCGATAAAGCCATCCGCAATTTGATGGAATAAGCCCTTGAAGGTCACAATTAGAATAAGGTACAAGGAACACCAAACACAGAGAACATTCCAGCTACAATCAAGCGCATAGGATATATTCCAATTACCTGGCGGACGGAGAGCTTAGGTGCACATCTTTGGGGAATGGCAATGTCCCTCCTCAGAGCCCTACTGCCATCTTCTTTTCTCTCGGGCTCCTCCCCACACTGCCCATATTCATTCCCACCTGCCCACGCACAAGAAGAGCATTGTTGACAAAAGTATCATGGAATTTACTGCAGAGAAGTTCAATAACAATTAACAATAACATTGTTTTCTCTCTTTCTTGTTCCATACCCCAAGCATAAGCTCGGCCCTGATCATCAACAGCCAGGCAATGCCAGCCCCCAATTGCTGCCTGAAATAAATAAAAAAATATATATAAAAGAAAACCAGCAGAAACACACCAATAAATACCGAGAAGCATTGCATCAAACAAGCTAAACCACAAAAATCGAACGCATCAAATTCCTTCGCTATCTGGAAGTACCTGAACGATCTTGACGCCGGCGAGGGCATCAACTAGGCTCGGGACGCTCTCCGTCTTGGTCTCCGGCGGATGACCCAGGGTTCCCCTCTGGTTCCATCCCCATGTATACAACTAAGTTTACAACAGAAACCACAAATTATTTTTTTCCGAGAGAAAGAACACACAAAATCAGAAATCAGTCAACAACAAGAGAAAGATGAATAATTTTAGAGGGTTTAGGTTGAAAGGCACAGACTTTTCCGTTGCCGCAGATGGCGAGGGAGTTCCTGCTGCCGGCAACGACGGCGACGACGTTCTTGGGCTCGAGGGACTTGATGCTGTAGGCCCAGTCCTTCTCTTCCCAGTTGCCCATCCCCAGTTGCCCATCCTCGCCTGATCCCCTGAGCACAAATCGGAACTCTTTCAAACGAAAAACGGAACAGGTTACGTATGTACACGGTTAGAAGTACAGAGAGAGAGAGAGAGAGAGAGAGAGAGAGAGATTGCCATGCGAGGACGACGGGGTGGGCGGATTCGGCGGCGGCCATGGCGAGGTATCGATTAATGGCTTTCTTTAGGTGTCAAGAAATAGAGATACAGCGAGAGAGGTGGGACCTTTGGAGGTGGGAGCGGCCGGTGGAGTTGGGGAATCGACATAAATATTGCTCCTTCGTAACCCTCATGAAATCACACACGTATTCCTCTGAAATCAGTAATTTAATATTCGTCACGTAGCACATATATAGTTATGAATAATTAATCTCCAATAGATAATTGTTGCAATATTTTATACTTTAATACATAAGGCGATTATTTTGCAATTGAATGTATAACTAAAGGTGATTATTTTGACGATTGAATGTTAAAAGAAAAAAAAAATGATTTAATTAGAAAATATTTATATTTTATTTTTTTTCAAAAAATACTTCTAATTTTAAAAATATTCAAATTACCTATTAAAAATTTTCTCATCTTTTTTAGCATGTTATAATGTCTTGATCACCGTAATAAAACAATATAAAGTCTACTTAAAAATATTTTAGATAAAAAATAAGATATTATAATGATTTATCAGTAATGATAATCAAAATAAATAAATAAAAATATACCTTATGTGCACATAAATAAACCTAATTGTTGGAGTCAGGTCAAGTCCTACATGAATCAATTGCTCCTTTGTACCAACTTTGTAGAACATCTATCCAATCAAATTTCCACGATCTTAATATATGGTCAGATTTCTTCACTGTGGTCGAATCGGCTCTCGGAAACCATTTTGTCAAACTATAATGAACATCATCTTCCAGATATGAGTTTTTGTTTGGCTTAACGACAACAAGACACGACGTTGATCCACTTGAAGTGACATGCAAGCCGAGAAGATCAAATATTTTAATTAGATTGATTTGATCACGGTGATGATAATTAGGTTTCGATGATGGATGTAGACGAGGAGAAAGAAAAAGTTGGGCGCAAAAATGGATCTCAACTCCAGTTGGTATGGTTTATATCAACCGGAAAGAATCAGTTTGGATTAGTAGTGCAAGTCACCAGAAGAAGAAGGTCTCACATACTTTATGTCGCATAGAAAATTCAGGTATTTTTTTCAATTTTAATTTGACAAGAAATATTTATTTCAAGAAATTTTAATTACTATTTTTAATATTTCTTCATAGATTAATTAATTATATCTAATTAGTTAAAAGATATATTATAGATTTGATTAGAAATTGATTACGGATATCGACCCATACAAAAAAAAAATTCCAATTGTAATAGAATTTTTTAAGATGATCTTGATGGGAAGTACTCTCATAATTACCATTCTGAATAATTTGCTCTCGTCTATAAAATAACAAGATCTCTTATGGACAATCAACCATTGCTTAGTAAAAAATAGATGAAAGATAGAAAGAGATAAGAACGAGAGTCGAGTTCCTCTTACATATCGACATTGTTACAATTTTTAGATTCGAAAATGGTATACTTATAGATTAGATAAAAGATGTTCTAAATAGTATCGAAAGGTAAGCATCGTAGATTTAATCTATCAATATTTGATTTTAGTTTATGACATTAAAATTTTTGTATAACAATAACATAATCATAACTTTTATGTTTACAATAATTAGTATCATAATCATTTTTTGAAATCAAATACTTTATATCGTAAAAATATTTCAGATGTATTTTGTATTTAGATCTATTTATTCGCACACTTCACTTGTAAAAATATGTTATTTGGTTTTGATTTATGATAGTTGAATAATCTATTTCTATTGTTGATATGCTTTCTTATCATATCCATCTTGTACCATGGTTGCGAACAATGTGAGGGTCTTCATGCTTAATTGATGAATCACTATCGATAATTTACTATTGGTGATTATATTCTTGAGGGCAACAACCTCCCGTGGTCATCAACTCAGTCGCGGGTAGCGATTGCGTAGACAATGGAAGCATCGTAAGGTGTGACAGTCAACAACGGTCTTGCGATGACCACCTTGCCTTAGTAGTAGGCAGTTGTGGCGACTGCAATAATGTAGTTGTGTGCGGTGGCTACCACAATGTTATTGCGTGCAGCAATTGTAATAGTGCGATAGCTACAGCACTACTATTGCGGCATTTGCTAGTCATGGTCGACATCAATTGGACACCACAAGTCACGATACCAAGCGACTATGCAACAGAGTCGTAAGAATAATCACGTCACCACAAGCGACACACACACGGTGGCACGATGCAAAACGACAACGACCGATGAGGAAACTCTGTGGAGCATGTTGACGCGGTTGATAGTGAGGACAACATTGTCATCATCCCGGAGATCAAGTTAATTGAGGTCAAACTCTAACTGGTGTGGTTACTAGTCGATATACAGCCACACATGGGCACGACGATGAGGTTACCAGTCAACCAGTTGAGATAGGCGATGGAGAGTTAGTGCACCGTCAGCAAGACCTATGCGGTGCCATGGAACACATGGTTGATAGAGGTTTTAGGGTTTCTTTCTTTCTTAATTAATAGAATATTTTTATTCCTCATAAATCAAATAATTTTATTTTATCTTTAAATTTATTCTTCGCATTATGTCCTTTAAAAATCAAATATTTATATTATATCTCATAAAAAATTATAATTCTAGCTTTCGTAAACTCAACATTTTTAACATATGTTCTTAATTATAAAATTAATTATTAATTAATTTTAATCGAATATTTTGATCATCATAATTATATTTTTAACTGTTTAATTAGATTTAAATTCGATCAATCAATTTATTATCTAATCAATCAAAATAAAATTTCGATCAATTTTTATTTTTGACTGATTTAATTAGATAAATATTTAGCTCAATTTTAAAAATATACAGTAGATTGGTCAGAGGGTTTCGTAAGAAATTTTAAAAATATAAATTATAACTTTCTTTTATAATCAAATAGGTAAAATTTTCCCTGTAAAAAATATTTTAAAAAAATTATAATGTTTTAGGAACTAAATACAGTTGCCAATTATTGCAACACAACAAAGCGTTTACTAGAATTCCAGCATCCAGATCATATTACAAAATGAATCAAGAATACAGAAGACCACATTATCCATTACCAATTCATTGATGATAGGTTGTTCAAACTCATAATTGCCACAGGAAATATCAACAATGTAGAACAGCTTACAGATAACATGGAAACCAGTGAAAGTTGAGATCAGGTTGTCTTGTTCAGCACTTTCTGCTTGGATCCCGAAAACTTTGAACTATTTTCAAGACTGATACAACAGTAATGTGATCAAACCTGTTTTCTTACCAAGAAAACCAACTTTACGTATCTCTCAGCCAACAATGACACTCCATTTGTCAGAGTAAATATTGTAGATTACTTCAGGTCATGATCTGTCTTTCAACAATCATATACAGATACATCACACTAGTAGAAAATCCTTCAAGTAAATGGCGATTGATAAAATTGCCTACAAGTCACACGTCCTCAACTCACAAAGCAGTATTTAATTTAATCCCTTGGGCGAGCCAACCATAATGAGCTTAGCGCCCGCAGGCGAGAGAAGTAGTCGCTGATTGTTAGTAATGCACGAGCTGCTTGGCGTGTTGTTAGGATTCGATGCATTTGCTGCAGAGTCTGTTGCCGCAAAAGATCAGCCTAGCAAAGATGGAATACCATTACAAAGCTCACAACTACTTCCAAAGAAAACATAATATCGTGTCGATGCAAAAGATCACAGCAAAAGCATGCATTTCACAGTATTTACTTGACTGCTGCATGTAACTAACGTAGAGAGAGCAGCTGTTCATAGTCAAAAGGCATGCATAAGATACCTGGCGAAGGAAGTTCTCGAGTGTGCTCAACTTGCCCATAGCAATAGTCATCTGGCCCATGTAATTTGAAACATTATCAGCACCACCAGCCGGAACAAGAGAAGCAGACGCAAGGGTTTCAGAAAGAGATTGTTGCAAAGCTTCCATCCCTTGCGACAAGGCATCCTCTGCCTGCTGAGATGAATGTTGAAGATTACACAAACCCATCAGCTGTTGATCCGTCAATGGCTCGAGATGGCTCACAAGTATCTGCAGATCATTGAACCAAAGAATGACACCAGCCGCTAGGCCAAAATTTGGAACTACACATCTCACCCTATTCTTGAGAGAAATGCAATACCTTCAGAAGCTCAGATGATCGAAATCCACCCAACCACATGAAACACCTTTCTGCAGGGGTTGTCCACATGCCTGAAAGTATGTGAAATACATCAGACTTTATACCTATGCTTTTAAGTCTGAAAACTTCATCATAATGTCCCATGAAGGTTTCGACAGTAAGTCGCAGCTCATCGTCGTTGACTTGAGAGTTTAGAGCTGATCTAAGATCATTAATCCTTCGTTGGTGATCCTCAAGCCACCTTGCATACTCCAAATCAAATGCCAAGGCTCCTGAAGCAATGTTCAAAGGAGAGCATCAACATCAAGATGGCTGACTGACAAATAGAAACTGAAGGGTTACAGCAGGCAGATGTGACTGGGGAAAATATGAGAGAGAAGAGAAGTGACTCCAGGAATAACAAAAGAATAAATCCTCATAGACAACTAATACGTAATAATAAACTCGTGTGCTTTAGCAAATTAAGCAATAGTGACATAGTACCCCAGCTCCATCATTTTCTACAACTTATATCCAATGTTCTTACAACAGGACCCTACACTTTTTCTCCTACACATCCTACACTCCATTTCATGTGCAATTTACAACAGACCTTTCAGATAAAGAAATTTTCTAGAGCACCTACAACTGTTGTCCTTTACCATTTTTGCATTTAAATTGCTCATCATCTAATGCATCAGATATCCATTTTTTTTAGTTTTACAATACATAATGCAAAAGATATTCAGATGAATATATTCATTTTTAGCATTGATCAGTATGATTCATCACAAAAACTATATGATACAGAAGAGTGACAATAGTTCAATGGACGACACAACTTTGATGATTCATCCAAAACTATCATACATAGATCACGAAATTGCTTTTAAACCCAGCCCACCTACATACAAAGTACAAGTACCATGGATATTTCAAGGAGTTGGAATCTTTCCTGAGCATAGCACAAATATCAAGAAAAAGAAAACATGAAATAATGCAATAAAAAATACAGAATGTAAATTACACTTTAACAAAGCCAACTAGAACAAGTTTGGACAATATGTAAAAGATAAAATTATTAAAATTTCAGAGTGAAACTATCATAAATTCAGATAAATTCCTAATACCACCACAATTGCAGAAGAGGAAGAAAACAAATTTGAACAAACCATTTCCTCCAATTGAATAACTATGGTCACCCATGAATCCACTTGCTATTAAAATGCCCTGCACAATGGAAGAATGATGAGACTGACGTTTCATAAAGAGACCAATTTTCAGTTTAAAGACTCAAGAGGAGAGAGATGATAATAGTAGGAATACTTGTTGGCGTGCTCGCTGCAGAACTTGCTCCAGTTGTATCAACTTTACACGGCTATTTTCAAGCTGTTGAACATATGCCTATAACAAGCACCATTCTTATTATTAGATCATGCACTTCCAAATGAGAAGGGGAAACCAAAAGAACCAATGAAACAATAGGAGTTAATAATACATATACACATATATTGTCAACTTGGTGCAGAAACCAAGAAGCACTCTCAGATATCAACACATGATTTAGAAACAATCATTTTGATATATATTCATTTAATATCTTATGTATTAGGGGCGTAACATAAGTTCATTATCTATAGGAATGATAAAATACAGAAACATCACTCTAAAGAAGAAAAACCCAAAAGTCTGGCTAATTTTCATTATTTTGAATATTTTTAGTGTCATAAAAAATTGCTTGATATAAACATAAACAAACGTCTTATGTTAGTTATGTTTTGTAAAAATCATTGGCATCAATCAAACAAGTACATGAAGCTGAGTTCCACCTGGTCTGTCTCTCACTCTCCCCTATAGAAAAATAAAGGCATCAAAGATAGATCAATAATGACACATTATTATAAGCACCTGCAACATGTGCCATACATTTGCATAGATTGAATTTGAGCAAAGGCCGAGGAGTTGAGCTAGCTTCCTATGATGACGATTGAATCTAGATTGAGGCCACAATACTTGCTTTATAATGTCAGCATTTCAAATTGAAGGTCAACATTATAAAGCATCGCAAACAATATCTAAGAAAATGAGATAGTGAGAATGATTCAAAATATAGGTTCCCCTTTTTGCAACATGATAAGATGCACACTTGGCCATAGATGTGCTAGTTATCTGCAAAATAATTTTTTTACTAATCCATGCTAGCCTATATGTTGCAAAAACTGATACTTACCTTAAATATCTTCAGCCTGCAAATTAGTACTTGTGTGATGCTCTTCAGTTCCTTACATATTTTGAAGGAAAATGCACAAAGGATTGCGGTAGATTTTAACATTGAGCATACAGATTACAGACAACAAGGTTATTAAGAACTTCGCATTTATACTTCTATAGTAACATATATTCCCCTTGTTTCATACGAATGATTCGATCAACTATTCTCATTCCAGATAATTTTCTTTAAATATGTAATACCAACAGATTAGGCTAGTGCATATTCAAGCCATAATTTGGGGTCATTGGAGTCGAAAAGTGAATTACATGGCGAAAAATAAACTCAACGCATGAATGGCACGTGAGAGTCAGTCCCACATCAACAATGAAAAGAAAATGTTTATATTGTATCCTTTAATAGCTCACTAAATTTGACTTTTTGAAAGAAGTCTCCAGATACATATTTTGAGGTGTTAAGCTAGATGGTGTGCCCTATAAAACTATAGTGGTGATTCTTACGCAACCATTTCTACACAAAATCTGGTTCGAGTAGCAAAGTTGTACTGATGGAAGATGCGTGTATTCTGTAGAAAAATCAGAAGAATGAATAAAAACGAATTTGGAAATTACATGACTCGCAATTGGGTGAACACAAGGCACTCAAAGTTTCAAATAATAACCTCAGCTTTTTTTTTTCATTAAGTAGTACCTTAGCCCAACACTTGTACAATTATGCACTCCTGGAAGCCAAATTACACCACACACTAAGGACCAGCTGAAAACTTGCATGTCATCTTCCATGCAGACCCATGAAGGAATACTTGAGATTTTGCTATTTGGGAATAGATGATAACTTGAATGCATGTCAAATTATACAGCACAGTTGACAGTGCATTATTCCGTGGTATAAAGAACAAGTGAGCTTAGCAAAGTAGCAATGATTACTGCTTTTTCTACTAATCTTTTCTATTAAAAATTTTCGACAGGCTGCTTGATCACATTCTTTTTTTAAAAGAAAAACAGAGGTGGAAGACAACAGAAATATATACCTACAACTAGAAGAAAAGTTACAATAAACTAAAAGGCGTTGATTTAAAACAAGACTGCTTTCACTGCATGAAAGGCTGATAGTGTCCATTTCGAATGACAAAACACAGAGAAACAAGTACTAGTTCTTAACTAAAAATACACTAAACATGGTCTGTACAATTGCCATACTCTTTGGAAAGGAAAACCTATGCATGAAGTTGATGTTAGGATACAACAAACAGCGATTATTATGCTTCACTTTCATATCGTAGTATGCTCGGTAGCAACTAGCAATCAACAATCAGTGAAACTTAAAACAATAATAACTTGCTACGGATATGCCAACTAACATAAAGCTAACATCTTAGCCTACAGCAATCTTTGAGAGGCTAACACACTAAATTTCATGCGATATAAACTAATAAGGTATCAATATGATTACACTCTTTAAGGTGCAAAAAAAAAATATTTTTTTTGCCTAGAGCAAGAAAAAAAAACCTTTTTCCGCAAGCGACTTTTTCGTGCAGCCTCACGATTTTGAGCAAGTCTACGCAGTGTCTGCATCAGAAATTAGTGAAAGCATCATCCACTATTCATTCTAACATAACCCAAGCAATACAAATAAATTCAACTTGACGTTTAAGACACCTTTTGCTCCCCTGCTTTCCCCTTTGACATTGCAGAAGAATCCGCACAGATAATAGCACCTTGCTGAACACCACCAAACTGTGGAACAGCAACAAAGAATTCCATAAACGTACAAAGTCAATCTTAGAAGAGTAAAACAAGATGGTAGAATGCCCACCATCTTAGTCCTATCCTCGATCTCGACGTCGGTTGATGTATCCGTTCTTGGGCTGCTCACTACCATCGCAGAGTCGCCCCAGTTCTCAATTTGTCCTCTCGAGAACGCCATCCTGCCAGCATCCACATTTGTCGCAGCCGCCGCCGTCGGAGCAGACACGTCCAGCGATGCCATACTCTGTTACAAGACAATTACATCACAAAACACGTCGCGTTCTAACAATGCCCACTAAAAGAAAAAGAGGTGACGATAAACACCGCATGGTTTATGGCCCCAAAGTGCAGGTGTAGGGGTGAGGAATTGACAGCAGTGAGATTGCTTGAGCTCTTGGGACTAAGAATGGGACCTTCAGAGTGGAACAGAACAAACAAAAGGAGAAAGGCATCAATCCCCGTCGTAATTCAGGAAGAAGCTGCAGGACCAGGATAAGAGAAGCAACAAACTTCTGGTGAGGTCGAGAACAGCATCGCCGATGTTGAATCCAGACGGGGCCTGTTCTCCTCTGAAACAAGGAAGCAAAGCATAAAAGCAAAACACTGTCATTTGCTACAAACCAGTGCTACTTCAGCTGATTCAATACACATGGAATTAAGTACGGTACCGGTAGAGATGAGAAGAGTACATAGCAGCGGAAGAGACGAAGGGAAGCGGAGGAAGAGGAGACTATGGGAGCTCAGCATTCTCTGCACAGAGAAGTAGGAACGGAGAATACACACAAACAAGAAATTAAGGCAGCTTCCTTGTTTTCCTTTCTCTCACTAAACTGAGACTCCCGCTGTCGCATCAGCGAGATCATCAATCAGTCCATCAATCCACCCATCCATCCATCCTTTATCTATCAGTTTTAAATACGATTTCCAGGGTGCCTATCACGTCAACCTTTTTAGTTATGCTTTTATAGAGATCAGTGCAGTAGATATATGTGTATATAATGAGCTTGCATGGGAATGTGGGTGGAAATAATGGAGATATCGTCTGAACACAGCTCTGAAGGAGTGATAATAATAATAGCAGCTGCGAACAATAATGACAAAGCTGGAGGTGTCTGCAAGCGGATCGCTTTCGAGCTCGGGGGGTGTCAGCGTATCGGTACGGAGGCCCCTTTGGGGCGTATTTTTGTGTGTGCCGTAGGGTGCGTCGGACGGGCGGTGGCCGCGAGCGCGGGACGTGTGCGACCCCCTCGCGACGCGGGTACGGCCGCTGCCGAGCTCTGCCGATGGGACCGCCCCGCCTCGGGAGGCGGGGAACATCTGGGCGCCCTGTGAAGCGTGCCATGACAGGCGACAGAGAGAGACTGTGCGAGGTTGAGAAGGGCAGGTTGGGCAGCATGCAGCAGCAGCAGCTGCTGCAGCGTTGAGACAAAAGGTTCTCATGAAGAGCTGCAGTGCGCACTGACGCTTCGTACCAAGGGAGTTTCTTACGCGAGGTGGACCCCCCCAACGACACTCACGGCCACCTCGGATCAGACGACTGGGGGGCTGGGAGAGTCACTGGACACGAACTCTTTTCGTTCCTCGGGGGCTGACAAGATTTTGATTACATTGCGTAGTACTGCTAAGTAGGGGTATGTGATCATGGATTTGGTTCTCAATTTGTTCAACAGTGAAAGGTATTCAACATCATATCAGTGTCCACGAGTCCATAAATTAAACAATCTTAATAAGTAACCACTCACCCTTCCTACTAAATCGATCATTGTTAGAATCACGCACACATCATTTTTCACATAATAAGTGGCAAAAACTATTTTGCGATGTCACTGCTGCACTTTCACGTAATTAAAGATCACTCGCCTGGGACTTCAAACATGAGCGTTGAGATAATAGACGTACTAACCATCTCTGTAGTGTAGCTGAAGTCTGCTTCAAAATTGCAGTTGTGAGTTGTATAGTTAGATAAGAAATGTGTAACGCAGCACTCTCCTACTTTTATGTGACGAAAGTTACCTTAGATTTGGAGGCGGCTCTGTTTTGATTCCGTCTGCGTTCGGCTGTGGCTGGCTTAATCGAAGATGAATGGGCTTGTATGCTGCTTCATCTGTGATACTGAAATCATATGGTACAATTGAGCCTCTGTCAGTACCATTTTTGCCCTTGGCTGCATATACCTGACATTGATTCTTGAATGAGTAACGTCTTAGACAGTAAGTTGCCTTTCCTGGGATGAAATTGCTTTTATGTCTGGTACCTCTTTGTATAATTCCATGTTTTCTTGACGAATCATGTTTATCTTCTTGTATAGTTCCAGATTTTCTTGGTGAATAAGCCTTCCCTGCGGTGAAAACAGCATAAGCATTGGTGAAATTAATATAGAATGCTAAACATATTGGAGAGAGAGCAAAATTTTGTTGTAACCTTTCGATCCAGTTCTTGTATTTCTTCTTCCAAGAGTTGGTCCTGCAGAAAAAACTTGTGTACATCATATAGAACAGCTGCTTTAAGAAGCAAAAAATAAGATACCGAGCGAGCGGAGACAGTCAGGACCTTCTTCATTCTGACATTACGTACGCTCATTCTGAGTTGGTTCTCTAGATTTTGTAGATCTTTAACACTAAGACCAGAAATTTCTTCCCCCGTCAATTGCCTGCAGTTAAAATTCATTTGAAATTTGAAATGTGATGTTCATGATATTAACTCCTCATTATAACGTCCATAATGATGAAACATGCAGTTTTAAAATTGGTTTTTAGTAGCCTTTGGTTGTAATTCTCAGGACGATGGATGCATGAATAATCATATATAATCATTTTTGGAGCCATGAAAGAAAAAAATATATAATTGTCAGTAAAATTACCCCGGTTTATTCTACTAGCAAAATGGATTTTAAGTGACATTGTATCTATTTGAGTTTATAGGGTGATCATACCTCAAATTTTGTTGTAAGTTATACAATTGCTGCCTCAAGCTTGCTGCTTCCCTTTGCCAAAACTGATGAGTAGAATCACAAGGTTCAAACAATGTTGATATGTATTATTCACAGTTCAGGAGCTAAGATCTGAAGACATTATTTTTCTTTTGAGATGGAACTGTGAGATGAAATATAACAATGAAGTGTTACAGACTAGTTAAGAAACTAGTAAATGCTAAAAGATTACTTATGAATGCTACAGTCAGTATTCTTGGCTATAATTTATTTGATTTCCTATCATTTTTTAATTATGGCATTCGTATTGTTGGTCATTGTCTCCTTGTTTCCTGTGGTGCCAATGCTTTTAAAGGTGATGATCCTAATTCTGGGTAGGTAACTCATTTTTTGCGTTTACATCTTGAAGCAGACGCAGTGACTGTACAAGCAGATGCAGATTTAAAGAGTTGATAATTTTTATTAATCATTACTACATTAATCATTACTCTGTGAATCTTAATCATTACTACATTAACTTTGTAAGCTCAAGTTGGACCCGAACGATCTTTTTGTCTAATTGAACTCATTATTATATGAAATAAATGTGCTGCTTTTTCAATACAGCATATACTTTGATATCTTTTAATTGGGATTAAAAGCTTTCCTTGTGCACTTAGTTATAACAACAGGGCGCTCTAAAAATCATTTGTGACCCAGATTTAACTACTATTCTTGAACATATCTTGATGGATATGTCCTTAGCTGGGAGATTCCAAGTTGAGTGGTAACCGTGGAAAAATGCCCTCTCCAGATATTACTTAAGGTAATTGATTGCAGATCAAACTAGAGAGCATTTAGGTGACTGATGGTAATAAATAAACATGCAAATTATTAACAAAATTGAAACTCTCCGCAATTACTTGAAACTCAAATCTAAAATCCAATTGAGGCATAATAATTAAATTAATTCTTGCCTTGTAGATTGATGTCCTATATTATTAGGATAAAATCTTGGTAAGAACAAAATTATCCATTCCATAGAAACTTAACTCTTAGACTTCGACATATAATGGATGATGACATATAGTTAAACCTGACCTATGTCTTATCATGGTATTACTAATGATAACGAAAAATATTCTTCGGATCAATGATCTAGTAAATATTTTTCTAAGTGCAAATTAGGAATCCTTCGTTATAAATGAAAGGTCCTCCAACAGCATAGGGATTCAGCTCTCTTTCTCTTTTTCCCTATTTCCACACCAGGTTATCCCCTGACTTTGACAACAGAGGACCAAACCGAGGACGAAACTGATGGCATTCTCTTGTTATTTGAAGGAGTCTTGTGGAGGTTCAACTCTTGGTTGTTTGAAACCTAGTTCGCTTTATATGCCCACTAATTCCATGCACATACTTTGCACATGAATCTGGTCTGGAAGGAATGTACATGCCATTTGTTTTACCGGTCAATAAATGGTGGCTAAAAGTGCCTATGATGCCTCAAGTTGAAGAGAGCAGATACCTCAGATGGGACAAACGATCATCTCGATCTAAACAGCCATCAATTTGAGGTAATTCTTTGGGGAAAAAGGTCATCCAATGAATATGGTTTGGAAAAGGAAATGAAAATATTTTATTTTCATTGGCTACTCAACAATAAAAGACAATATGGTTACGAAACATGTTTATTTCTCTGGTTTCTTCGTTCTATGCTTAAGAAAGGAAAAAGAATGATGCAAATACTATTAACATGGTCATAGTCATTGGCTAGGGATTGGTCGACCAATAAAATATCACTTATCAAACATCTATTTTGCCAACTAGACGACAAATCTTTAGGTTTTTTTCGATTTTCCTGTGTATACAGCCTGAAATTGTTTTAAACTATAAGTATTTGTTTGACTTTGCATGCTTATAACAGTCCAACTTTCTGATCTGATTGTTAAGCAATCAGAAGGGTTGAAACACAGAGGTCAAAGAAAGAAAAATAGTGGGTTAATTTGTGCCCTTTTTTTTTTCAAGAAACTATGGTCACATGATTTTGAATCTAACCATCTGGTACAAAATTACAAACTATCAATCACTTACATTAAGGTTTTTATTTTCCTACAAGCATTATTAAAAACTTTATAATAAATCTAAATGATTAATATGTATCAAATTTGATATCAGCTCAATCCAAAAACTTAATACGAATCAAACCTAGTATATATAACCCGACTTCTACAATTCTTTGTGATACCGTACTATCCTCTAATTTATCTTTATTTATCTCTCACATATAAATATTTTTAATAAATATAAATTTTATAATTTTATTCCTCAGACATCCTTGTTTCTTTCCTTATAGAAAGTGTAAAAATTTTACCCTCGGATTGTTCCATCTACTTAGCATAGGATTTATTTTAACTATGGTGTCACAATGTATGTATGAATAATTGAGACCTCAAAAGATGGACCCACTGAATTATTAAATAAAATAGAAAAAATAAAAATAAAAAAGAAGCTAGTTATTTTTTTTAACTAGCTTCTTTTTTATTCTTTAAATATATATATACATATAAATATCATATAATGTATATACATATATTATAATATTTGGAAATCACTGAACTAGTCTCCTCAAAACAACTTTTAATGCACTACTACATTTATTATAGTTTTTTCAATCTTTAGAAAATTATTATCACCTAAATTGGTTCTTTTAGAACTACATTGTCATAGGTTAAGAATTTGTTCAAGGATCTTGTTATTAATAGTCAAGGTCATTCGGCCAGACTCTTTTAGAAAAATTATAACCAACTAAACCAAGGAGATGGATCTTCATATAGAAATATAGCAAGTTCAAGATCATTGCTAACTAAGTTATTTGGTTTCATTAAATAATCTGAATAATGATAAGTTATTTGAAGTATTGGCAGAAATTTTTTTGAAACCTTCCTTAGGTAATTTTATTTAGTTGAAGGTGAGATTCAATTATAGGGCCCTTCACATTGATAGTCAAATGCTATGCTAGCTTAAAGGATGATTATCAAGATAAGGTACGGTTTAGCCCAGAATTATGCTTCCAATCCCTACCAAATGGTCATATGTATCTTAGCACTATGGTTGTGTCCTCACATTGCCATATACACAAATGATTGTAGAGAATGAATGTCAAATTTGGGGTAACATGTAAAGCCCAGCGAGCATGTTATCAGAAGAAAATTACAAAGCTATAGCAAGATTTAATTTATGAAAATGATGGAAAACAATGAGAACGCCTCGATCATCTTGTCGAGCTCATGTAGAGTCAAGTTTTTGACTCTGCAACTGCAAAATCTCAGTGAAATGTCTAAATCCTTGTTTTAGAACTTGAGGATGAATGACATCTTGAAATCTCGTTTTATATCATCGAGACACTCCAAGGAGTATTACTGTCATGGTTGCTTTCTTGTAGAGATCCTACAAACCCTCGACATCTTCATTATCTTATGTAATTCCTACCATATTTGTTCTTAATCACCTGCTTCTTCCCTTTCTCCTATCAGACAGTACATTATTCCTTCCCTTTCTTTTATCCTGTTAATCACCATCTTCATTATCTCGTGTACTTTAACCCTCTGTACATATATGTTTTTGAATCATCAAAACCAGATGAGTCTTAGCTCTAATTGAATCGAGTCGGTAATGTCTAGGTTTGACCAATTCTTAACTTGTTGCTCATTATCTAGGCTAATTAGTCCACTAGATCCAACAAAATCATTTTCTAGACAAGTTCTAACTGATACGGACTGGGATTTTTTAGGTTACGACCATCACCAATTCTAGATCAAATTCGATTGGTTATGCATGATTTCTTATTGATCAAATTTGATTTCATGAAGGTGTTGATGTGCCTCAGAAAAAAAAAAAAAAAAAAGGAAAAACCAAATACAAACGAATATGGCTACAACTTGGATAAATATGATACTACTTTTCAATTTTTTGTTTGCCAATAAAAATTTAGCTTTTTTATCTTTTTTTTTAAGCAGAAATTTTTTTTCTTTTGAACTTAACTGACAGAAAATCTACAATCATACATTTTCCAAATGTCGTATTTTCTTAGAGAAGAGCATATTTGAGCAATCCTAAACTTAATTTATCATATTTAGAAAAAGTACTAAATTGTTCAAGAGTATACCATACTTAGTCAATTGGAGTAATTTGCAACTGGATACCGACAAATGAAATTAATAGTGTAGTTCTAAATGAACCAAAGCTCAAGATACGCATACCTTAACCTCAGAAGCGGCAGACATGACTAGCTGTCGCTCCTCTTTTGCTTTGCTATATCGTTCTATGACAGACTCCATGCTGATATTTAGAAAAAATGTAAGCTTGATTCAAACATGAAAAATAAACATTTTCAGTAACTGTTGTTCTGAAATCCACTTAGGCAACAGAGGCAGATTTAATCAATGAAGTACCAAAAAATGAAAAAAAAAAAAAAAATTTAATACAAAATTTTAAAAAATTGAAACATTTAGATTTTATTTTCACTAAATCAATAATCTAATGCTTGATAATGTTTGACTTCCTGTAAAATAAAGATACGAGGTAATAAAAGCCCAGACGGTAGTTCATAAGATCCTTCCAATCTTTGTCCAACCCAGTCAAAACAAAGTGAGTTAGTTTACCTCCCAAAAAAGATAGTCACTGAACCGATAAAATGAAGGAATGTCAATCTCTTAGATTGATCAATGAGTCACACTTTCAGCTAATATACTGAGACGATGACGCTTCTGCTATAATGGATCAAAAGCAGCTCATGAACCATCTTGGTTTCGAGAAGAAGATTGCATTAAATGTGCAGTTCCAATGAACGAGATTTGATGATCTAAATATATGCTAATCCTTATGATGTTGAACAAATAGATCACCAAAAATATATAACTTCCAATCATGGAATCCACTGCTTTCAGCGAGCAAATGCGCCTAACAGTGGAAGAAATTCCAAAGCAACTTGCTTAGGTAGACTTATCCATCTGCGACACTAAATTTCAGCTTTAGGCAAGCAAGACTTCGTCAAACTTCATGTATACTGGAAAAATCTGAGATACATAAAATTGTTCTAATGAAGAAGAATGGTGGCTAATTCTGAATGTAAGAATGTTACATGCTGGGATCAATCGGTCATTTTTCCAGTTTAAAGGGGGTTTGAACAATCAAAATTTTCCGCACTCTAAACCTCAAAGAAAACAGATGTTGTATGTTTCAGTCACTTTACAGATAGGTTGGGGGACAGAGAAAATATCTTCCACTTGTGGTATATGTGGTCTTTTTTTGCGATCTCAATCCGAATCGAGGTACTAAACCATCGTCCGAGGCAAGCACAGCCTCCACCACAAAGCTTAGTCTTAGAAAGCAAAATGCGTCGTCCTCCTTGTATCGGCTTACAGACGTTACTCTTAGAGAAGATAGTTGGAGGAACGCCAAGCACAAAACTTTTTTGGTTGTACCTTGGAAGAAGGGAAATACCTAGGGTCATCGGATGATGAATCAGTGACAGCACCTAGAATTGTCTCATAGATCGAGGCCTCAGCCAAGCGTTCCTATTTGCATGCATGGGTTTGAAAGATCTTTCTACCCATCAGAAGATGATACGAAATGGATACAAATAGAGAAACAGAACCTGGTGCTGGCGAACTCATAGAGGCGACCGGTGCTGGAGAAGACCACCAGGCCGACCTCGGCGTCACAAAGTATGGCGAGCTCCTTGGCCTTCTTCAGCAGCCCGTTCCTCCGCTTCGAGAAGGTCACCTGCCGGCTGGTCGTGTCGTCGATCCTGCGGATCGCGATCTTTCCTCTCCCCATTATCCACCAGTTTATTTCTCCCTCTACCCACCGGAACTGTACCTCGATAAGATCTGCCAAGGGTAAGCTCAAGATGGAAGGGGGAAAAGAATCAAAGAGAATAGGGGGGGACACTGACGACGATGATCTTTCTGTTACCTGGTGAGGATGCAATCTCTTTCAGCGGCAGCCCTTCTTCCTCCATCATCTATATATCTAATATGGAAATAGAAAGAGGAGAGAGAGAGAGAGAGAGAGAGAGAGAGAGAGGTCTTCTTCACACACACACTCTTCCCCTTCCCCACGTTCAAGATAGGAGATTGGAGATTTGAATACTAGGATAGTGAGTGAGATTCCTTTGCAAGCTTTTGTGACGGTGTCGTTTAGCGTCTGGTACAGCGGAGAGAACGACCCAATGTTGTTTTGGGTAGCTCTGACACCGCCTGCCGTATGGATCACCGACGCGTGGCGGGGCCACGAGATTCCGCTCCCTGTTCTCTAATATTTGGACTGGACATGATAATTTATTTTTAGTCAAAGAAAATTTTGAGTCACTATCGATTTCAGTAAACTAAGGGTGAGGCGTCTACCCAGCAAAGAAATAATAAATAATAATGTCTACGAATTCATCCTATTAACACACCATTTTAATTCAAAATCTCAAATTTATTAAATTAATATATGTATATATAATAAATAATAATATATATAATTCGACTCATAGTTTTATTATCTAATAAAATTTTGTGTTCATCGTAAGTGTTTCATGATGATTTTATGGACTAATTACATATTACTTTATGTAGTCAGTTGTTTTGAGATCTATATTTTCAAAAATTATATTGGGATCCCTATATTTATAAAAATAAAATATTTATATAAGATTATTAAATATTTTATTTTCGTAAATATAATGATCTCAATATAACTCGATATAACTATAGTATAGAGATCGAGAAATTAAAGTTAACTAATCATAAAAAATAATCTATAATTAACCATGATTTTGTTTCCTCTTTGTCGACATTAGTTCAATCTTACGAGTATTCTTAGTTGCCAATAGCAGCAATCTACTTTGGCATGTATTTAGAGTCCGTGCAACTGCACGAGTCCATCAAACAATCATCATCAGGAACAAAAGTCAAAAACACTTCTTTTTTTGTGTGCAGTTGTGGGGGGAGTAAGATGAGCGGAGATGGTGAATACTAATCATCTCAATCTCTTGGAACCCTACACAAAATCACGAAATATTTTGATAGGTACGAGACACCAATTATATTATTGATATGTTCAACTGGTGATAGTATAAAGACCTTGTGATGAAATCTTTATATACAGCCTGAATCATCTCCTTCTACACCTTGATCATTGTTTCATACTCCCCGTGTGAGTACTACAACCAACCATAATAGAAGGATTCAAGAATAGTTGAGAGATAATATGTCGGACTGGCTTCAGCAGCCACCACTTGCAGGCTCGATTGAACTGTGAAGACCATTGCCCCTGAGCTGCATACAGTGTTCCTCGGCATCTATTTGAGAACATATAATTACCACTGCCAGGCCATTGTGGTGTGCCTCTTGCATGATATTGACAGCATTATCAAGGGTCATTCCTGGGATAACCTTCATCAGCACCTGGACTACATATTCGCGCTTGTTGTAGTTGTCATTGTGCAAGATCACTCGATAAGGGGGGGCCATCTTCCGCGATTTCCTGCAGAACGATACAAGGCAATTGTTCTTGAACAGACTGGAAAGAGGCAAGGCAGGAAACCATGCATGATTATGTTTTCAAGAAAAAAGATTCTCCCACTGAAGAAGCTGAAAGTGCTTCAGTGAGATAAAGGAACCGATCATACTAGTAACTTCTTCAAGGTGTGGAAAAATACTCCAAATCTGGTGAATTATTGGATTAATATTTGTCATATAATGACTGATTTTTTATAATATTTTTTTTTAATTTTCGAGGAAAGACACTAAAATATAGTATATG
Organism: Musa acuminata AAA Group; assembly: GCF_036884655.1. Lineage (NCBI taxonomy): Eukaryota > Viridiplantae > Streptophyta > Magnoliopsida > Zingiberales > Musaceae > Musa > Musa acuminata. Next base: position 10,593,797 of record NC_088346.1, on the reverse strand, counting down.
CAAGAGTCATCAAGTACTGGAATGATGTTGATTTTCCACTAAAAATCCTTCCTAATGACTTTCTTTATGAATTTTCTAACAACAAAAAAAGGCAAAATGTTGTCAATCAATCATCTTCCAAGACTATCATATAGTGTCAACATAGGCAGCAGAACTTACAATCACATGTGAAATGATGGGCCAACCTAGCAAGTTCCAAGTTGAGCAGTAATGTCTTAAAGAAGGACTGCAACATCAGTCATGTCTAAGAACTTTTTATATGGTTCTTGGATGCTCATGAAAGCAAGAACACCTAATCACCTGAACCTTGGAAATTTATGAAATTTAGTGATAATCATAAATAAGATGGGAAAAGCCTGTTTGCTGCTAGAATAGATAAAAGCAAGCCAGCTTTTGTAGATGTTTTGCTACGTATACTAATACCATTCTCGTTTTCCATATTTTAATGTCATTTGAATCAATGGTCTATACAAATTAGTACAGAATTAAACAACATTTGTTTAGTTTTTAGCCTATAGTATAAAAAAGGGCAAAATCCACAACCTGCTATCAGAAAGAGACACAATAACTTCCCAAATAGGACAAATGTCAATTTCGATCCTCTCAGACTTGACAATATTTGGAAGATGATCTTGTCCCAACTTCAAAGTCCAACAAAAAATCAGCCTGTGACTTGCTCAGCTTGTAAGTATAATTTAAGGCCATTACTACATATAATTTTAGATAGATTGAAGAAGTGGTTCACTGTCTTAATGAGATCAACTTGAATTCAAATTCAAAATAAAGTCATTTAGCCTCACATTTGAACTAATTAAACAGAGAGCTGTCCATGGTTAGATTTTTTTTCATTATTGTAAAGACGAGAGCAGCCACAATCATTTATAAAAAGAGTTTCCATAATTTTCCTAACAGCATCAACTCCAATCTTCTTGATCCACTCAGTTTTAAGAAGATTTGGAACTTAATTTTCGTTCCCACTTTAAGCCAATATTATTGTATTTCATTGAGTTTGAAAAGATTTAGAAAAAGATAACTCTAACTATGGGTAGATATATGGTTCGCATTACCGGTCTGTACCGGTATATCGACCAGCTATCGGTACAATACGTACCGAGCTATACCGAGTATACCGGCACATGGTACACTATGGTGTACTAATGTACCACCCATATCGATTGTCTATCGGACCAATACGTACCGCTCATATCGAGCAGTATGCTTCGATACATCAAACCATTGGGAAATATATATTGTTCTTACATGAGCAACTTATAAGTTGTTCTTACTAAGAAGAAGATAAAAATGCCCTTGGTTTACCAAGGTGGAATCAGTCCAAGGGAGGTAACATCATTACTGAAGATTAATGGTAACCTTGATTTGGTCTAATTCCGGCTATAAGGACAAATGGTAGCTTGGTCCTATTTTAGTAGGATTAATTCAAAATTTGCACCCAACAGGAGCACTATAAATGTTCATACTATTTAATCTAATTGGCTAACTCATTTTTCATACAATGTCTACCTAAAGGACTTTCTGCAGACCTCAACATCACAACAACATTCAGGCTCATGCCAATCTGCACAACCAACATGGGAATCCTAAGTTCCACAGCCTTTTTTTTATTCCTATTGTTTTGTCATTGCCAATAAAATGCCAGTAGTACTGTCACTATTTAACTCCATTGTCACTGTAATTATCTAATATCTCATCTCTGACTTGCTGCAGAGATTGGTTTTGTTGTGGCTCTACTATAAATGCTCGATTTTGTCTTGGTGTTTATTGTGAAAGAAAGTTTTTTGATTCGATAACAAATCTTATTCTATACTTGGTTGAGCTCTAGAATGAGCGTGTACCAATTTTGTCCCATTTGATTCCATGTTAATTCCAATTTCATTTAGATAAGGCAAGCTATTCTATTGAGCTAAAATTTATTATTTAAGAAATTTGTGAGAGGTCGACCTTATAGAGGAAGAGATAACAATAATAGACTTTTGGTACAAATGAACCCAAAGGAGAGAAAAAGGGAATAGAAAAACAATGGAAGAAAAGAAGTCTGGCAAGAAGAAATTTAGAGAAACAAAAAAGAGAAGTGTAAAAAGAAGAAGGGTTGGACTCTTAATGTTTTTTTAAAGCTAATACTATAAACAGGACAAAATGATCTCCTTTTTTTTAATATATCCTTAGAAATGCCTAGGTTCATTAAACCTATTTTGACTTTTTTTAGGGAGGTGGCTTATACCCAACCAATAAGATATAATTTCACACAAATCTTTCCAAATTTCAAAAAACATATTGTTGACTTCAAAATTTTGAAGATTATCAAAAGTGAGGATAGCTAAGAGGTCACAGGAGCCAGGGGAATGAGGGACTGAAGCAGCATGAAGATGAAACTTTTTAGGGACTTCTTTTGTATTATGTACACTCATTTACTATTTAGATATCCTAGAAGTCACATTTTAAATTTCTAAAAGACATACTAATTCCCTAGCAGATTACTATTGGGAATCATTATCTTCATTAATTGTACCAAGGCTCCTAAACCCCTATAAATAATGGAGCTTGACAATAGATCAAGTATTTTCATATTTGAATGAAAAGAATTGCATCTTCTCTATTCTCTTACTCTCCTCTCTTATCTCATACTTCTCTTTCTTTATCTTCCCCTGTTTATCTCTCTAGTTCCTTGTTCTACATTAGTTTGGTATCATAGCTCATCAAGAAACCTACCCTATACCTCATTGGGTTCCAACTAACAGCAAAAGCTTCAATCAATACTTAAGAATCCTTGCACCTCCAACATCAACCCCTTGCGTGTGGAGTTGGACTTTGAAGTGACTATCCCTACAGAATTGATAGGCCACATAACTCTTAGTGCCGGGTAAATTTTTGAAATTTTACTAATATTTTTTTGTTGGAAAGAAAAATTGTACATTTCATTATATCGTGGTTTTCATCACTTCTACCCTTGTTTTCTCCTTTTTTTCTATTTTATCACCCTCTCTCTCCCCTTCAGATACAACAATAGTACCACTAAAATTTAAACCCCTGAAAGTTGTTTTAAAAAAATCAAAACAAAAAGTGAGAAAAAAAAAAGAGAACCATTTGAAACATTGCATTTCTACCTTGTCCATTGCATCAATTAACAACCTCATTACAAAAAAATAATTTGTCGATAGCATTAAAATCATGACTTGGCGAGGTGAAATCCAAACCAATCCTGATGAATCCCTAAGCCAACAGAGTGAGGCAGACACCCTTAGGACCATGTTTACAGACTATGACACAATATTAAACCAGTTATGTGACCAAATGACCCAAGTCTTAAGAGCTCTCCAACATCTTGAAAAACGACCCATGAATGAGGAGGTTGATGAATCGATTAGGCAACATGTCCATTCTTCACAATCCATAGCTCCAAATCAAGGAATTTTACCTACTCCTCAAACCCTAGTTCGAACAAATCCTAGGTCCACCTATACGGCACCTGTTCACGATCATACTTCAATAATTCTTGATGACCAAGACTTTGACCTTAACAATGAATTCCTAGAACATACTAGAAATCCATAAACCCAAGCATGAGCCAACGAGTTCGGTTTGCTGACAATATGGGAGAAATGGTTAGAAGAGTGAAAGTGGATGTGCCGGACTTTGATGGTAGGTTTGACCTAAATATGTTTGTTGACTGGTTAGATTGCATGGAAGACTACTTTAAGTGATACGGAATGATTGATACTGAACGTATACAATTTGCAAAAATGAAATTGGTAGGGTCCACTAAGAAATATTAGCAACATGTGCAACCTAGTCTCAAGCATCGTTGAAAGCCTCCCATCACTCAATGGGAAGTCATCAAATAAAAACTTAAGAAAACATATTTACCTACTTTTGAAACCAATTAATTGAACAATTGTTAAACCTTAAATAGTTAAAATCTAGTGTGGCAGAGTATTTGGCTCAATTTGAATAACTTTTACTTGGGTGTGAAATAGAAGATGACCAAATCATCACTGTCTGAAGATTTGTTTATAGGTTGAGGTTTAACATCCAACAGAAAGTCTCCCTTAGTTTCCTCGACACCATGGAGGAAGCTTCTCGACTAGCCCTTCACATTGAGAAGTACATTAAACTTTACCCAATTCGTCGAGCATCTTCTCAGTCTCTCAACAATAGTACTATTACCCAAGGTATACAGTTTCAAATGATACCGTCCGGTACGGGTGATACGTACCGGTCCGACAGTAAACCGATATGCGGATTGTTCGCTACCGGACGATATTTTTTTTATTTTATAATATATATATATATATATAAAGACGACGTTGCCTCATTTTTCTACGACGTCGCCCCGCTTAGGGAGAAGAGAGGCGACGTCACACATTGTTTTTAATATATATGTATATGTATATATATATATGTATATGTATATATATATATGTATATATATATATATATGCGACATCGCCCCGCCTGGGGAGAAGAGAGGCGACGTCGCCTTGTGTGGGGGAGAAGGGAGGCGATGTAGTCGAAAATTTTTTTTTTACTTTATATATATATATATATATATATATATATATATACCGAACGGTATACCGATCGGTATATAGTACCGTACCGTACCGAGAGAAGGTCGAAACTTCGGTACGGTACGATATTTCAATCCTTGCTATTACCCAATCTACCCCCAAATAATAGCTCTATAAAGTCAAAAATCTACACTACTAGCAACAATCCTGGTCCAACCATGAATCGTCGAACTCGTTCAACTACTAATTCTCAAACTAGTTCGTTTTCAATCCAGTGTCATTATTGACATAGTAAAGGTCACATTGCCTCTCGTTGTGCTCAACATACCCTTACCTTAAAACAAGAACCACCCTTACCTTAAAACAAAAACCAAAGGATCAAATCGAGGAAGCAGACCAAGTAGTTAAACCTGAAGTCTACTGAAGTGACAAAAACGATCTAGAAATTAAAGATGCTCATGTTAATATTGTCCACATTATTCTCTCTAATGTTGCCCATGTTAATATTGTTTGCATTAAGTATTTTCCATACTTTTATCTGAAGCGGGGAAAGAACTTGCAAATTAGTTATTGATGGGGGTAGCACTATAAATGCAGTCTCAAAATCTGTTATCAAGAGACTAAACCTTAAGGTAAAGTCACATCTGACCACATTCAAAGTAGCCTGGGTTAACAAAACCACTCTACTCGTGACCAAGAGATGCCGAGTACCAATCAAAATCAACGATTACCAAGATGAGATTTACTATGACGTCCTACCAATGGACGTTGCCAACATTCTTTTAGGTCGGGCTTGATTATATGACCTTAATGTTACCAATCATGGAAGAGAAAACACATGTATTTCTATACAAAGGCAAAAACATAATCCTATGACTAACAAAATAGTCAAAAAATGACAAATCAAGAACTCTCAAGTCTCCTCCACAAGCCCCAACCCCCAAGGGACTCCATTTATTGGATCATAAATCTTTTGAAATAGAGAGCCTAGACAATAAGTTTTGTGGCCATCATTGCTAGAAAAATTCCTAGCCCTTGCACTATTCCTAACTCCTAAGATTAAGTCCTTATTAAATGAATTTTTTGATGTCATACCCTCGGAATTACCTAGTTTGCTACCACCCTTATGGGAAATCCAACATGTCATTGACCATCTCCCAAGATCGCAACTCCCTAGTCTCCTACATTATAGAATAAATTCTAAGGAAAGAGTCGATTTAAACAAACAATTTGAAGAACTTTTGGCTAATGCTTTATACGACACCACCTCAGTCCTTGCATTATTGCTGCCTTATTAACCCCAAAGAAAGATAGGTTATGGAGAATGTGTGTGGATAGCCGAGAGATCAACAAAATAACAATCAAATATCACTTCTTAATTCCTCGACTTGAGGATACGTTAGACCTTTTCATTGGATCTAGTTGGTTTTCGAAAATTAACCTGAGAAGCATATACTACCAAATTCATATTAGACCTATTGACAAATAGAAAACAGCATTCAAAACTCGAGATGGCCTATACGAATGGCTAGTCATGCCCTTTGATCTATCTAATGCCTCAAGCACTTTCATGCGCTTCATGAACCAAGTTTTACAACCCTATATAGGTAAATTTGTTGTAGTCTATTTTGATGACATCTTGATCTTTAGTAAGACCAAAGAGAATCATTTAAAACATCTTCAATAGGTTCTTGCTACCCTTCAAGTTGCTAAACTCTATGTCAATCTGAAAAAGTATTCATTCATACAAACCCCATGTTCTATTCTTAGGCTTCATTATTTCTACCCAAGGTATTGCCACTGATTCAAAAAGATCAGCATCATTTTAGAATGGCCTGAGCTTATAACTCTTTTTGACATTCACAGTTTCCAGAGATTAGTCTCTTTTTATAGGAGATTCATTAGTTTAGTTCTTTCATGGCACATATCATTGATTGCCTAAAGAAAAGTGAGTTTTCTTGGACCTTGGCTGTTACCAAAGCCTTTGCTGACATCAAAACAAAAATTACCATCGCTCTTGTTCTTAGGCACCCCATCTATAGTAAACCCTTTGAGGTCACTCATGATGCCTCTGATATAGCCATAGGAGGAATTCTCAGTCAAGAAGGTCAGCCTATCGCCTTTTTCAGTGAGAAACTCAATGATGCAAAACAACATTATTCTACCTACGACAAAGAAATCTATGCGATTGTGCAATATCTTAGGTATTGACGATATTACCATCTGCCGCAATAGTTTGTTATATTGTCTGACCACCAAGCCTTAAGGTACTTAAATGCTCGACATACCAAGTGGGTTGAGTTTCTTAACAAAAACTCTTCTGTAATTAAACATTGTTCTGGCACTCAAAACAAAATTATTGATAACCTTAGTAGAATTTCTACAATCCTATCTACCATGAGTGTCAAGGTCATAAAATTCAAACGATTATAAGAAGAGTACCCAATATCTAGACTTTAGTCACATATATCGAGAAGTCCAAGATGAAACATCGTGAACATACAAACTTCATTCTTAGGGATGGTTACCTTTTTCGATATATTAGATTGTGTGATCCCTGATCCTCCCTTCGAGACTTCCTTGTTTGGGAAATGCACGTGAGTGGATTAGCAGGTCACCTAGACTGAGACAAGACCATTTCATTAGTCGATGATAGATTTTAGTAGCCTTCCTTATAGCGAGATGTTGCTCGAGTGGTATCGCAGTGTTGCACCTGTCAAATTGCCAAAACTCGCAAACACAATACTAGTCTATACACCCAATTACCCATTCCGCATTCACCATAGTAAGATGTGAGTATAGATTTTGTCCTTGGACTTCCCAAAACAACAAATGGCCATGACTCTATTCTGGTTGTTATTAATTGATTTTAAAAAATAACCCATTTTATCCCATATAACAAGACCAACGCATACATTGCTAAATTGTTCTTTCAAGAAGTGGTTAACTTACATGATTTACCCTTAACCATGGTTCGATAAAGATATGAAATTTGTTAGCTACTTTTTGAAAAACTTTGTGGAAACTGTTTGGCACAACATTAAAGTTCTCTTCACCCTTTCACCCCCAGATTGATGGTCAAACTAAGGTTAACCATTCCTTGGGAAATCTTGTTAAATGTTTAGTTGGGGAGAAACACAAAACGTAGGACTTAACCTTACTCACTGCATAATTTGCATATAATAACTCAGTCAACCGCTCCACCAGAAAAAGCTCATTTCAAACTATCATTGACTATACTCCTCGCACCCCCATTGACCTTGCACCCGTTCCCCTTGACTATCGTGCCTCAGAACCAACCCACTCCTTCGCTCAACATATTCATGATTTGCATGTTGAGATTCGATGTAAAATTGCCCTAAGTAATGAAAGTTACAAAGTCAAGAGTTTCAAGTTGGCAATTATGTCTTGGTTCGCATTCACCCCAAGAGATTCCCTAAAAACTCATTCAAAAAATTGGATGCCTGAGCCATTGGTCATTTCCCCATTATCCAAAGACTAGGATCTAATACATATATGTTCGATTTGCCTTTTGACTTAATTATCAGTCTAGTTTTCAATATAGAGGATTTAACTCCATATCATGGTAGTTTTGAGCCTCCTCTATCGACCAATGTTCCTGCATGCAATAAGCCTCCCAAAGCACTGATTCTCCCACAACACAAGGATAACGTAGAGGTCATTCTTGATGACTGCCTTGTTACGACTACTACTACCATAACTCAACACTTTCTTATCAACTGGTGTGATCATTTAGCTTCTGATTACATTTGGATTACTTTAGATGAACTTCATGACTTTGCACCAAACTTATTAGACTAGTACCTTGCAAATTACTCTTTTAAGTCGAGTTTTTTTCCATCGAGGGAGAATGATAAAGAACCATCTAGCTTTACAAAGGATTTCAGAAAAGTTTATTCTAGGCAAAAAAAATCAACAAAAAGTTATCAATTAGTTGGCCTAGAAATTCTAAGATTTGTGTTGAAAATTTAAAACAAATAAATTTTGGTCTTTCTAAGGACTTGTTTTGTATTAAGTGCGCTCTTGTATTAACTGCACTCAGTATTATTTAGGTATCCTATAAGTCACATTTTGGATTTCTAAAAAGCATACTAATTCCCTAGGGTCTTTTGGTCTCATGCTTCTCTTGCTCTCTCTTCCCCTCTCTTTCCCTCTACTTCCTTGTTCTCCATCACTATGTCCGGAAAAATAAGTATGTAACAAGTGAATGTCTAAATTAGAGGAAGCTAAGTAATAAAAGGCAAACCAATAGTCATAAGTGCTACAAAAGAATACAAATAATTGATAAGATTAAAACTTACAACAATTACCATGCATTTTAAATGGTTTTGGTTGGAAATATTGTTTACTGAGAACAGTTGAATACAAGGTCACTAATTGTGACGAGGAAAATTTGGAGTCTGAAACATATATAAATTTTAGTTAGTCGCTTCTTAGTCTCTATCAAAATCTTCTAAATAATTTAGAAAAACTGGAACATATACCGATATTAATTAGTCCCTTCTTAATTTCTATCAGAATCTTCTAGTCCTTCATGGCAGGGTATAGTTTCTTTCTTATATTAATGAAATTCTAATATTCTGTTCAATACTTGTATTCCCATGCATATATGTCCAGTATCACAAACCCATAATTAATTCTTTACAATCCTGGTGAATCCAATCATTACATCCTTAGAAATATTAGGTCAAATAAATTATTCATGGTAACCTGGAAAGTCACTAAGCATCATATCGAATGTGAAATTGATATGCATGCAGCAATAGGAAATAGAGTGATACCATCATAACTAAAAATTGTAAATTTAGACGATCTTAAAACACGTACTTCAAATCAAACTCAGATTCACGGCCAGGTGTTGTCTTTTCTATGGTTGGCCTTTCCAGCAAACCACCACCTCCTTTTCCAGGTCCACTTACTGATACTGCCATAAGAATGCCACGATTTGCACAAGGTCCTCTGTGTTGAGACAGCTTATCCCCTGGATATCAGATACATACACATTATTTGTACATACAAGCAATCAACAGCAGGCAAAATAGTAATATGGAAACATCTAGAATAGCATATGTTTATGTCAACTCGAAATTTTTTAGCCCTAAATTTATTATGAGCAGGCAAAATAGTAATATGGAAACATCTAGAATAGCATATGTTTATGTCAACTCAAATTTTTTTTGCCTTAAATTTATTTATTATGATCTACAAACATCAAGCAAAAATTTCAGTTTTAAATTTGTTATGATCTGCAACCACATTTTAACATTTTCCAGGAGGTTTTAGTTGGCATGATCTTCTAAAGATAAACTAACCCAAAGATTCCAACTTCATATGCTAGGCATGTGACAGAGAAAATTCTCTGATAAAAATCAACATTTTAAGAACACTCAATGAATCATAATATGGAAATGAGTTGTATTTTAATAGTACAAAATTTTCAGATTTCCAAGAGATGCAGCATGAAATGGCATAAAAGTCCTATAAAAATGGATAAAGAAACTGACTAAATGCATAAGAAAGCATGCTATCAGACAAATGTTAAGCAACTTGATAGCAGGATCCAAGATTATGGATCTATCATGACCTGTATAATGTACTAAGCACAAACATGGCGGTAACAAATACTGATAACTAAAATGGAAAAGAAAGCAGAATGGCTACATAAAACAGTTATGTGACCATACATCTCTTACACCACATATAGAAGGCCCTGTAGGTATTTCACAGATAGTTATATGAATGCAATTTTGAGATCTAATTCAATATAAAAAGGTAAATCACATATTAAATACTAATGATGTACGATAGGCTATTTAAGAAGTCATTAGTTAAGTCGTGGCTCTCTCCAATGGCTGTAATCCTGCAATATTCTCCAACGAAACATACTTCACAGTTGCCTGTTATTCCTTTCAGATTGATGTCAGAAACATCAATACAGCACTTCTATTTATCAAACGAGAAGGTTGCACAATATCATCACCTGCACTAACAATAAGACTGAATACCAACAAAATAGAACCTAAAGCGACTGAATAAACCTCATTATATCCTATTTTAGTAATTCAATTAAGGGCTCTTAAGCTCTTCTTGTAGTACACAAAGATCAACAGAGGAAAGCAATAGAATTTAGTATCCCATCAAGCTGTGTCTGTACAGAACATCACATCTACATGACCTTTACACACACCGATTCCATGATACTTCCTATTGACCAGTTGGGGTATTCCTCTACAACTACCCACCAAGTATTACTGCAGGTGTCACTCCTGATGCAGATTTGTGTTTCATTTACTTCCCCAAATGACATGAGAGCTAATGAGCGTATCTTGGAGCAATTACAGGGATCCAATAGATCGATCTCTATACCTACGTCGTACAACCAGATATGTACCTGGAAGGAAAAGAACTCGGTAAATGGACAAGAAGAAGAACAGGAACCTGGCTTAGGGTTCACAACATGGTTGGGCGAGAGAGCAATTCTGCTGCAGATAGCTGTCTCCATCGCCGATCTCAACTCGACGCCCTCTCTCCCACTCTCTCCTCTCTCTCGCCTCCCTCGCTCTCTCCCTCACAAAACCACCGGGGTGAAATCTTGCAAGATTTCCATGTCCACGAAAAAAATTGGCAGACGGAGACGGCCGGCCACACGTCGAGTGCAGCCGCGTGCACCAGTGAGTTGGTCCACCGACAATTGGGCCTCACTCTCAACGGGCCTCCGGTTGGCCCATGATGATAGAGCACGAAAGCAGAGCAGCGCATGCAGCGTGACCCTCTCTGACTTCCCAGGTTATCTTCTGAACTCCCCACCATGGCAGCGTCCCCTCTCCCGTCGCTGCTTTCTCTCAAGTTCACTTCATCGGCTTCCGGCCCACGAGAACAAACCGAACGGAAACAGGTAGTACGCCATCTCAACCCTCACTTTCCCGCCCTACTTTGTGATCTCGTTCGAGTTCGCTTGACGGAATTTTGTCAGGAATTGAGGTGAGCAGAAGTTGAGGGTGGTGGTGAAGCCGCCGGAGATACCAAAGCTAGTGCTGCTGCGGTTCACATGAACGGAGAAGAACACGGAGCTCGCGCCGGAACAGGTGATCCCGGGCGGCCAAGGTGCCATTCCCACTGATCCCCTACTACTTCTGGCGCCGCAGGAACCCGAGGAAGGAGCTCAAAGTCCAAGATCACCGATCGACAGTCAACCTCTGGCAGTAGAGAGGCAGCAACATGTAGATCCCCCTTCCTCTCGTCCCATACCTTCAAGAATCTTCAGTTCGATGCAAAAAAATCTCGAACTTGTCACCGTAGAAGTGTTTCTCTATAAAAGGAGGACTTCAAATTGACTTTTGTCCAAATGTGCTCTTGCTTCAGAAAAGATTCTTGCACTAGATTTGTAGTGTATGAGATATGGGTTTGTACTCCCTTCGACACTAATTTGGGCTTACATATTAATCTCCGTGGTTCTCTAGATTCTCTTTGCATATTCCCTTAATTAGTCTTCTCTTCACATATTCGTTCACGTTGCAGGAGTCTGTGGGCGTAATCTTCTCCTCTACTTTCTCTTCTTTCTCGATTTATATGCCTTCTTGGTTGGTGTGTATAGAACACAAGTGGTCTATGATAAGGTGGAGACGGAGATGGGAAGGTGAAAGAAAAGAAGCACACGTCTTTGGGTTTGTTTCGTAAAGAATATATACATATATAGTGCTTCTAATTCCTTCTCTCGCTGCTTAGTCTCCCAAGAACGGACTTTTTCTGTGTTACCGAAGCATAGAGAGAGAGAAGTGGTTCTTCATTTTCTTGGTTTCGGTCACACTTTCTCATGAGGGGGATCGAGATGAAAAGAGAGACAAAGAGGGGGTCACACTTTCTGCTATCACATTTTCTCATGAACTAAGAAGCAACATGAGGGGGTCATACTTTCTATGGCCACACTTGTTTTCCGTGGTCACACTTTCTTGTTTTCTTGTTTTCTGTGGTCACACTTGCTTTCTGTCGTCAAACTTTCTTGCTTTCTTACTTTCTTGCTTTCTGTAGTCACATTTTCTCATGCCTTCTTACTTTCTGTGGTCACACTTTCTTGCTTTCTGTGGTCACACTTTCTCATGAACTAAGAAGCAACATGAGAGGGATCGAGACGAAGAGAGAGACAAAGAGGGGGTCACACTTTCTGTGGTCACACTTTCTCATGAACTAAGAAGCAACATGAGGGGGTCACACTTTCTATGGCCACACTTGCTTTCTGTGGTCACACTTTCTTGCTTTCTTGTTTTTTGTGGTCACACTTGCTTTTTGTGGTCACACTTTCTTGCTTTCTTGCTTTCTGTAGTCACACTTTCTCATGTCTTCTTGCTTTATGTGGTCACACTTTCTTGCTTTCTTGCTTTTTGTAGTCACACTTTCTCATGTCTTCTTGCTTTATGTGGTCACACTTTCTCACGTTGCTTTCTGTGGTAACACTTTCACGCTTTCTGTGGTCACACTTTCACACACTTTCTTGCTTTCTTGCTTTCTGTGGTCACACTTTCTCACACTTTCTGTGGTCACACTTTCTTGATTTCTGTGGTCACACTTTCTCATTAACTAAGAAGCAACATGAGGGGGATCGAGACGAAGAGAGAGACAAAGAGGGGGTCACACTTTATGTGGTCACACTTTCTCATGAACTGAGAAGCAACATGAGGGGGTCACACTTTCTGTGGCCACACTTGCTTTCTGTGGTCACACTTTCTTGCTTTCTTGCTTTCTATGGTCACACTTGCTTTCTGTCGTCACACTTTCTGTGGTCACACTTTCTTGCTTTTTGTGGTCACACTTTCTTGCTTTCTTGCTTTCTTGCTTTCTGTAGTCACACTTTCTCATGCCTTCTTGCTTTATGTGGTCACACTTTCTCACGTTGCTTTCTGTGGTCACACTTTCACGCTTTCTGTGGTCACACTTTCTGTGGTCACACTTTCTTGCTTTCTGTGGTCACACTTTCTCATGAACTAAGAAGCAACATGAGGGGGATCGAGACGAAGAGAGAGACAAAGAGGGGGTCACACTTTCTGTGGTCACACTTTCTCATGAACTAAGAAGCAACACGAGGGGGTCACACTTTCTGTGGCCACACTTGCTTTCTATAGTCACACTTTCTTGCTTTCTTGCTTTCTGTGGTCACACTTGCTTTATGTGGTTACACTTTCTTGCTTTCTGTGGTCACACTTTCTTGCTTTCTGTGGTCACACTTTCTTGCTTTCTGTAGTCACACTTTCTCATGCCTTCTTGCTTTCTATGGTCACACTTTATGTGGTCACACTTTCTCACGTTGCTTTTTGTGGTCACACTTTCACGCTTTCTGTGGTCACACTTTCTCATACTTTCTTGCTTTCTGTGGTCACACTTTCTGTGGTCACACTTTTGGTTTTCTGTGGTCACACTTTCTCATGAACTAAGAAGCAACATGAGGGGAATCGAGACGAAGAGAGAGACAAAGAGGGGGTCACACTTTCTGTGGTCACACTTTCTCATGAACTAAGAAGCAACATGAGGGGGTCACACTTTCTATGGCCATACTTGCTTTCTGTGGTCACACTTGCTTTCTGTGGTCACACTTTCTTGCTTTCTATGGTCACACTTTCTTGCTTTCTTGCTTTCTGTAGTCACACTTTCTCATGCCTTCTTGCTTTTTGTGGTCACACTTTCTCACGTTGCTTTCTGTGGTCACACTTTCACGCTTTCTGTGGTCACACTTTCTCACACTTTCTTGTTTTCTTGCTTTCTGTGGTCACACTTTCTCAGACTTTCTGTGTTCACACTTTCTTGCTTTCTATGGTCACACTTTCTCATGAACTATGAAGCAACATGAGGGGGATCAAGACGAAGAGAGAGACAAAGAGGGGGTCACACTTTCTCATGAACTAAGAAGCAACATGAGGGCGTCACACTTTCTATGGCCACACTTGCTTTCTGTGGTCACACTTTCTTGCTTTCTTGCTTTCTGTGGTCACACTTGCTTTCTTTGGTCACACTTTCTTGTTTTTTGTGGTCACACTTTCTTGTTTTCTTGTTTTCTGTAGTCACACTTTCTCATGCCTTCTTGCTTTCTGTGGTCAAACTTTCTGTGGTCACACTTTCTCACGTTGTTTTCTGTGGTCACACTTTCACGCTTTCTATAGTCACACTTTCTCACACTTTCTGTGGTCATACTTTCTTGCTTTCTGTGGTCACACTTTCTCATGAACTAAGAAGCAACATGAGGGGGGATCGAGACGAAGAGAGAGACAAAGAGGGGGTCACACTTTCTGTGGTCACACTTTCTTGCTTTCTTGCTTTCTGTGGTCACACTTTCTGTGGCCACACTTTCTTGCTTTCTTGCTTTCTTGTTTTCTTTCTTTCTGTAGTCACACTTTCTCATGCCTTCTTGCTTTCTATGGTCACACTTTCTGTGGTCACACTTTCTCACGTTGCTTTCTGTGGTCACACTTTCACGCTTTATATGGTCACACTTTCTCACACTTTCTTGCTTTCTTGCTTTCTTGCTTTCTGTAGTCATACTTTCTCATGCCTTCTTGCTTTATGTGGTCACACTTTCTCACGTTGCTTTCTGTGGTCACACTTTCACGCTTTCTGTGGTCACACTTTCTGTGGTCACACTTTCTTGCTTTCTGTGGTCACACTTTCTCATGAACTAAGAAGCAACATGAGGGGGATCGAGACAAAGAGAGAGACAAAGAGGGGCTCACACTTTCTGTGGTCATACTTTCTCATGAACTAAGAAGCAACATGAGGGGGGCACACTTTCTGTGGCCACACTTGCTTTCTGTGGTCACACTTTCTGTGGTCACACTTTCTTGCTTTCTGTGGTCACACTTTATGTGGTCACACTTTCACGGTTTCTGTGGTCACACTTTCTCATACTTTCTGTGGTCATACTTTCTTGCTTTCTTGCTTTATTGCTTTCTGATAGAGACGAAGAGAGAGACAGAGAGCTTATAAATCATATGCGTTGGCGAGAGAGAAATAGATGGGGTATTTTAAATGACAAAAATGTTTATGAATCAAATCCACTTAAAATGGGAGAATTTTTTGATTGGTTGAATGATGGAGTATAACTAAGGTATAATTTCGTTTATTTTTTAGTATACCTAAATAAATTTCTACTAAACTAATCTAAACTTATAATCATTGATGATTTTTTTCTTCCTTGATATAAATTAAATTATCATAAATAAATTATTAATTTTATGATTAAAAATAATTAAATTTATTTTTTTAATCATTTAGATAAGTTAAAAATTTTGTTAATCAATTAAATTATTAATTATTTTTTATAATAAGTGATTTTATTTTTAGAAAGTAAATAGTTCAAATTCTATTTTTATGTGTAAATATTATAATTTTATCTTCTTTTATATAGAATTATTGTTTATCATTTGTTCTTTTTTTATATAAAGAGACTCTCTCTTACTCATTTCTTGTCGGGTCGAGCATAAGATTTTTCAAAGAAATGATCATGAGAAACGATAGGATCCTTTTTTTTCCTATTACTAGTTTTTATTTTATATTTTAAAATTTTTGATATTAAAATTATTATAATTTGTATGGTGCATAATAATATTTTAATTTTTAATTTTTATAATTTTTAAATAATATTTATTAAATTATGATATTAGAATGACTTGTTAATTTAATAATAATTTTAATTTATTTAATTATATATTTTTATATTTTAAGGAATTATGTATGAATTATTATTATTTAATTATTTTAAATTTAGAATTATGAATCCAAATTAGGTAATTTATAAACAAATAGATTTGAGGTTAATTATTATTTTATAACATTTAAAATACTTATAAAAATATTAAAATCTAATTTAATTTAATAAGATGGATCAAATTAGAATTTGACATAAGTTAAGTTAATTGGTTAGACTAGATCATGTAGTTATGTACAATTCAACCCATGTGATCAGATATAATCTAACTTATATGATGAAGTATAACCTAGCCCATGTTGTAAGGTATAGTTCAAACAATATTGTTTGACATTACCTAGCTCATGTAGTCAAATACAATCGGACCCATGTGATTAGGCATAACTTATGTGATCAAATATAGTTTAGTCTATATGATTAGGCAAAAACCAACCCATGTAATCATTTACAATCCAACCTATGTAGCTAAACATGACCCAACCTATATGGCCAAGCACAATCTATATCATGTGGCCAAACATTACCTAGCTCATGTGGTCATGTGTCGCCCAACCTATGTGGCTAGTCACGACCCAACTCACAAGTTAATTGTGAATCAATTCAATAGTAATACTCAATCTAACTCAAGAGCGAGGCTCAACTCGGCTCAAAAACCTAGGCTCATGCAACTATGAAATTAGCGCTAGACATATCGTCATCCCTCTATTCAACTCATTGTACCTCAACCCAACCTGCTACCTGGGATAGGCATGTGTAATGCATGTGACCCACCCAAAGCTCAAGTGGGTCAGTTCTGGGTTAACACTATGTGACTATCTAATTTTCTTTATCATTATTTGTTTGAGTTTGTTAGTTGACTAAATCAAACATATTTAATTAGTTCAAACCGATTCGATGTGATTCCAAACTAGCTTGATAAGTTTAAATCCACTTAACCTAATTGAAATCAATTAAATCTAAATTATACTAAATGATAAGATTGATAAGATTGATAAATAAAATTAATAAGATTGGTTCCATTATATCCTAGCTTGATAATAAATAAAACTAGCTTGATAAGATTGGTTCCATTATATCATAATTGAATTGAGTTTGGTTAAAGTCAATTCAATTATTTCAATCAAGATTTTTGCTAATTGAGGATTATTGAGAAATTGATGCCTCGTGATTTTATAATTTGATGAACTTAAAAGTTTTCTCTAAATATGTCATTTGAAAATAATTAATACTTTTTTTATTTTTAAATTAAATTAAATGATATTAATATGATTGTTATCATGTAGAATATGTGATTATACTAAATGACCCATATTAAAAATATAACTTGTGGAAGGAGCTAGGAGTCACCATAATGCAAAAGTATTACTATTTGGATGAATGAATGAGAATATACATAATTTTATTGCATGTGATTAATGCATAATTTTATTTATTACATAAGAATTATTATTATTTTTCTAATACATGAGTTTCATAATAAATTGATATATTATCATTTTATATTAAATTATTAATATTTATATATTTGACGAGTATTGAAATGTATTATTATCATATATTTATTTTCAGAATAACCTACTATTTTGTAATAGATTTGAAGCTCGGGTGAAAGAAATTTTTTTGTGATTCTACTAAGAAGACATGATTCTTTTTTTTAGTTAAAAAAATTAGTATTTTAAAAATAATAATTCAAATTATGTAAATTATGAATAAAAAATATTTTTTTATAAATATGAGATCTTGCAAAACTGTTGCATAATAATTAGTATGTGGTTTTAAATTATTAATATTATTTTTTATAATTTATGATAATGAATTACCAAGTTAAAAAATTTTGAACCGATATTGTAATCAAATTTAACTTTATTAACTTAACCAAACCAACCGTTGCTTCCACAAAACTACTAATAATAGTTCTAAGATGATTAATGTTATTTCTTTAATTAATTTTTTTTTATATGTTTATGATCAAGTGTAACTTATCTCAATTCGGAGTGTAACTTGGTTAATTTTTATTAAACTAATTCAAACTTTTCCTAAACTACTTAGCTATGATTCTAAGATGATTAGTACTCTTTTTTATTTTTATACAGTTTTATTATAATTAATTATTAAGGTTAGAGATTTTTTTTGAATATTTTTTATAGTCAAACATAACTTAATTCAATTTTGAGTATAAGTATGTCAACTTCTACTAAACTAACTCAAAGTTTCACATAATCACTATTTTTAAAAATATTTTATGATAATTAATTATCAAAATTATATTTTTTGAATAGGTTGTATGGTCAAGTATAACCTAATTCAATTACTGTAACTCAATCAACTTCAATTAAACCAACTTAAAATTTTATGGAATCACTAGGACATGATTGGAAGATTATTAATATCTTTTTTATTTTAAAAAAAATTATGATAAATATTTATCAAAATTAAAATTCTCTAAATTGCATATGTAATCAAGTCATTTAAGTAAAAGTCCAAGGTCCTTTTTCATCCAAGTAAAAAAAGAAGTGTCCTAAGTGGAAATAAATATATGGGTGTCATTCGATTAAAATAAAGCGAAGGATTTTTTTGATAAAATATCCTAAATAGATAGAGAGATAACACTCGATGTTCGTTATGTTCACGCCGTCTACCAAACTAATAACTTTGTTTTGGATCTTCCCTCTCTCTTTTCTATTTCTTTTAATTAGAAAAACTTAATTAACCTTCCTAAAACTGTCAAAAATAATAATAATAATAATAATAAAAGTACAACAAAAAAAAAACAGAAGCTTCGTCTCCCCAAACACATGAAATCTATGCATATTTGCTATGATTTGCTAATATATGTGCTAAACAATTCATATCCCTAAAAATATATTCAAATGAATCTACTGCTATGGTTTTTCCGTGCAAGCTACCAATGTTCTTTGCACGCCAAGAAGGCATATAAGCGGATGAAGAAGGTTACGTAAGAGGAGATGATCATGCTTCCCCACTTCTACCATGGGATGATGAGCTTGGTGCGTCGATGAAGTGTTAGGAAGATGGTGCTGCTCCAGTATTAACTGATTCATGGCGTTCCTGTCGTCCAACATCATATCCGACAACGACGGTCCGTGGGAGATGAATGCGCCGGTCATGGTCAGATACATGCGGGGAGACAAGAGATGCATCTGAGAGCGCCACAAAAATGGTTGATCCCGGAGCATTGGCTCAACATGACGACGATCTTCCGGCACTTCACCCATGAATACAAGTCGAAATCATCGTCACCTACCATGGTAAAAGTCCACAAGCATATAATATTCTCTTTTTCCTTTACTCTTTACCTTAGCATTTCAATATGTTTGATTTTTGTATGCCACAATAAATGAATATTTATTTAAACAATTAATTAACAATCTTGTAATATGTTGCATAATCAATCAATTAAATTCAATCTGACAAATATAAGCATCAAACAAAATAATTGACATGATTTAAATTAATTAACCGATCAATAAAAAGATATGGAATCTAATTAAAATTTGCCATAAGAAATTCTAAATTTTATCATGCATAAAAAATGTTGTACCATTAATCAATTCCAAAATTCATAGAGAGTCTATCGATTAAAACGTAGATTGAATACATGACAAATATCGAAAGCATGCCATTAAGTAAATCTGCAATTCATAAAATTCTATCAATTAAAACATAGATTAAATACTCTTCATGCATCTCAAATTTCAAATGCTTTATAATAATTAATTCTCAAACTCATAAAAAACTAAGGTTAACCATTCCTTGGGAAATCTTGTTAAATGTTTAGTTGGGGAGAAACACAAAAAGTAGGACTTAACCTTACTCACTGCATAATTTGCATATAATAACTCAGTCAACCGCTCCACCAGAAAAAGCTCATTTCAAACTATCATTGACTATACTCCTCGCACCCCCATTGACCTTGCACCCGTTCCCCTTGACTATCATGCCTCAGAACCAACCCACTCCTTCGCTCAACATATTCATGATTTGCATGTTGAGATTCGATGTAAAATTGCCCTAAGTAATGAAAGTTACAAAGTCGACTTTCAAGTTGGCAATTATGTCTTGGTTCGCATTCACCCCGAGAGATTCCCTAAAAACTCATTCAAAAAATTGTATGCCTGAGCCATTGGTCATTTCCCCATTATCCAAAGACTAGGATCTAATACATATATGTTCGATTTGCCTTTTGACTTAATTATTAGTCTAGTTTTCAATATAGAGGATTTAACTCCATATCAGGGTAGTTTTGAGCCTCCTCTATCGACCAATGTTCTTGCATGCAATAAGCCTCCCAAAGCACTGATTCTCCCACAACACAAGGATAACGTAGAGGTCATTCTTGATGACTGCCTTGTTACGACTACTACTACCATAACTCAACACATTCTTATCAAGTGGTGTGATCATTCAGCTTCTGATTACATTTGGATTACTTTAGATGAACTTCATGACTTTGCATCAAACTTATTAGACTAGTACCTTGCAAATTACTCTTTGAAGTCGAGTTTTTTTCCATCGAGGGAGAATGATAAAGAACCATCTAGCTTTACAAAGGATTTCAGAAAAGTTTATGGTCTCATGCTTCTCTTGCTCTCTCTTCCCCTCTCTTTCTCTCTACTTCCTTGTTCTCCATCACTATGTCCGGAAAAATAAGTATGTAACAAGTGAATGACTAAATTAGAGGAAGCTAAGTAATAAAAGGCAAACCAATAGTCATAAGTGCTACAAAAGAATACAAATAATTGATAAGATTAAAACTTACAACAATTACCATGCATTTTAAATGGTTTTGGTTGGAAATATTGTTTACTGAGAACAGTTGAATACAAGGTCACTAATTGTGATGAGGAAAATTTGGAGTCTGAAACATATATAAATTTTAGTTAGTCGCTTCTTAGTCTCTATCAAAATCTTCTAAATAATTTAGAAAAACTGGAACATATACCGATATTAATTAGTCCCTTCTTAATTTCTATCAGAATCTTCTAGTCCTTCATGGCTGGTTATAGTTTCTTTCTTATATTAATGCACTTCTAATATTCTGTTCAATACTTGTATTCCCATGCATATATGTCCAGTATCACAAACCCATAATTAATTCTTTACAATCCTGGTGAATCCAATCATTACATCCTTAGAAATATTAGGTCAAATAAATTATTCATGGTAACCTGGAAAGTCACTAAGCATCATATCGAATGTGAAATTGATATGCATGCAGCAATAGGAAATAGATTGATACCATCATAACTAAAAATTGTAAATTTAGACGATCTTAAAACACGTACTTCAAATCAAACTCAGATTCACGGCCAGGTGTTGTCTTTTTCTATGGTTGGCCTTTCCAGCAAACCACCACCTCCTTTTCCAGGTCCACTTACTGATACTGCCATAAGAATGCCACGATTTGCACAAGGTCCTCTGTGTTGAGACAGCTTATCCCCTGGATATCAGATACATACACATTATTTGTACATACAAGCAATCAACAGCAGGCAAAATAGTAATATGGAAACATCTAGAATAGCATATGTTTATGTCAACTCGAAATTTTTTAGCCCTAAATTTATTATGAGCAGGCAAAATAGTAATATGGAAACATCCAGAATAGCATATGTTTATGTCAACTCAAATTTTTTTTGCCTTAAATTTATTTATTATGATCTACAAACATCAAGCAAAAATTTCAGTTTTAAATTTGTTATGATCTGCAACCATATTTTAACATTTTCCAGGAGGTTTTAGTTGGCATGATCTTCTAAAGATAAACTAACCCAAAGATTCCAACTTCATATGCTAGGCATGTGACAGAGAAAATTCTCTGATAAAAATCAACATTTTAAGAACACTCAATGAATCATAATATGGAAATGAGTTGTATTTTAATAGTACAAAATTTTCAGATTTCCAAGAGATGCAGCATGAAATGGCATAAAAGTCCTATAAAAATGGATAAAGAAACTGACTAAATGCATAAGAAAGCATGCTATCAGACAAATGTTAAGCAACTTGATAGCAGGATCCAAGATTATGGATCTATCATGACCTGTATAATGTACTAAGCACAAACATGGCGGTAACAAATACTGATAACTAAAATGGAAAAGAAAGCAGAATGGCTACATAAAACAGTTATGTGACCATACATCTCTTACACCACATATAGAAGGCCCTGTAGGTATTTCACAGATAGTTATATGAATGCAATTTTGAGATCTAATTCAATATAAAAAGGTAAATCACATATTAAATACTAATGATGTACGATAGGCTATTTAAGAAGTCATTAGTTAAGTCGTGGCTCTCTCCAATGGCTGTAATCCTGCAATATTCTCCAACGAAACATACTTCACAGTTGCCTGTTATTCCTTTCAGATTGATGTCAGAAACATCAATACAGCACTTCTATTTATCAAACGAGAAGGTTGCACAATATCATCACCTGCACTAACAATAAGACTGAATACCAACAAAATAGAACCTAAAGCGACTGAATAAACCTCATTATATCCTATTTTAGTAATTCAATTAAGGGCTCTTAAGCTCTTCTTGTAGTACACAAAGATCAACAGAGGAAAGCAATAGAATTTAGTATCCCATCAAGCTGTGTCTGTACAGAACATCACATCTACATGACCTTTACACACACCGATTCCATGATACTTCCTATTGACCAGTTGGGGTATTCCTCTACAACTACCCACCAAGTATTACTGCAGGTGTCACTCCTGATGCAGATTTGTGTTTCATTTACTTCCCCAAATGACATGAGAGCTAATGAGCGTATCTTGGAGCAATTACAGGGATCCAATAGATCGATCTCTATACCTACGTCGTACAACCAGATATGTACCTGGAAGGAAAAGAACTCGGTAAATGGACAAGAAGAAGAACAGGAACCTGGCTTAGGGTTCACAACATGGTTGGGCGAGAGAGCAATTCTGCTGCAGATAGCCGTCTCCATCGCCGATCTCAACTCGACGCCCTCTCTCCCACTCTCTCCTCTCTCTCGCCTCCCTCGCTCTCTCCCTCACAAAACCACCGGGGTGAAATCTTGCAAGATTTCCATGTCCACGAAAAAAATTGGCAGACGGAGACGGCCGGCCACACGTCGAGTGCAGCCGCGTGCACCAGTGAGTTGGTCCACCGACAATTGGGCCTCACTCTCAACGGGCCTCCGGTTGGCCCATGATGATAGAGCACGAAAGCAGAGCAGCGCATGCAGCGTGACCCTCTCTGACTTCCCAGGTTATCTTCTGAACTCCCCACCATGGCAGCGTCCCCTCTCCCGTCGCTGCTTTCTCTCAAGTTCACTTCATCGGCTTCCGGCCCACGAGAACAAACCGAACGGAAACAGGTAGTACGCCATCTCAACCCTCACTTTCCCGCCCTACTTTGTGATCTCGTTCGAGTTCGCTTGACGGAATTTTGTCAGGAATTGAGGTGAGCAGAAGTTGAGGGTGGTGGTGAAGCCGCCGGAGATACCAAAGCTAGTGCTGCTGCGGTTCACATGAACGGAGAAGAACACGGAGCTCGCGCCGGAACAGGTGATCCCGGGCGGCCAAGGTGCCATTCCCACTGATCCCCTACTACTTCTGGCGCCGCAGGGACCCGAGGAAGGAGCTCAAAGTCCAAGATCACCGATCGACAGTCAACCTCTGGCAGTAGAGCGGCAGCAACATGTAGATCCCTCTTCCTCTCGTCCCATACCTTCAAGAATCTTAATGTGCTCTTGCTTCAGAAAAGATTATTGCACTAGATTTGTAGTGTATGAGATATGGGTTTGTACTGCCTTCAACACCAATTTGCGCTTACATATTAATCTCCATGGTTCTCTAGATTCTCTTTGCATATTCCCTTAATCAGTCTTCTCTTCACATATTCGTTCACGTTGCAGGAGTCTGTGGGCCTAATCATATCCTCTACTTTCTCTTCTTTCTCGATTTATATGCCTTCTTGGTTGGTGTGTATAGAACACAAGTGGTCTATGATAAGGTGGAGACGGAGATGGGAAGGTGAAAGAAAAGAAGCACACGTCTTTGGGTTTGTTTCGTAAAGAATATATACATATATAGTGCTTCTAATTCCTTCTCTCGCTGCTTAGTCTCGCAAGAACGGACTTTTTCTGTGTTACCGAAGCATAGAGAGAGAGAAGTGGTTCTTCGTTTTCTTGTTTTGTTTTCAGTGGTCACACTTTCTCGTGAACTAAGAAACAACATGAGGGGGATCGAGATGAAGAGAGAGACAAAGAGGGGTCACACTTTCTGTAATCACACTTTCTCATGAACTATGAAGCAACACGAGGGGGTCACACTTTCTACGGCCACACTTGTTTTCTATGGTCACACTTTCTTCCTTTCTGTGGTCACACTTGCTTTCTGTGGTTACACATTCTTACTTTCTGTGGTCACACTTTCTTACTTTCTGTGATCACACTTTCTTGTTTTCTTGCTTTCTGTGGTCACACTTTCTCATGCCTTCATGCTTTCTGTGGTCACACTTTCTCACGTTGCTTTCTGTGGTCACACTTTCTTGCTTTCTTGATTTCTGTGGTCACACTTTCTCACACTTTATGTGGTCACACTTTCTTGCTTTCTGTGGTCACACTTTCTTGCTTTCTTGCTTTCTGTGGTCACACTTTCTCATGCCTTCATGCTTTCTGTGGTCACACTTTCTCACGTTGCTTTCTGTGGTCACACTTTCACGCTTTCTGTGGTCATACTTTCTCACACTTTCTTGCTTTCTGTGGTCACACTTTCTCACACTTTCTGTGATCACACTTTCTTGCTTTCTGTGGTCACACTTTCTTGTTTTCTTTCTTTTTGATAGAGACGAAAAGAGAGATAGAGAGCTTATAAATCATATGCGTTGGCCAGAGAGAAATAGATGGGGCATTTTAAATGACAAAAAAGTTTATGAATCAAATCCAATTAAAATAGGAGAATTTTTTGATAGGTTGAATGATGGAGTATAACTAAGTTTAATTTAGTTTATTTTTTAGTATACCTAAATAAATTTCTACTAAACTAATCTAAACTTATAATCATTGATGATTTTTTCTTCCTTGATATAAATCAAATTATCATAAATAAATTATTAATTTTATGATTAAAAATAATTAAAATTATATTTTAATCATCTGGATAAGTTAAAAAATTTGTTAATCAATTAAATTATTAATTATTTTTTATAATCAGTGATTTTATTTTTAGAAAGTAAATAGTTCAAATTCTATTTTTATGTGTAAATATTATAATTTTATCTTCTTTTATATAGAATTATTCTTTATCATTTGTTCTTTTTTTATATATAAAAAGACTCTCTCTTACTCATTTCTTGTCGAGTCGAGCAGAAGATTTTCCAAGGAAATGATAATGAGAAAAGATAGGATCCTTTTTTTTTCCTATTACTAGGTTTTATTTATATTTTAAAATTTTTTGATATTGAAATTATTATAATTTGTATGGTGCATAATAATATTTTAATTTTTAATTTTTATAATTTTTAAATAATATTTATTAAATTATGATATTAGATTGACTACTTAATTTAATAATATTTTTAATTTATTTAATTAGATATATTTATATTTTAAGGAATTATGTATGAATTATTATTATTATTTAATTATTTTAAATTTAGAATTATGAATCCAAATTAGGTAATTTATAAAAAAAAAATATTTGAGGTTAATTATTATTTTATAATATTTAAAATATTTATAAAAATATTAAAATCTAATTTAATTTAATAAGATGGATCAAATTAGAATTTGACATAAGTTAAGTTAATTGGTTAGACTAGACCACGTAGTTATGTATAATTCAACCCATGTGATCAGATATAATCCAACCTATATGATGAAATATAACCTAGCCCATATTGTAAGGTATAATTCAAACGTTAGACATTACCTAGCTCATGTAATCAAATACAATTAGACCCATGTGGCTAGGTATAACTTAGCTCATGTGATCAAGCATAACTTATGTGGTCAAATATAGTTTATTCTATATGATTAGGTAAAAACCAACCCATGTAATCATTTACAATCCAACCCATGTGGCCAAACATGACCTAACCTATATAGCCAAGCACAATCTATATCATGTGGCCAAACATGACCCAGCTTATGTGGTCAGGCATCGCCCAACCTATGTGGCTAGGCACGACCCAACTCACGAGTTAATTGTGAATCAATTTAATGGTAATACTCAATCCAACTCAAGAGCGAGGCTCAACCTAGCTCAAAAGTCTAGGCTCATGCAACTATGAAATTAGCGTTAGACATATCGTTACCCCTCTATTCAACCCATTGTACCTCAACCCAACCTACTACCTGACCTACTACCTGAGATAGGCATGTGCAGTGCACATGACCCATCCAAAGCTCAAGTGGGTCAATTCAGGTTAACACTATGTGACTATCCAATTTTCTTTATCATTATTTGTTTGAGTTTGTTAGTTAACTAAATCAAATATGTTTAATTAGTTCAAACTGATTTAATGTGATTCCAAACTAGCTTGATCAGTTTAAATCTACTTACCCTAATTGAAATCAATCAAATCTAAATTATACTAATCTTATGTGATTCCAAACCAATTCTATAAGGATATAAGATTGGTGCCGTTATATCCTAATTGAATTGAGTTTGGTTAAAGTCAATTCAGTTATTTTTATCAAGATTTTGGCTACTTGAGGATTATTGAGAAATTGATGCCTCGTGATTTTATAATTTAATAAACTTAAAAGTTTTATCTAAATATATCATTTGAAAATAATTAATAATTTTTTTATTTTTAAATTAAATTAAATGATATTAATATGATTGTTATCGTGTAGTAGATGTGACTATACTAAATGACCCATATTAAAAGTATAACTTGTGGAAGGAGCTAGGACTCATCAATGCGAAAGTATTACTATTTAGATGAATCAATGAATCAATGAATATAAATAAATAATCATAATTGATAATGTATCATATTGATGGTAGATAATGTAATTTTATTTAGGGATTAACAAACAATCAAACATAACGGTCAAACAATTCCTTTATCCATTATTAGGAGGAACATATTCCTAGTTGAGCAAGTGAGAGATTTCACTCTATCCACCATTAAAAATGCAGTATGAGTTCTCTCCATTCGTTTTTCCGTAGGAATTCATTCTTAGAGTATATTTCTTCGTTTGTTATTATGAGAGTGCATCATCATCAAGTGTAATGTAAGCTTTTGTTATATGATCGCTATGCATATCATCGTGATACGTTGCATGTGATTGATGCATAATTTTATTTATTACATAAGAATTATCATTATTTTTATAATACATGAGTTTCATAATAAATGGATATATTATCATTTTATATTAAATTATTAATATTTATATATTTCATGAGTATTAAAAAATATTATTATCATATATTTATTTTCAAAATAACCTATTACTTTGTAATAGATTTGAAGCTCGGCTGAAAAAAAACTTTTTTATGGTTCTACTAAGAAGACATGGTTCATTTTTTCAATTAAAAAAATTAGTATTTTAAAAATAATAATTCGAATTATTTAAATTATGAATAATGAAATGATTTTTTTATAAATATGAGATGTTGCAAAACTGTTGCATAATAATTAGTACGTGATTTTAAATTATTAATATTATTTTTTTATAATTTATGATAATTAATTACCAAATTAAAATTTTTTGAACTGATATTGTAATCAAATTTAACTTTATATACTTAACCAAACCAACCATTGCTTCCACAAAACTACTAATAATAGTTCTAAGATGATTAGTATTACTTCTTTAATTAATTTTTTTTATATGTTTATGATGAAGTATAACTTATCTCAATTCGGAGTATAACTTGGTTAATTTTTATTAAACTAATTCAAACTTTTCCTAAACTACTTAGCTATGATTATAAGATGATTAGTGCTATTTTTTATTTTTATAAATTTTTATTATAATTAATTATTAATCCAACATTTTTTGTAATCCAACATAACTTGATTCAATTTTGAGTATAAGTAGGTCAATTTCTACTAAACTAACTTAAAGATTCACATAATCACTTATGAAATAATTTAAAAATAATTGTTACTATTTAAAAAAAAAATTATGATAATTAATTATCAAAATTATAGTTTTTTGAATAGGTTGTATGGTCAAGTATAACCTAATTCAATTACTGTAACTTAGTCAACTTCAATTAAACCAACTTAAAATTTTATGGAATCACTAGGACATGATTGGAAGATTATTAATATCTTTTTTTATTTTAAAAAAAATTATGATAAATATTTATCAAAATTAAAATTCTATAAATAGCATATGTAATCAAGTCATTTATGTAAAAGTCCGAGGTCCTTTTTCATCCAAGTAAAAAAAGAAGTGTCCTAAGTGGAAATAAATATATGGGTGTCATTCGATTAAAATAAAAGTACAAAAAATTAATAAAAACAAAACAAAAGTACAACAACAAAAAAAAAAAAACAGAAGCTTCGTCTCCCCAAACACTTGAAATCTATGCATATTTGCTATGATTCGCTAATATATGTGCTAAACAATTCATATCCCTAACAATATATTCAAATGAATCTACTGCTATGGTTTTTCCGTGCAAGCTATCAATGTTCTTTGCACGCCAAGAAGGCATATAAGCGGATGAAGAAGGTTACGTAAGATGAGATGATTATGCTTCCCCACTCCCACCATGGGATGATGAGCTTGGTGCGTCGATGAAGTGTTAGGAAGATGGTGCTGCTCCAGTATTAACTGATTCATGGCGCTCCTGTCGTCCAGCATCATATCCGACGACGACGGTCCTTGGGAGATGAATCCGCCGGTCATGGTCAGATACATGTGGGGAGACAAGAGATGCATCTTAGACCGCCACAAAAATGGTTGATCCCGGAGCATTGGCTCAACATGACGACGATCTTCCGGCACTTCACCCATGCATATAAGTCGAAATCATCGTCACCTACCATGGTAAAAGTCCACAAGCATATAATATTCTCTTTTTCCTTTACTCTTTACCTTAGCATTTCAATATGTTTGATTTTTGTATGCCACAATAAATGAATATTTATTTAAACAATTAATTAACAATCTTGTAATATGTTGCATAATCAATCAATTAAATTCAATCTGACAAATATAAGCATCAAACAAAATAATTGACATGATTTAAATTAATTAACCGATCAATAAAATGATATGGAATCTAATTAAAATTTGCCATAAGAAATTCTAAATTTTATCATGCATAAAAAATGTTGTACCATTAATTAATTCCAAAATTCATAGAAAGTGTATCGATTAAAACGTAGATTGAATACATGACAAATATCGAAAGCGTGCCATTAAGTAAATCTGCAATTCATAAAATTCTACCAATTAAAACATAGATTAAATACTCTTCATGCATCTCAAATTTCGAATGCTTTATAGTAATTAATTCTCAAACTAATAAAAAACATTTGTCGACTTAAATTGATCAGTCCATATTCTATGATCACTTTGTGTTTGGACCTTCCCTTCTCCTTTCTTATTTTCTCTCTAAATAATAAGAGATCCCATTAACCTCCCCATAACAGTCAAAAAAATAGTAAGCACAAAAAAGTTGGACGTTTCAGCTTCCCAAACCGATGAAATCTATGCATATCTGCTTTGATTTGCAAATCGACATGTCAAAATGTTTGATCTGCCATTGGAATATATTAAAACGAATCTACGTATCAGCGGTTTCATGCGACTTGTGTTCTTGACACACCGAGAATACACAGAGATCGAAGAAGAAGAAGAAGAAGAAGAAGAAGAGGAAGCAGGAGAAGATGATTACCGGGACGGACTTCTACCATGTGATGACGGGCATGGTGCCGTTGTACGTGGCGATGATACTGGCGTACTTGTCGGTGAAGTGGTGGAAGATCTTCACGCCGGACCAGTGCGCAGGGATCAATCGCTTCGTGGCGCTCTTTGCGGTGCCGCTCTTGTCGTTCCACTTCATCGCCGGCAACGATCCTTATAAGATGAATTATCGGTTCATCGGCGCTGACACGTTGTCCAAGGTTATCGTGCTCGTCATTTTGGCAGTCTGGAGCAATCTCAGCCGCCGCATGTCACTCGATTGGACCATCACCATCTTCTCCCTGGCCACCCTGCCCAACACCCTCGTCATGGGCATCCCGCTGCTCGAGGGCATGTACGGGGAGTACTCCGGCAGCCTCATGGTCCAGATCGTGGTGCTGCAGTGCATCATCTGGTACACCCTCATGCTGTTGCTGCTCGAGTACCGGGCCGGCCGGTTGCTGATCGCGGAGAAGTTCCCGGTCAACGCCGGGGAGGTCGCGTCCGTCACCGTGGACCCCGACGTCACGTCGTTGGACGGACACCGTGACATGCTGGAGACGGAGAGCACGATCAGGGAGGACGGCAAGATCCACGTCAATGTGCGCAAGTCGAGCTCGTCGCTGTCGGGCAGCCTCTCGCGGCGGTCCATGGAGTTCTCCGACGCCATGCGCTTCTCGTCCAACCTCACCAACCCCGAGATCCACTCGAGGCGGTCGTCCAAGAACCCCACGCCCCGAGGCTCCAGCTTCAACAACGCCGACGTCCAACCACGCAGATCGTCATTCTCCGTTGTGTTCCCCATCGCCGGTCCATCGGAAATTCAAGAAATCCGAGTGGAAGTTCCTCCGCGCCAAAGTACTAACCGACCACTCACTACTTTCCTCGTTCTTTGATGTTTTCCTTACCGAGATTTGATTGTGGTCAATTCTATTAGCGGACGGGCGGAAGGAGAACCAGGAGAGCGGGCCCCAAGACGGCGACGTGATGGTCCAAGAGGCGGCCATTGGCGCGCTCACGATAGTGCCGACGACAATGCCGCCGGCGAGCGTGATGGCGAAGCTGATCCTCGTCGTGGTGTGGAGGAAGCTGATCCGTAACCCCAACAACTACGCCAGCCTGATCGGCCTCGCCTGGTCGCTCGTCTCCTTCAAGTAACACATGCCACTCCCGCTCCTTCAAGTAACGAGCACGACTGTTTGATACGTCTTAATCTTTTCTTGCTGTTGGTGCTGTAGATTGCACGTTAACATGCCTGTGATTGTGGCGAAATCCATCTCCATCATGTCGGACACAGGCCTAGGAATGGCTATGTTCAGCCTCGGTCAGTAGTAACTCATCCGACCCCTCTCTCCCGTGCCAATCACTGGCTCTTTTTAGGTATGGAGGATCGTTCTACTAACGGGGTTCCTTTGTTTGGGGTTGGTCAGGGTTGTTCATGGGGCTGCAGCCGAGGATCATAGCATGTGGGAATTTGGCAGCAGCTATTGCCATGGCCATCAGATTCTTAGCAGGGCCTGCTTTCATGGCTATCGCCTCCTTTGCCGTGGGCATCCGCGGCGAGCTCCTGCGCATCGCCATTGTGCAGGTATTATTCTATTCCTTACCGGTTCTCAACACCCCATCCCATCCCAAGCTCGCTCTCTCGTCTTAAGCATTGCGACTCGTTTGACCTTATGATCGATCTGCATTTCTCGGATGTTCGAACGGCGGCAGGCGGCGCTCCCTCAAGGCATTGTCCCCTTTGTGTTCGCAAAGGAGTACAACCTTCATGCTGAGATCCTCAGCACAGCGTGAGTCCATCTCTGCCCACGTTTTGTTCTTTCTGCCATGAGAGCTTTGGCCATAGTCTCTGCTGTGCGTGACTGATTGGTGTTCGACTTGTCACAGGGTGATATTTGGGATGATAATTGCGCTGCCCATAACATTGGTGTATTACGTTATAGTTGGTCTAGTGTGATGGAAGGCACGGTTATCCCCACAGGCCAGAATAAAGTTATTTTGAGATATTCTGTTGTAAAATTACTCTTCATTTATTATAAGATTAATTAAAATAATTAAGATTATATAAAATAAAAGATAAAAAATTTAGATTGGAATAAATATATGAGGGTAAAAGATTTATTGCGATATGGAATTTTTTTTATTATTTTAAAAAAAAATATTTTTATCTTTTTATCAATATAAATATGAACTTTTAGATCAATCAAAAACATTACATATTAGAATTACTCCTAGTCTCTTCTATTATTTTCTTCTTTTGCTTCCTAAAGTCAAAATAAGGCGTGAGTGTTCCTAATCAACTTCTTCTTATTTTCAAAAGTAATAGTTATCAATTTCGGGCTATTATGATGAAAACTCTATTTATTTCACAAAGACTATGAAATCTGAAAAAAGATAATTTTGTTGAATATGATCTTTTATGATTATAATATTATTAAAGATAAAAAAAATCAGATGAATAAAAATATATAGAAAGATGCAAGAGCCCTCTACAAGCTATAATAAGTAATAGATGCAAGAGCCCTCAACATCATTAGAATCCTAAAAAATATTAAAAAGTATATTTGGAGGCACAAACAAGATAAATTTTTCGAATTCAAAACTCTTATGATGAAATATTCTGAATCTATCATTAATTTATTATAAGAAGTCTTTTCTATTGTGAATCATATGATATCTTATAATGAAAACTTAAAATATCAAATTATAGTAGAAAAGATTTTATGAAGTTTATCTCTAAAATTTAAAATGATTTTTATCGCTATAAAAGAAGCTAAAGATATAAGTATATTATTTATTTATGAATTAATAGGCTCTCTTTTATATCATGAACAAAAAATGAATAGATCTTTAGATAAGATTTTAAAATATGCTTAGAAGAAGGAGCAAAAGAAAAATTCTTCAGAGAGAGATCAAAATAGTAAATGATAGGATAGATCAAATGAAGGTAATAAATAAAACCTATCAATGTTTTTATTAATAAAAAATTACTAATTAAAAAATAAAATTTTAAATATTTTTTTTTATTTTTATTGTAAATCTGTTTTATTTTTTGATGATTGATGCAGTAATCATATGACAATGATACGAATTTGTTTCAAAGACTTAATGATTCAATCAAATATATAGTGCAGATGAGAAATGATAGTAAGGTTAAAAAATAAATAATTATTATGAACACCAAATATAATAAAAAAAATATTAATAATGTGGTGTTTATTTGTTTAAAACAAAATTATCAGTAATTTAATTAATGATATAAAAACAAGAATGGATCGATGTTGCTTATGCTCAAATTAATTATGTCGTTATGCATTTTCAAATCTCTAATGAGTCCTTATCAAAGCTTACTAATATCTAAAATATGTCTGCAATTATTCCGACACTCGTAGCACATGGGTGGTAGAATGGCGTATACTCGTATCTTTGGTGGTGCTAGTGCGGTACTCAACTCTGCAATTGAATGGTGAAAGAATGTTATGATCGAAGAAAATAAACTTGATTTGATAATGTAGGAAGCTGCATCTTATAAGCTATATCATGGACGTGAGGAAGAAGTTGAAGCCTTATTGGATCTCATAATGACCGCTAATGGGATATAAAGAGAAATAAATTTTTATATATGAATAAATAGTAGCAGGCCACAGCGGAATTAAATGGAATCACAATAAAATAGAACACCAAAATATATGTGGAAAACTCATCCAATATAAAGGATAAAAGCTATAGGGTAAACTAGAAATAATCTATTATAAAAATAATGAATATATAAATCACAATCTCTTACCCAAAATCCTAACAACAATCACAAGAGAATAACTAAGATACAATGATTCACGTATACATAATATATAAATTCTTCGTAAGTAATCATAACAAGAATTTATTATAGATTTGATATAACGTAAGATGAGAACCTCACACCCTTTAACTTTTAATTAGGATTAAATAAAAGGGAATGAACTATAAACTGATAAAAGCCCATCACATATGCGTTGTCAGCGGAACAATTTAAATGCAACTCACACCAACCTCGAGAAAGCTGAATTATATAAGCAATTATATGAATGTGGTGACCCTAGAAAAGACACGCGGTGCAAAGCAGCAGTTACGCATACAGTGAGGGTAAAAGTTTGACGTGAAAGAAGGGATACACTCAAACTCTTTAGAAAATTAATTAAAACTTCAAAAGAATGACTTTCAACCCTCTAAAGATTATAAAAACTTATAAATCTATGAAATTCATTAATAAAAAAATTTAAATGAATTACTATAATACCAAATATCGATTTACCGATATCTTCACAAAAACTTTGATGACTGAAAAATTTTATTCCGAAGATAACTTCTAATTTCAATTATTTTGAATTAAGTATGATAAAATTAATTCAAATAATTAGGATTAGATAAAATAAAAGAAAAAATAGATTTAAATAAATATATGAGAATGAAATATTTATTGGGATATGATAATTTTAATATATATATATATATATATATATATATCTTTAATCAATATAAATATGTGTTCTTCAGTCAATCCAAAATATTATAGATTATAAGTACTCATAGTCTCTTCTACTTTTTTTTTTTCCCATGAAAATCTTATAGAAAAGTCAACAGCTAATAAGTTTGATGTCAGAGCCAACAATTCAATCTCAAAGCTCCTTTGTTTCCTCTTTGTTCTGCTTGTCTTATTATTTTTCCTCTTCGTACTTGTCAATTAAAGAACTTTTTCCTTTTCATGCTTGTCAATTAATGAAGAAAAGAAGTGCAATGCATGCACAAGAAGGAAGAAAGTACGACATATGTGTCTTCCAAGATAATATGTTGATGATTAGCAAATGCTGACATAGGATGCGTTGGAAAATGCTTTACCCGATTATATCTTATAATTGCTTCAAAAAAAAAATTTATCTGATCCATCGTCCCCAAGAGAGATATCTAACACATAGGATGTGTTAGATAGTTTTTTTTTTTTTTTTGCTTTTTTGCTTTTATAATATTATTCATGATTGATTGATGTTTACATATAAAATACTGATAATTTTACAATATGATATGTTAATTATTTAATTAAATATTTTGAGAGGACATGGCTCCCATTAAACCTTTATTGAATGTATCACATTCGATTCCATGGAACATACTCTCAACAACAAATAAAGATGTTATTTCTCGTGAATTCATTCACAACAAAAGATGAAATGATATTTTTTACGTGTCAAAATTTGTTTCAAAACAGATTAAATAATTATCTAGCTAACATATTTGATAGCATGTCAATCGTCGAAGGAAATTCTTCTCCGATATACTAATAATTTTACAGTTGATAGGGATCATCTAAGTACTTTTATCATATCAATCTCATATCTCGTACTATCACATACATTTGTATCGGAAGGATTATACGAGGGATTTGATCCAGTAAATACTACTTGCTATATAATGAGCTCGAAACTTCTGTTATGTAAGATCAATTTCATTACATTATTCATTTCATTACCCGATCAAAATGGATCAGACTGTTTTGATTCAAATCTAATTTAAGGATCAATCGAGCCCAAACTCAAAATCGATGAGCTATCGGCCAATCTAGATCCAAATCCATAGTCCTTAGTCCGATCAATTTCAATTTTGATTCAATTTCAATTTCACTCGTCAAATTGGAGCGCATTACTCCCAAAATAAAGTAATCGTCTAGCTAATAGCATATTAATCCATGAAAGAAATCGTTCTCCGATACAGTAACTCTCATATACTTGATAGGAATCAAGGTCCTATTATTATATCGATCTTATATCTCAAGTTAATCTTAAGACTGATGCTACCATATACATTCATTAACGATAACATATCATACTAGAGAAATCATATGGGAGATTCGATTTAATGGATTCTACATGCTAGGCCCAAAGCTCCTATCTCACATCCATATCGATCTCATTAGATCATTCATTTATCGAGTAATCATAATCAAACTTACAAATTAAACTCAATAATATAAAAATTATAAATAATCTATCAACATCATAAATATAAGAATTTAAATTTATAAATAATTTAAAAACCTATTAGATTTTAGCCAAACCCACACCACAAGCTCGAGATCCCTTTGGATTATGCCGATGTTCGAGTTAACTTCACATGGCTGCCTAGGTCTGCACCGGTCTAATTACCAGTAGGTCAAACCTGAGTTAGATCAATTTTGATTTTGATTTCGATTTAATTTTAATTTTTTTAATAAAAAAGAATTTTTTTAAAACAAATCATATTATAACTCAAAAATTTTATAATAATTAAACGGTAGTTTTAGTCATTAGAATAACTTAGCTAAAAATAAAAACATAATTTATCAGAACACAAAAATGTTTTCCATGAATTAAATACCAATAACTAGTATTTTTGAAATTCAAAAATTCAATAATAATGAATGATTCAGATAAAATCATGTGATCATATTTCAAAATATATCCTGAATTATTCGATATAGATATATGATCGATGAGATTCAGAAACTATTTTCATCGATTAAGAACTATTATTCAAGTTAATAATACCTAAAAAATCTTCAAAATTTCTGAATAAACAGATAATATTCCAAACATGTAGAATAGTTTATTCAAAATACATTTTCGTGAATTAAAAATACTATTCAGGTCAATAACGACAAATTAATAAATATAATTACTTGAAAATTTTGGTGGGTGGCTGATCTCATGTAATTTAGGAGACTATGAATAATCGTAAATTAAGAAATCATTTATGTATGGGAAGAAAATTGAAACAGAGTCAAGTTATATGTATTAAATTTGACTTACAATTTAATAACTTAAGCTTTTGGATTATATTTGGTGTCCTCTGATCAATTCTAATAATATCTTCTTTTTTTTTTACTTAATACCTAAAATATCTATAGTCACCTACCTTTTTCTCTCTTTTTTTTCACATGTGAACAGATTTAGTTACAATAATTTTTTATTATAGTATTTTTATACTGAGTGATAGTTTTTTTTAATATTTTTAAAAATAAAAATATTATGCTATAGTATTTTTCTAGTATTACTAAAAGCACTATAATGCAGTGTAAAAACGCTATAAATATTTTTTTTTTATAAAAATATATAAATACTATAACATTTTCTAATATTATTTAAAATATTATAATATAATAAAAAATTATAACTAGATTGGTATATCCTACGAATAGTTTGTAGGAAAGAAAAATAAAATATTATTTTAAGTATCAAAAATATATATTATTTGAGAATTCTGAAAATAAGATGCGCTTTATAGGAAAAAAAAAATCAAAAAGAGTTTTTTCCGGAAATTCGACCTTACACTATGGCGTGAGGGTTGTGCTCTTCTTCTCGTCGGACGTCGTTTCTACGTATAACACCTACTGCTTTGTCGTACTCATGGTGGGTCCCACGAGTTCTCCACGTTAATCTCCAGTCAACAGACAGGTAGACAACGGGGAAGTTGATAAAAGGGTAGGAGGGTGTTGCTTATTCTTTCCTGGGGTGACGGAAGCTGCTCTCTCGCTCCACGTATAGAATATGCTCGTATCCGAACGAAAAGATACTCGGGAATCGGCATCCATTTCCATCGTTTCCTTGGAGACCCTCCTCTCTCTTTTATACGTGCCCAAACCAATCCCATTTTGCTGGACTGTGGCCACCCCTTCTCTCTGCTCCTGGCCAGGTGGGTTCTTTCTTCTTCTTCTTCTTCTTCTTCTTGCTTTCGTAATAATTGATGCTACTACTATTTTGATTATCCTATACTTC
Organism: Musa acuminata AAA Group; assembly: GCF_036884655.1. Lineage (NCBI taxonomy): Eukaryota > Viridiplantae > Streptophyta > Magnoliopsida > Zingiberales > Musaceae > Musa > Musa acuminata. The sequence goes on along the minus strand of NC_088346.1, from coordinate 10,555,892 downwards.
CTAAGGAGGTTTTTGATTTCATATAGACATCTCTTGTAACATTAGTTCTGGTTTTCAGTCTCATTTGAATTGGTTTGTGAAGTTAGTGCTGAAATTGTTGAGCGCATGAGATCTTTAATTTGCTCTTCTTTTTTACTTGCTCTTCTTTGCTTAAGAGTATATTTCTTATGCGAAGTGCCTTTTTTTTTTCTTTCTTTTGTACTCGCAGATGATGATCACAAATTAGTATCTTTGCAGGTGAGGGAGCGAGCTGATATTGAATATGCGTGTAAATCGACCTTCGGGTCCCTGTGGGTTGCTACAGGGGATTCGTGGAGTGCAGCTGGTGGATCAGTCAACATATGGAAGAGAAGATTCACTTCGTTGTGGGGAGTTGGACTTCTCGACCTGCGAAGGGCCCGAGATTGTTGGACCAAGCCGACGATTGGTAATTCGGTGAGTCATAGCAAATGCACTGATCCAATGCACCTGCAAACTTCATCAGCCTGCAACGGGTTGGGTACATCATACTTGCAGAGCAAGCAGAGTGACTCGTTTTACTTGTTCTCAGAAGAATATGGCAGCAGAGACCATCATGCTTGAGGCCGATTCACTGTAGCCTTCATGGTATGCTGAACATGTTTTACGCTTCACTATTTAAAGGAAAAGAATTTATGTTTCACTTCATAGAAAGTAAATAATGTCTTTTTCTTGTAGTAGGTGATCAGAACATTGCTGAAACCATTGCCAATGTGATCACTTCATTGCCTTTCATTGTTCTCGGACTTCAGGCTCCAAGGCAAGTTTCCCCAAGGAATAAATCCGTAGGACTTCCTTGTTTGGATCAGTACCTCGAACTTGTTGATTGAACCTGCAGGAAGAACCTGAATGCTGCATTATATGCTAATTCTTTGATCGGTGTGGGTATTGCTTCAAGTCTGTACCATTCTTCAAGAGGACAAGCCAGAAGGTTTCTAAGATGGGCAGACTATACAATGATAGCTACAACTACAGTTGTAAGTTAATTTAAATTGTTGCTGTCACAGTAGAGGAAACCATAAGCTATTTGTGAAAGACAAACAAGAATCCATATTAACTGATAGATTACAACTACTGGGCAGTATGTCATGATACACTGGACATATACCTTTCTTTATAGAGACCATGTCTTCACCATGAAGACAGTTCTTTTGTGTTTTGTAGAGAGATGATATAAGGTATTGACGTTCCTAGATCATATCTATGTGTTTTAGCTTTGGATTAGTTATGTTAGATTTCAAGAACTTTGCTGTCTCATATCCTATTAGGAAAATTGAGCTTCAAACATATCACTTCAGAAACAATTGTAGAATTTTCTTACGAATGATCAGCTGCGTCGAATGCAATTTACGATTTTTATGATGTGTGCAAACTAAAATTTATATGATTTGGATATTTCTTGTGTGTTTGTTAAACTAAAGCATGAAAACCCTTTTAGAAGACATTCATACATCAGCTAATTGTTTCAGCGTTCCTTGCTGTGGCAGGATCACTTGGTACGTCCTGATGCTTGAGATGAAAATTTAACCTGTGCAAACAAAACCTTTTCGATGTGTTTGTACTCAAACTTGTGGTTTTTCCTGTGTGTTATATGGACTGGCTTGCAATTAGTTGTTTGTATTCTCTTCTTTATGTCTCAATATAGTTCTTGACAACCTTTTATTATGGCAATTGCAATTTATCGTTCCTTCTGGGAAGTTTTAGTCTCCTGCAATCCTTCTGTGGTGGCTTAAACTCACTTCTTCTTGTGCAGTGTTTGCATAACCATGCATTTAGTCGTTCCTGTTGTCTTCCTTTTGTCTCAGCATAGTTCTTGACAGCCTTTTATTATGACAATTGTAATTTATTATTCTTTTTGGGAAGGTTAATAAATCTCTTGCAATCCTTCTGTGGCAGCTTAAACTCACTTCCTCTTTCGCAGTGTTTGTCTCGAGCAGTCAGAAATGAAAATCCAAGACTGCTGATGGTGGCATCTACAATACTCTTGCCATTTCAGCCTTTCATGGTTTCAGCTATGCACACTGGGTTGATGGAGGTAATTAAGTTGAACACTCTTGTGGTATTTCTGCTATGATTCCGTAACAAGTTTTTGCAAGATGAATCTGATATTGATACCACTATGTTGACTTATGCTAATTATTCGATAAAAAAGCAAAAAGATTACAGTGAACAGTATCATACCGGTATCAAACTTTATGTCTCGGTCTTGGTAAATTAAATACTGATCGTTAATTTGCCTATCATAGTATATTCTGTGAATGTAAATTCAAAGGATTCCAATTTCGATCAGACCAGCTCTGTGCTGAGCAGAATTCACCAGCATGCCGAGTAGGCAATTTCGTCGAGTCTAATTAGCACTATTATGAACTAAGTAGATCTCACTGGCTATTTCCAGGTGGCATTTGCCAGAAGGGCATTGATAAAACCAGAGTTGAGGATGGCACATAACCTGCACACCTTATCTTCTCTACTGGGAGGGGCACTTTTTGTAGCTGATGATTTCTTCCCAGAAACTCCTTACATCCATGCTGCTTGGCACCTTGCTGCAGCAGTTGGTGTGGGGACATGCAATAAGCTTCTCGAATGATATCCATGGCAACCCTGCAAGCAATTCTTTCTCTATATGAGCAGGTGACACCAGTAATTTGTCTTCCGACATCAATGCATGAGACACTTGTGTATTTGATATCGACATCAATGGCTGTCTTTTTTGGTGTAGAATCTGATTATGCTCAATCTGAATACCTTTGGAGAAAGCAATTTCAAGCATGTTTACTTCTCTAAGACTGCTTCTTCCTGGGATTATGCCATTCTATTCGATCTGAGCTTGTCACCGCGAAGCTCAAAACGATTGCTGACATCCAACCACGTCAACTTGTGAGGTGCTGCTCTCCATGCATATGCATATTGTTTTCCAGTCTTTAACTCGACAGAATAAAAAGAAAAGAATGGCCATTGATTAGATGGAGAATAACATGAACAATGTTAGTTTAAGATATCATTGATTATTTCCAGGTTGTGATGATTATTGTTGATGATGGATTTTTTTTTACCATATTAATCCAGAATGCTTCTTAACTCGTTCAATGACCCCCCATATTAGACTCATGTTATTAATTAAGAACATTAAATTCACCTATTTTGTATCCAAAAACAAACTTAATTCATATTGCTATATTGTTTCTATGAAGATGATCCTCTCATCACTACAAGATCATTTTCTATCATATCAAATCATCAAGAATTCTTGATTTATAATTTTTTAATTATAAAAATAAGACTACATTTATTGATCCTTCATACATCACTATATATATATATATATATATATATATATATATATATAATTGTGTGCTTTAAGCACCATAAATAAAAAGTCATGCTTCCCTAACTTTATCATTCTATACAACATCAAGAGATGACTGACTTATAGGTTATGCCATGGATTTTAGATGAGGATTCTGAAATTGTTATAATTATAGGAGAACAAACTCAAAATTTCTCGCTTCATCTTCATCTTCATGATACATTCATTTTGACTCAATTAAATCTCATACCCATTTCACCTATTTCTTCTTAGTTTAATTGTATGATCATTTTGATTGTTTTGTTTTTATGCTTGATTTTTATTCCTCAAAACATTTAAAAAATTAAAGGCTATATAATGATTTTGGCAAATACCGTCAATGTTGGTCCCAACCTTAGATGAAAATGATAGAGAGCTATGTTGAGTAACTGATAACGAACGTAAAATTAAGTTACATCTCATGAACATAGATTTTAATTGATTTCACACTGATTTCACTATAGAGATCGATCATCACCGAAAATGATGTGAGATATTTTTACTATCTAAGTGTCCCATATTATAAATTTTGGGATAGGAGGTTGCCCAAAAGTGACCCGTTATATCGGTATTCAAATGTTTGTTTTGAGCCTATGAGAATGAAAAAGTTCATTCAAGAATAAAGAAATGAGTTAGTAACTTAGAATATATGAACACTTTTAGAGAAAAGATTAGAATTGATAAACACTATGATCGTAAGAAGAATAAATATTAGATGCATTAAGGATGAAGATTAAAGAATACTTATTAATGAAAATGAGATTAGACAAAGATGAAAAAAATATTTTATAAATTATTTAATAAATATTCTACAAGAAACTTAGATTTAATAATAAATAAATTATAGTAGATTTAATAATAATAGATTTTTTAGTAAAACGACATATCAAAAATGATAAAAATAACTAAGAGTATAAGGTAAAATGATATCCTTATTGAGGTCTAAAAAAATTAGTGGACAAAAGAGTAGCTTAGTTAACAAACTTATTTAATAAAATTATGAGATTAAAAAAAATACTTGATGAATGGAGAAATAGTTTTTTAATATCAATTTTAAAAAAATCAGGGTAACATACAAAATTATTTAAATTACAAAAGAATTAAAATAATGAGCCATATTATGTAACTTTGAAAAAGAGTTAACAAAAATAAGATAAGACTTGAAACAAATATTACTGAAAATTAATTTGATTTTATACTTAAAAGATCAACCATTAAGGTTATTTACTTATTAAGGTAATTAATGAAAATATAGGGAGAAAAAAATGATTTGTATTTGATTCTTATTGACTTAGATGAAGTTTATAATAGGATTCCTAAAAATATATATGATAATATAGCTTCTAATGTTCAAATTATAAGAAGTATATATAGTGAGTTTCTTATTGGCATAGGATTACATTAAGATTATATTTTAAGTCTTTATCTTTTCATATTATTAATAGATGAAATTACTAATCACTTATAGACCTCCCTAATATATATTATTTACTGATGATATTATCTTAGTTGATGAAAATATAAATAAAATTAATTATAAACTTGAGCTATGGAGATAAGTTTTAAAAACTATATGTTTTAGATTAAATAAAAGTAAAACTAAATATATAAAATATAATTTATGTGAATCTAAAAATAGATAAAATGTTATAGTTTGATTGGATTGATAAGAATTTTCTTTAAGAAAAAAGTTTAGATATCTTATATCAATTGCTTAATAAGATAGAAAGATCAATGAATATATTATTTATAAAGTAAAAATATGATGGTTAAAATGGTAATGAGTATCAGTCTCGTGTGATTATCGGATATCTTAGAGATTAAGATAAAATATTTATAAGATAATTATGAGACTAATAATACTTTATGGATATGATTATTGGGTAATTATATATAAAAAGTTTATGTTACAAAGATAAAAATATTGAGATAGACATGTGAAGTTATTAGAAAAGATAGTAAAAGAAATATTTTTATTTTTATATAACTAGGTAATACTTCGATAGAAGATAAGATGAGAGAAAATCATTTAAGATAATATAATCAATGCTTAAGAGATATTTAGATATGATAATAAAATAAAATAAAATAATTAATATTAATGGTATGAAAAGATTTAGAGGAAGATCTAAAAAGATCTTAATTAAATATATGAATTTTTATCTGTCTCAATAGCGATAAGAGATCCATATAGTCGATACAAAATAGTTGAGATTTATTATTTTATCATTGTTATTATTATATAATAATTTTGATAAATATAAAAAATGATTAGTTTTATAATTTTTTATTAATATCTTATAACTCAAAATTAAGAAAAAGTTATTGAATCACTTGAATCTCACATTCCTCATATATCCTTTACACAAAAAAAAAAAAAAAAAACTCTCTCGAGTAACTAAGTTGGTGAGACGAGATCTAACCTTGGAACATTTTTTATCCTTTATAATTATATATTTTTTTATATTTTTACTAAATATTTATTTAGATTAACGATTTAATATTTTTACACAAATGTTATAACAGAGGTTCCTTGTACTTGAACTGCGACGGAGTTGGCACAACTTTGATTCATGTCCCTCGCAAACATTTACCACTGTTGATTTAATAGCCTGTGCGTTCCTTGACGTATAAGTTGATGATTCATAAGTACGTCGAGAGGTGAGTAATAGGCATGCGGTACTTTGTGCATAGGAACGAACGAACAGCTTGAGATCACATACAATGGCGTAAATGGACGGGTTTGCAGCTGTCCATGGTCCCGGATTCCATGGCAACGTACGAGAACGCTTTGCAAAGGTCTTCTCCTTCAGTTTTGGCTGATCTCTCGGGTATATGTACATAGCCGCCTGCTTTGCCTTCTGATTCATGGCAGGTGATGTTAAACTGTTCAGGAGGAAGGCAAGCAGGAAGGAAGGAAGGAAGGAAGCAGGAAAGAACACTTCTCTCACTACCTGCCACGAGATGACACAGCTGCAGTAGAACTTTTACAGAGAGCAGACAAGACGACAACCTTGCCGAGAGAATCTCTTCCAGTCACATGGCGACCACACCTTCCTCTGTTGCTACTTGATGTGCTACCCTTTTCTTTTCTCGGCCCAGTGTCAGAATCCACCATGTCTTTTGCAGCCTCGGCGACGGTGCCCGTTCCAAAGCTCTTTTACATCGTTGTGAGGGGGGGGGGTTGGGGGCGTTGGAAGCGTTCGATCACGTGAGCTCCCAATCTGTTCTTCTTCCATGCGTCTGTAGCTGGCACGCTCACCACACCATAATATACGTCTCTCTGACAACACTCTTCCTCGAGCAGCTGCCATTGTCTCACTTGCATTCCCATTCACTGCAGTCTTTCGTCTGGCATCGCACCTTTTAGTGTGAAGAGTAGTTGGGAGGAGAGTGAAGATGGGGTACTCCGGGTTGAGAAGGCTCTCGGTTGTAGTGTTCTTGTTCTTAGCTCTCGCCAATGCCGGTCCGTCGTCGGCCGCCACGCTAGCTTTCTACAATAAGTGCAGGGAGACCGTGTGGCCGGGTATCCAGCCGAGCGCCGGCAAGGCCGTTCTAGCCCGCGGCGGTTTCCAGCTTCTCCCCAGTCAGGCCTACTCCCTCCGCCTTCCCGAGGGGTGGTCCGGCCGCGTCTGGGGCCGCCAGGGCTGCTCCTTCGACCCGGCCACCGGGCGCGGCCGGTGCGCCACCGGCGACTGCGGCGGCGTTCTCTACTGTAACGGCATCGGGGGCGAGCCCCCGGCCACCCTCGCGGAGATCACGCTCGGGGAGGGGCGGCAGCAGGACTTCTACGACGTCAGCCTGGTGGACGGCTACAACCTGGGCATGTCCATGGCCCCGTTCCGGGGGAGCGGCCAGTGCGGGCGCGCCGGGTGTGTCAGCGACCTGAACGAGGTGTGCCCGGCAGGCCTGGCGGTGCGCGCCGGCAGCGACCATCGGGTGGTGGCCTGCAAGAGCGCCTGTTCCGCCTTCGGCTCCCCCCGGTACTGCTGCACCGGCAGCTTCGGCGGCCCGCAGCAGTGCAAGCCGACGGCGTACTCGAGGCTGTTCAAGGCGGCGTGCCCGCGCGCGTACTCGTACGCCTACGACGACCCCACGAGCATCCTCACCTGCACCGGCGCCAGCTACCTCATCACCTTCTGCCCTCAACGCTAAGCCTTGTGTTGTCCTCCTGCAGCACTCTTCGTTACCTTCGGACTTCAAATGATGATCTCAGTAGGATACTCCGATGCATGTCATATGATCTTCCTTCTCCTTCCCACAATGTGCCGCCATGTACGTTCTTGTTATTATCGAAAGGCTTGCAGTCACTAATCTGGTGTTTTCTCTCAATAATTGTGATATTATTTGTGGGATGAGTTAGAGAATGACCATATCAACGCTTGTAAATTATAGATCCCGTTAGGAGGATATCAAAGAGAGACTAAAAATTAATCTTATATGAGTAAACTTTGATAGAATGTAGTGACAAATTAAGTTTGGTTCAAGTTTAGACTTGTGTGAATGTAATTATAGTACTGGAGAGTCCAGATCAATCACAGGGGTCATGGAAACCCTACAAGAAATGAGCTGAGCTAATTCCTATGGCACCAACTCCAACCAGTGATACCTACATAAGATCTCTTGCATCTAATAATCTCTTTATGGTACCCAATTCTCGTAATGAACTCTTATCAAGACCAAAGGAAAACTAGCTTGCCGATGACCCTAAGCCTTGTAGGCATGGCATGTTCTAAGTGGATCCAGCACAAGAAGATCCATGTAAGTCTTGTGTTAGGCCTTGAGTTGGACTGTCCCTGTTAGAACAAAATAGATTTTGAATTCCTTATATTAGGCTATCATACCTTTATATAATAAAAAATTCTCATAAGATACTGTTGCACAAGAATACAGTGAATTTATATTATCTATTATGTGGATAACCAACTAAGTCAATGACAGATAATTTTTTTTATTATGATCACACGTATATCTTATAGCATAAGATGATCGAGCATTGAAAACCTAAAGTCAATCAAGTTCTTATGAACCAGCTTAATTTTTCTAGTAATTTCAATATGGGATTAAACTAAAGATATCTCACTTCATCAAGAAAATATGACCTTTGTAATCGAGAAATCATAACAATTCATAAGGGAGATGTAACAAAGCCAAAAAATTAATATCCATTTATGAAATCGTACGTTCTAACAGTTTCAAGACCAACTTTTTCCATGAACAAATCCAGTTTGCTATCTCGATGGTTCTTCGTATGCTGTGGACCTACAAGTGCAGTTTGTATTGGCCAATTACATGTACTTGAAGTTGGAAATCATAAACCATGTCACGGAGCAGCTATCTATGAAAAGATACAAAAGGGAATCTCCCTCCTCTAGTTCGGGGTGTTCATCTGCCGGTATCTTCTTGGCACACATTTGGATTCCATTAGCCATGTGTCATCACAGTTCCTCGGGAATCTCCAGCTCATCTTGGATCTGCAGGCCTGTTGTGAACTAGTTTAATCCTGTTGATTAGACTTGACAAGAATCCGAGAGCACCTAAACATCAAATTAACTACTGGTTGGGGCTGTTTTTGATTTGGACTTGACAAGAATCCTCTTATTTTCGTTGCTAAAGAACAAGTTATTGTATCTCCGGGTTCAATCCTTTCCCATGTAGCCTTGAGGGTGCTGTATGCATTCTTTCTAATAACTCAAGCCTTAAACATTTATTATTATCCAATAAAAAATATTTATCATGATGTTAGAGTAAATTGTAAGTTTGAATCATATTAATCAAGATTAGACCTTAAAAAACTTAACAAAATCTCTCCGATATTTAAGTCAACGAGTCATCTCATAAGATTCAAAATAATGTTAAATTAATTAAAAATAAATGATAATCTTCAAAAGATATCTTTAAAGATAAAGAGTGACTTGGATAGTCCAAACCAAATATGAAGGTTTAAAAGAAATTATCTATGCTTTTATCTTTTCAAATTAGACCGTAAAAGATGTTTTCGAGAGTAAATATGATGTTTATAAGTTATTGATTTCCTTACTCATGTGAAACAAAACATACTTATGATATTTTTTTATTATTTTATTTTCTTATCTTATAATATTCAATCTATACATAATCAAATTATAGACATATATAAATAAAAAAGGTGCTCATAAAAATATGACTTCCTAACTATGATGTGATACATACTTATGTAAATACACACGCGTACTGAGCTATCGACATACTTATGATTTATATGACACTATAAAGGAAATGGGAAAGAAAGAACAGCCCCCTCATATGATTGCTTCATTATTGATATCATTGAATTTGTCTTCCTAACTATGATGTGATACATCCGTTGGTCAATCTCCTACGTGATTCCACAAGCAAGTTCGAACTATATATATGCTAGAAAATATGAAGTAAACAGTATGCATCTTTTGTCTTTGCAACAAACTTCTATGTGAGCTCATCAAAGAAATAACATTCATACACATAATTATGAGCTTGCTATGAAAAAAGATCCATTGTAATAAAGTTGGACCTCATGAATCAACTTCTCACTGATTATGAATCATTAATCAAAATACTTGAACTTAAATTTATAACAATATACTCAACTGATTCTTATAAATCAATCATAATGTTTACTCACTGTCAATATTATGGATCTCGTCCGACGACAGGGCTCAGATAGATCTGCGGACGAGAGGGTTGGATGCCTCGACTTCCGGAACGCAGCCGTACGCGTCCCGGCCGCACGCATATGTCGTGTGGATCACCGACCAGTGGACGCCATGGCTCACGGCCGTCCCTCGTACATGGGCAAACGGCGCCCATGTGTTCCTCATTGTGGAGTCGACGGTCGCCTCCGCGTTACTGTCCTACGGATCTCGTTGGGGGTTCCCCGGTCCCCCCCGCCACCAGCTGCTAAGGATAGCAAAGGGTCACCAGCCCATGCAGACTTGGGGTCGTCGTACGTACGCGACGGCCATGCGCTCCACTGCGCCGACGCCCGTTGGGGGCAACGAAGGGCCACGCGACCCTTACGAGCGGCCGCGGTGCGATCTCTTGGTGCTGTCAATGATTACTACTCTCGGATCGATGTGATGCTCGTGAATCGACATTCGCCGCCGCTCCTACTGCTGCATCAGATACATATGTATTCCAGTCTGCAACGCCCCTCCGCTGGTATCCATTGAAAGCAACGTTAACCATAGATATCTATCATATCTGCATCAAACACGGTGTAGTTAGATTATTGGGACAAATATATCTATGTATATCTATTATATAAAAGAGATAAATTATTTTTATAAGAATAATATTTTCAAAAATTCATACCCAAGAGTAGTTGTGAATATCGCTTTGTTATAGAATAGTTTCATAAAATTAATTTCCAGAGAGATGGTTTTATAGGAAAAATAGGTTTAAAAAATAGAAGTGTTAATGAACTTCTCTAGTCGAGGCCAAGGTGTTAGCTCGGCTGAGTTCAATTACCGATTGTTCAGGATCGTCCCTGTCATGAGGCCTTCGTCGAGTCAAGTTGAGCTTGGAGTTAGCTCCGTACGTAATTCTTTGATTGACACGTTGTCTATTTTATCATCGTCAGACTCCTGCACACGGGACTAGGTCAGGAGGGGAGAGGTTTCCTAACTTGGCTGCTCCAAAGGTTAAGTATGGAGTGGAGTTTCTGTAAAAAGATTATTCCCCCCACTTGATGCTGATCACGGGGCTTTTATGCTTATGTTCGAGGGTTGATCGTATGCAATTCAATGATGACGACCAACTTCTTGGGTGGTTGGAATGTACCTTTGGGTGATCGCCAACCGAGATACACAAGAAGGTACCATGCGACGTCGTTTTGAGCTTTTCGGAGCGACCTTCAATCGTACGACGCTGTCCTATGCAACTTCGGATGATGCAGGAAGGGGCGACCATCGTCCAAAGTTCGAGGTGGCACATCCGATGCGATGCTCTATCTCAGTTCCGAGGCTCCACCGTTCACGAGGGCGATACTAGAATATGCCCTATCAAGAAGAAACTTTTATTATATCGAATAGTATAATTTAAAACTAATATATATTATTTGTGCCACAATACACTCACCAAAGAATAAAAATAGATTAACATATTACATGTGATAACAAAAAAAAAGGACTGTAATAAAACTAAGAGAATGTTGGCGATAAATTATAAACAGTGACGAGAGATAATAAGAGAGACAACAAGAAAAAAATGACGAAAGAAAATAAAAAAATTAGAGGAGAGAGACTGATTGAAATGATGATTCGATAATACGGGCTTTAAAAAAAAGCATATGACATTTTTTTATTCCTGAAAATGTTAAAATATCCTTAAAACTAAAAGAACTAATAGTATATATATATATATATAAGATACTACAATAATATACCAATAAAAGACGGTTCAATTAGTGAATCGAATTGATTAAAGGTCCAATGATTAGTAAACCAAAGGAAGTAAGTGGAAATCGTGAGCCATGCTATTTTATCTGATTTTTTAATCTATGAATATGCCGGTCAAGCAAAAAGAACATATATTTATGAAGCTTATCACTTGGTCAGCATCTTGACGTACATTAGTTATGTCATTTCTGAGATCGGTGTTCCTGGCCAAGCGTACTTCCCGTTTCACAGGAGCATCAACCTCAATGACAAGTTTGCTTAGTCGGGACCGTACATTAAGAGTCAATAACAACAGTGGCGAAACGCTCAAGTAATGAGTAGCTATCTCGATGCTGGATTTCTTATTGCGAATCCAAAATAACTAATCAAAATTATGGAACAAGTAGAGTAGATACCAATGAAGGACAAAAGCTTAGGTCATCATCAAACACTTTCGTCTAATAAACTGTATAAATCCGAAGTAACTTCGACACATAATTTGAATCCGACGCATGTTTGAGAGACAAACCTTGCGGTAGTCTTTGTACGAAGTTCCCACGAATATTTTAGCTGTTAACCCATTTCCAAAGATATTACCGAAGCATAAATGAACTCTTGCAAGTGGAAGGAGTAAAATGGACGGAAGGTGGACCAGTGGGAGCAGCACCTGTCTCCAAAGCAGAGGGAACTGCTGCTGCTGCAGGTGATTATTCCCGTATAAAAGCAAGGGAGACGTGCCGGCGAAATCTAGCAAAACTTTATTTTCAATAGATGATTAGGTTCGGTGATTCCGACAACAAAATCTAACGAATGATGGCAGCGACCAGGGAGGAATAATGCGTATATACATGGTAGTACATTGCGATTGCGTAGTCCGGTTCTTCCACGGTCCATGTAGCAGAGACTGGAAGATCGAACGGTGGTGGCGTTTAGAATTGCAGCAGTGAATTGGCCGTGTCATACTTCATCTTCTCCAAGTTGGGCACCACGGCGAACCGGATCATCGGCGGCGGCCCGCAGGCGAGTGCGAGCGTGTCGTCGGAGCCGCCCAACGGGAGGTGCTCTCTTAAGATGCTCTCCGTGATGAAGCCCGTGCTGTACCTCCACTCCTCGCCCCGCTTTGCCTCGTCGATCACGTACCACACCTTGAACTGCTCCGGGCGATCCCGCGCCCAGCCGTCGAGCTCGTCCAACAGCAGTATGTCGTCCTCCGACCGGTTGGCGTACACCAGGTGCATCTCGGTGCGGTCCTCCGGGTCCCGCAGCACCGCCTGGATCACTTGGTACATCGGCGTGATGCCGGTCCCGCCGGCGATCATCGCGAGCCGCCTCGCGAACCTTGGCTTGCCGTTGACCACGAAGTTGCCGCGGCCGGTGTACTCGATGTGGCCGAGCGGGCCCTTGATGTCCAGGGTGGAGCCGATGGGCAGGGACTCTAGGTGCTGGGACATGAGGCCGCCGTTGGGGAACTTGGGATTCTCGCCCTTGAAGTAGACCTTGATGAGGAGCTCCAAGAAGCCGACCTCGTCGACGGGGCTCGTGGGCGTGTAGGCGCGCATGCACAGCTTGCCGTCGATGGTGGCGCAGAGGAAGATGTGCTTCCCGACGGGGAGGCCCAGCACATGGTCCGCCGAGGGGAACGCGAAGCGGAAGAGGCGAACGTCGTGTGATACGATCGTTTTGGACACGAGCTTGCACTGCACCTTCTCACGGGGGTTCACGAGAGCCGATGGCCGTGACACCTCGCGGATGGTGGAGAGGTGGGAGAGGTCGGACGCACCATGAACGGAGGTGTCGGAGATGTAGCCCGAAGGGATGAGCTCGCCGATGCGGTAGGTGTCGAGGAGGGCCTTGGCCTTGTCCGAGTGGATGGCGTCGAACTCTTCGGTGCAGTCGCCGCCGGCGTTGATGAGGATGCTGTCGGCGCCGCCGGGATGGTCCTTGATGAAGCCGGTGCAGTCGTAGACGTTGCCGTGGACAACGATCCAGGCGGACTCGCGCGACGCGTGCTTGCGCACCTCCGACATGGTAAACTGCTTGGTGGCGGTGTTCATGAAGGGGGTGGAGGTGCTCTTCTTCAGGGTCGGGGCCTCCGACGTCTCGAGGTGCTTCTGCCGCGCCATCCATCCCCCGGACTGGTTCCCGGGCTGCGTCGGGTGCTCGAACATGAGGCCAATCTCGCCCTTGTGGGGGCGGCACACGTTCACCTTCACCTTGAACCAACAGTTGTTCATCATCCCCTGCATCACCGCCAGTTCTTAGCTCATAATGTTCCCCTGTTTTTGATCTCAGACGAATCTTTCTCCAAACACAAAGTAATGCAGTAACTTACCATGACGTTCCAAATGAGCTTCTCAGGTTGGGTGTTGAGGGATTCATCCCAAGCTCGAACAGCTACTTCCTTGGTGCTCAGCAGATCCAAGACCTCCACTTCCAGGGACCAGAAACACCAGCACCAGTGCTTGCCGAACTTGTTGGGCTTCTCCGGGTGGTCGAGGGCGCACACCAGCCACGTCTCGCCGCCGTCGAGTGTCACCTCGACACGTGTCACCTTCCTTCCGCCACCTGTTTGACGGAAACGAGTTCGCATCACTGTGTTCATACAATTCCTCTGCACCTTTACAATATATTATTCTCTCTTTGGACGCCAACTTAGATCCAAATCGCTGAAACAATTGGTCCTACGATGAAGTTTCGCTTCTCGCCCAACTATTGGGCAGGTTTTGGACCATCTCGTCCACTGCCAGCTATACTCATCACATCTCATAAAGGAGATGCAAACAAACGAGACAAAGAATCGAACACATGAATCAATTAAAAATCTAAAACAAAATCGAGAACTGGAATCCATCTGGATCCGTCCGCATAACTCACCGGAGTAAGCGTAGCCCCTCATGGTGTACGGCCTCTGAGTCGTGAACGCGTTGATGGGAAGAATCTCATCATGACCCGGCGTCGTGATCACCGAGTTGATGTTCAACTCGTTGATGATGTATTCCGGCTTGTACCACCAAGCTGTACACATACACCGGTCTTTGATCAGTCCCATTGTCGAACCCTTTATTCGGAAGCAAATGCGTCGTTTGAAAGCTAGTGAAAATCCAATACCTTCGGCGTTGGCGAGCTCAGCGTCGACGTGGGACGGGAGAACACGGTTGTCTTTGTAGTGGTAGTGGCTGTCGGACTCCTGCGGAGTGACGACGATGCGTTTGAGCCACTTGACCATGCGGCCGCCGATGAAGCCTGGGATGATGACGCGGACAGGGAAGCCATGGTCCGGCGTCAGCATCTCGCCGTTCTGCATGTAGGCGAGCATGACGTCCCTGGACGGGTCCATTGCCACCTCGCGCCGGAGGCTCGTGCCGTACTTGGAGCCGCCGCCACCGGGGAGGTCCTCCGCGCCCTCAAAGCACACGAAGAGGGCGCCGTCCTTGCGGCCCATGACGCCGCAGCGGCGGAGCACGTCCCGGAGCCGGGCGCCACGCCACACCGTGGTGGAGATGGCCGCGGGGCCCCAGTTGAACCCGATGCTCTGCTGCACCATGTTCTGCTCCTTGCGACGGTTCCCGGCGCACACCAAGGTGACCGGGATCTCGACCGGGGGGAAGTCCCGGACCAAATCATCCATGGTGAACCGCACCGGGCGCTTCACCAGGCCGGTGATCTCCACCGTCCAGGTGCGCCAGTCGGCCTTGGGCACGGCCCCGTGGTTGCGGACGTAGTGGAGTGGCACCGGGGTGATGAACCCGTGGTGCATAAGCCGGGCCAGCGGTGGCTCGCAGTTGAAGGGGTGCTTCCCGGTGAGCCGGATCAGGGACGGGTTCCGCTCGATCCAGCCGTCGGCGGTTCCCTCGTCCCTCCGGTCGCGCACCGACGGCTCCACCTCCAGGTGGCTGCCGCCGTACAGCTTCTTCCAGTCGATCGCCTCCTCCTCCTCGTCCTCCTCGTCATCGTCGCGGCAGAGGGGCACGAGGGGAGGGAAGCTGCAGCCGCGCACAGGGGAGTCGGAGCGGTGGTGTGTGCCGAACGTCTTACCGACCACCGGGCTGACCAGCGCATTGCCCGGCTCAAGGCGGCCGAACTGTCGGTTATCGACAGACGCCGCCATGACTGGTGAAAGAATGGTCTTCTCGAACTACTCGGAAAGCTCTAAGAAAGAGAGGTTAGACGAGATTCCAACTTGTTGGTTGGGTGAGCCTGGAAGTAGCATGGAGGTAGCCTATATATAGAGTCGTGGGGAAGAAGGTTGAGAGAGAACGAAAAAGTGATCTTGTGGTGGTCCGAAGAGCACGGGGCCCTATGTGTAGTATCCTTGGCGTAATGGTGGTGTGAAGCTGTATGGTTGGCGTATTCGAATCTTGTTCAGTTTTTGCTAGTATCAACTTCTCACTGTATACAACGTTATACTTGTCAGGACGATGGATGGGAAATGAAAATAAACTATGAATAATTGAAACCAAAACTAAATCCGATTTGTGAGAGAATGGAAATATTCAGAAGAAATGAGATTCCCATAAAATTATGTATGAAATCTACATATAAACATGCACTTTACCATAACTATATACATTTCAATCTCATCACCACCTCTTATTATTTCTCCTACAAATAAATTTAGTACGAGGCTGAAACTAAATGGAGTGAGCTTGCGTCTCTGATGAAGCTCACGCTCTGATCGACTGATGTCAAGATCCGATAGAAGTCACAGATGTTTGTGGCGCTTCAGAGTTCCTCGATCCACCATCATCTCCATCGTTAAAATCTGGTGGCGCTGCCGGGGCTTGGAGAGGAGACGTTTCTCACAACCATCATAAATTTGTGGTGTAGGAAAGAAGAAGAAGTAGAAGAGGAAGAGATATCGCAATCAGTCGAGCTCATGGGATGGCCATTAGATTCCACAATAGTCCAAACAACGATCCCCGTCGCGGCCATTTCCGTCTCCTCTGCATTACCTGCGTGAGGATTACTGCGATGTGAGATTTCACCAACCATAGAAAAGCCACCTCCGGTTGGCTACTGGATTTATTTCACGACTTTTCTCATGCATAGACGATCCAGTTTTCCTTTGGCTACAACGTCGCTGTTTCCGTGCTGGGAAAAATTAGCATAGAGACACTACGTACATGCACCCATTCATGCATGTCATGTACTATACGTGCAAGAGAAAAAATAATTCATGTTGACGTGACCCGATTTCCTACGTTTCATAGCTCTTGTAGAAGTATATATTGACATTTCATTTGATTTGTGCCTCGTAGAGGAGAATCGTCTCTTTTCAACCTTTGATCTTTTTTGTCTTTGACCTTCAGATCGACACCACTTCATCAGCTATATTGCTTGAGCACATTGGTTTTAGTTAAGCTTACTGCACTGACCGACAATGGATAAACCATGGGTTTTCCGACATTAGAATTATTTCAATGTTTCCGGACACAACATAGATATTTTACCTTATAACAAGAGTAAGATTTATTTTATATATTTTGCATTTGGAGTTGTTGTTCTCAAATTTTTTAATGGCATAAAAGACGGACACCAGAGAAGCATATGTGGACAGACTTCAACTTAGTCGAAATGCATGTGTTTGGGAAATTTGGGAGCATATTATTTTTGTATGGATTTTGTAATCGAATCTAAAGATAAAATCAATATCACATGACTTGCTTATGTGATTGTTGTCAGATATTCGAACACATAATGAACTAAGATTTTTCTTTTTCTTTTTTTTCTGCTTCTGACTGTGAACTTAGAAATCAGCACTGTTTAAACTGTGATACGGATGGATAATTAAATATCATATTTCACCCAAAAACATATTGAATTGACTCAAACTTTTACCATCCAAATCATCATCTCCTGGGATATGTAGAACATTTGCAGCTGGCTTATAATTCTTTTTTTTTTTCTGAAACAAGAGGCTGACTAAATTTCTACAACGATAAATATCTTGATATTTCCACCAATGGCTTCAAATTTCCACTGCGCTGTTCTGTTCTTTGGCTTGTTCCCACTGTGGATTTAGATTGGATGCTGGAGATTTCTCAAGGTCACAAATGGCAAGTGGTGAAGATGATTTGATGGGACATGCATCGCGCGTTGAAGATTGAGATATTTCAGCCTACAGATAAATATATCAATGTCAGCTTGGTGAGGGGAGGAGATCGAGATAAGCCCACAGCTCGAACGTAATGCAATTTTCCTTCGTACTTGGGGCCCTCTAAAAGTGCAGCAGAATCCAACAGTCAAAAGCAAATTCATTTTCTCATAAGCTTAGCTGCATTAACTTAATCAGACCAGACATTTTTTCCTTGCACGATGGGAGTCTCTTTGTCGCCCATATGAAAGAATATCTGCAAATGTATACTTACCACTTTATGATCGATTAGCTTCAGCTTTATGCTGGACATGCATCATTTAGGGGATGTTTGCATCTTTCACTTTTGAGGATGTCTTCTGGACCGGTTGCTCTGCAGTGTAAAGGTTCATTTCCATGGCCTTTTGTTAATGAAATTCCATGCCAACCACCACCCACTTTGAATGGCTAATGGAGGAGGAGCTCACAAATCCCATGACAACCGTGAGTCATTTGAGCTTTGATGCTTCGACAAGCCTCCCTCTCCGGCCTCTCTCGGTCAAAAGTTCTGAGCCTGTAAGGTTGGCGAGAACCTTCCAAACCATGGGTTCTCTGAATCCACTCTTTTACAATACTCTACTCATGTTTGGTTCCCTGCAACCGAGCTGTTTACTGCTCCGTTTGCTGCATTTAATCCTTTGATGTGATATCCACAAATACAACTTGACCACTACCTCTTGTAAACTATGCGTGATTTCACTAGCAGATAAATAAAGAGACAACCAAATCACATAATAGACACAGTGTAATGTACCTTTAAATCAAAGGGGTTAATCTTACCATCCGATCTTAAGAATGATCCTACTATTAAAGCTGCAACCAAAGTATCAAGATTAAATTGCAACCAATAGTGGACACCGAGACAGCTGGATCTTTTCTAGCATGCATTTCTAATCGCCCTCGACAGCATATGCAGTCATGCATGCATGTTCACGGTCAAGTGTGTCGCGGTGTTTCTTTAAAACGAGCTTTCCACCATTAGGCAGACTAAACAACGAGGAAAAGGAGACGCAGCTGCTTCTGAGTCAAAGACTGTGAAGCGGCTCACCGTTCTCCAAGCGCTTCGGTGACCCCAACGCTCCGCCGAAGGGCCAGACCCCAACCCTGCGCCGAAGGGCCAACACGACGCTGGCTCCCTTTTCAGTCACCCATCGGCCGAGTTGCCCCCTCTCCCTCCTCGCCCGCCGTTGTTTGTTTCTGTGCCCATTGTGTCGCCCAGAACAAGGGGTGGTACCGGAGGGGCCATGTCCCTGTGCGTCTTCTCCTGGCTCGGCCGGTCGTCGTCTGATGGGTGGGGCCCGGGGATCTGGATCACCGGTTCCGCTGGGTTTAGCTTAGATTTGGGGTTCGTATCTCGAGGAGGAGAGTCTCCGGTCTTCATGTGCCATGAACTCCACCACTGGTTACCTTGTCTTATCCTTCTTCCCTCGTATGTGGTGTGGCCTTGCTGTGTTCTTGGCAAGGCTATGGAGTCAGGACAAGAACACTTGTGCACCGTCAAAAAATTATCTCTAATATACATGTAAAATTTATACAATGATGTTCTAAATCTTCAAATAAAAAGAAAATTAATGAGTTAACAATTACATCATTAGCCGATGTTGAGCCACCATCCACTTCTGTCTCTCTCTTAATTATCCATCGGCCACTTCTGGCGAGAGTGCAATGACCACAACGTGAGTTGCTGCCCAGAAGCTTCGTCGTCGCCGTGGTCATGCATGATTTCTTCATCTCGTGCAGGTGATAACCAAGGGAGGAAGTGAAACGAATTCCAAGTACGTTATCAGCAGAGGTTTTAAGATCCCGTGGAGGTGACAACCTAGGGAGGAAGTGAGCGACACCATTAAGCAAATCTATCTATGATGCCCAACGACGAAATCCAATGTGCATTAAAGCGAGAGTGGTTAGAATTCCAAAGTAACTCACTCCAAATCACACGCACTAGTAAAAATATAGGTGTTTCAGGGACGTCACTAATCAAATCTATAATGTTTCAAAATCAAACAACTGCAACATAATTTAGTCTGAACACATTTTAGAAAGCATAACAAGATGTCAAGTGGCGACTCCATTAATGATAGTAGATTCAAATACAGTGATAATGAAAATTCATAGAAATAATATTCACATATGCAGAAGTAGGGTTGTGTAAATTGATTATCCCATACCTCACATCTTGGTGGATCGATGGGCCCTTATATGTACCCCTTTGGATTAGTTATTAGGTCATGTGATGATCCAAAAACTATCTTCACTCTCCAAATTAAACCTAAAAGAAAAATTCATAGCTTATTTCTAGACTTTTTATTTCTCCTATCTTCGAGAAATTAGAAAGTGTGAACATGTTGATTTGGAGGTCCATGAGATACATATAAGATATAATTCATGTACGAATATTATAAGTTGGATTAAAGTAACTACTAATTAGTATTAAAATGATTATTGAAAAATAAAAATACGTGTTATATTTGGATTCCGTCTAAGGAGTATGTCCTAATACTATAATACTTTATCACCCCCAAAAAAGAAAAATAATAAAAAAAGAATTGCTAGTTGGAAGTCATGAAATCGTTTTATTTTAAGCTGTTAAATTATAAATCAATTTGATACTGATTTTGGGTATTTGAATACTTGATGGATGATTCGAGGATGAGAAGAGGAAATTTGTCGATGCCCTACTTCTTGTGATTTCTTACAATTCATTCATTTCTTATGAGTTAATTAATTATTCGGATATTATAGATTCCAGACTTCTAGCAATTTTAGGCCCAAATCTCATTGGGCCATCTATTGACGTTGCTAGGGCTCATTTACACCTTTTACGGCTCAAAGATTTTGGGCCGTCAATTGACACGTGTACGGCCCGTTGTCACGCCGAGGGAAATTATCTTCTTGCGTCGAATCGCATAAATTTCCCGCCCATTCCCATCTCTTGCCCCATTCCTCCTACCCGGCCGCTCCCTTCGTCATCACTCCTCCCCCCGCTGGTTTCGATCGGGCACCGCTAATGGAGCCCGACGATTCCGCTCTCCTGCTTGATGCCCTGCAGAGCTGCGACTACCGAGGCCTCTACGATCGGTTCGCTTCCTTCCTCCTCCCGTTCGGCGATTTCGTTCCTCTTCATTCCCACAACCTTAACCCACCCGCGACCAAGAAGGGCGCCACCACCACCACTTCGTCTTCCGTCTCCGCCACCGCCGCTCCCAAGAAGAGAGGCCCTCCGAAGAAGAAGAAGAAGCTGGAACCAGATCCCGCGGCGCTCCGCCCCCTTGCGAAGCAATTTCTACCCTTCCTTTGCCGCGCCCTGAAACACCTCCCCGCACTCCTCCGCAAGAGCCCCAAATCGACCAATGCCGACGTGGACGACCGGCGCATCGTGGAGCTTCTTGCGGTGTACCGGCTTTTGCTTGATTGCTTGGCGTGCATTAGCCCTTGCCTCGCTGGTAAGCCGTACTCGGTTCACCTCCAGAGGGGCCGGCTTGTGGTCTGCTTGGAAGCCTGTGGGAGGTACGCGGAGGCTGAAGAGGAGGCTTTGGCACTCCTCGAGAGCCTCGGGGCAATACTGGTCGAGGCTGCTTCTATGCCCAAGTCGCGCAAGATGAAGATTGCTGGTGGTGGTTGCTTCTTACCTGATCCAGAACAAGTTGGTGCTGATGATCCGGAAATCACCATGCTGGTTATCGAGGTCATTACCGTCCTCAGTGGCTGTGCGTACAAGAGTAAGATCACGAAGGAAGTTGCTTATGACAGAATTTTGACTCTGGTTGATCAGGTTCAGCCATGGCTTCGGTATGTCTTTCAGATTATTACATACTGTTTAGTTTTCTTTCCAAAATTGTGGATCAAGCAAAAGAAGAAAAAAGCATTACATCGCAGGTTCTTAAATCCAGAAGCACTTCAGAAGTACCAGGTTTTGCTTGTAAATACCTTGTACAAGTGTTCACTTTTCTTAGTCGAAGAATACACAGATTTTGAAAAAGAGCTGGTGCAACGTTTTTGCCTCAGAATGTTGAGGGAGTGTATAATATCTCGTTCAGTAGATCGCTTTGCAAGTGTATGTACTAGGATAACAGTCTGGTTATATTCTCTTAGTTTAAACATGCTTGTCTAAATGGATGCTGACTATTGGATTTCCAATTAGCAGATGGTGAGAAAGATCACTTCATCTATCAACTTGCAGTGGGCTGGTGGGAGCTTCCTTTTGCTTGGCATTCTAAATTTAACTCTGGAGTCTATTGTGTGTAGCTGCAAGGTGATATGTGTTTCTCCCGTTAATTCTTTTATCAATAATTTCCAGTATAATAAATGCTATAAGTTTGGAGTTCTCATGAAAATTCTATGTTTTTGCAACCAAAGATACTTGGAAACTTACCTTTGACTCATGTTAATACACATTGTTTTTGGATTGATTTGTGTAAATCTCATGTAAATCTAAGTTCTCATTAAATAATGAGATTTGATTTTTTATGTACCTATTATGCAATTCTAAATATTCCTGCTGCTTCATATCATTATTACTATCTGTGTCATGTATGAACTTTGGACATTGATTTGTGTAAACAAAGGATTTACAGAAAATCTTTAAAATGGTTGTAAAATAGTGGTGGGGAACTAGTTTGAATATAATAGGAAGATGGATTATTTAAAGTGTATACCAGTAGGAGTAGGTGAGGAGACTTAGTTGAACTTCTAGTTTCTTACCTTGATTAAGATCATGGTTCAAAATTTCGGTCACTGAGGCCAAACTGATACAGATTTGGTATGTATCAGCGTACCAACACATGGTACACTGATATACCAGTCACCATCAAGAAGGGGAGGGGAGGTTGAGGGTAAAAAGAAGAGGAACAAGAGATGAAGAAGACGAGGGGGGAAGGAGGAAAGGAGTCAAAGTAAGAGGAGGATGAGGGCGAGAAGAACTAGAGAAGACTAATAAGAAGAAGAGGAGGAGGAGGAGCAAGCTAGGAGGAGAAGAACTACTAAGTGAGCGTCAGCAGCATGAGCAGGGGGTGGCAGCACGAGGCAAAAGCCCTTCTCAGTCTCCTGCCCAACAGACAAAGAGATAGAGGGGAATATTTAATGCCTAAATTTTAAAAATAATATCAAATTGGGCCTATTGCTTGTTTCAGGCATGTTAGGGATTCCAATCTGTCATTAGTTCTTTCTAAATTCTAACTTTAAAATTTAGCAAATAGAGAATCAAACTCGAGAAACCTTACCTGGTTTTTTCTTTAATGAAACTGCATCCGAAGTCCAAATTCAAAATTTTTTCATAGTTTCGGTTAGTTGAAGCTTTGTTA
The DNA here is from genome assembly GCF_036884655.1 of Musa acuminata AAA Group. NCBI lineage: Eukaryota > Viridiplantae > Streptophyta > Magnoliopsida > Zingiberales > Musaceae > Musa > Musa acuminata. The sequence goes on along the minus strand of NC_088346.1, from coordinate 10,532,699 downwards.
TTTAGTTTTATTATTGTACTATTTTCTCTTAATCAGATAGCAACTTAATTTTATATCTATATGTTTCCCTCTCCTAATATCTTATCAAAATGAGATCATATCGATGCAGATCTAACATAGATGTACATCCTTCGAAGTTGGATTTGCTGGGATCCAGTTAAAATTTACATGAATCAGCCAAGATCCATTCAAGTCCGACCAATATTTACTTGGATTTTTTTTCCCAAGATTCATGTAGATCCCATCTAGATCCCCATAGATTTAGTCAAAATTCACATAGATATAAGCTAGATAGGTATGAATCTGGTCTCTATTTGCATCAATATAGGCAACATTTGTACAACTCAGCCTTGATTTGGTTGATGTAGTTTAGACCCATGCAGATTCAGCCTAAATACACATGCATCTTACTTAGCTCTGTTTAAATTTAGTATCTATCCGAGTGAATTCAGTCTAAATTTCCTTGGGCCCAACCTAGATCCTTATAGAGTAGGCATACATTTGCATGAATTTAGCCTACACCTGTGCTTCTTGTCTAGATTTGTGTAGATCTAATCAGGTGTCAACCATTTTACAAATCAAATCTAATTTTTATAGTCTTGCACCGAATAAGTTTTTGGTTTTTTAGACAAATTTTATCAGAATAATAAATGTTGATTAAGTGCAGACTACCATTGTCGTTGACAAGAGCATCCATTGTGACTACATTAATTAGATTGGAGAAATACTTAGGATAGAGCATCATTTGGCTAGTAGAGCAAAATTGGATGCCCAAAGTCCTAAATCTGCAGAAGAAACCTAGAGGGAGGACCTTGACAGATGGACATCTACATCATCCATCCATGATGAATACGAGAATCAGGGGGACAATGTTACTTATGGTTGGAAAAAACAAGGAGAAAGGAAGGTAATTGATTACCTCATGGAGACGAGAGAATGCTTACAAGATATTGAGTCAGATAAAAGTTCTTTCTGGTTGCAATCTTCCTACCAACATGAATCCCTTGAGCAACAATATCATAACAATTGATCATTTTGCCATACTTGCCACAACTGTACCTATCCCAACTATTACATTGATGACACTGAGGTCATGACTGTTACTATTTTACTTCATCAATACACACCAAACATCAGCACCAGCGAGTCATGTCAGCAATTTCGCCAGTAGGTTCGTTAAAATTATAATATTCATCTACAACTGAGTAAATTGAAGATTTGAACTACATCTCATTGAAATCACATCAATAATCTTGGTGGTAGTAGTAGGCTATTTAGTGAGGTATGAAATTTAATTTTTGATTAGATGTCTATAATACATGCATCATTTGTTAATTTACTTATCATTTTTTCAGCATATATTGTGTGCCATTGATGGTAAAATCATATTCTTATTCATTATTAACTCCAAATTCAACAGTATTGACCCATATTGTTACACTATAGGTTCCAGTACTGTCTCGGTCCATCTGATTACCCATATCAATATGTGACCTAGATTTTACTCCTTGGTCTCACTAATATTTCTATAATCAGCATTAAAATAAGAGTAATTTAAAGATATAGGAAAATGGTCGAAATAGAGCACTTGTGGAATTTGAGATAAGTTCTAGATTGTTTGACATCTTTCTTTTCCATGATAATATTCTTATTTCCTTAAGAATTCAAAACCTACTCTTTGTTCATCTCCTTTCCTCTCTCTATATCCTTTCCGATCTCTTTTATATAGCAGTGGAAACACCATGCAGTGGTGGTAAATGACAATGCACTGGTTGCAATAAATAACAAATGAAATACTACTGGTGCCTTCTTTTCTATGTTGTGCATTGTCATATATTTCCTTTCATAACTCCTCCATCTCAACTGCTCTCTTATCCTTTGCTTCATTCTGCACCTCCCCTCTTTTTCTTCATTTGTCCCTATCAAATTGATTAAACCTATAAAAAACTAGCGAACATTGATCAAATTCAATAGATTTATACTAATTGAAATCTATTTCTAGCTATTCGATTGAGAAATCAGCTAAAATTGGATTGGCTTCGATGATATTGATATAAGTTCCATGTTTTATAGCAAAAAACTTAGTTGTTGAGCTACCATTAATCTCAATCGATTTCTTTATTTACCCACCATGCATGACAATCTCCTACCCCATCATTAGCTTGGTAATTACAGTAAGTTGATTGTTAACCCTCGACAATCATGAACTAGTCATATGTAAAAACATCCATGATCACCACATGATGGCCATTGATCTACTGATGATTGATGTTTGCTCAATATTTAATTGTTTACCAACAGTTAATAGTTTGATCGTCGACCTATTGCAGAATCATAGGTGATTGATAATTAGCCATCAGTTGACCCTCTTTTAGTCATATGAGAGCTTGGTGTCAATTGAATAACCATTGACCCATTGATCATTGGTGGTCATTCAGTATCGATATGCCAGTGGTCTATGATAACATTAATTGATCAAACAAACAATCAAACAGCTATGTGCTAACTGTTGGTCCATAGGATTAAATACAAGTATATTTTGGTCATTTTTATGGAATGTTAAATAACGCAATTCTAACATCATTTTGAAAATTTTCACTTTTAAAAATGACTTCTTGACTTTGGCTTCTTATTAATAACCATATGGGCACCTTTTAAATGAGTCATTGGTATTTGGATATGGTGAATATGAGATATATCTATATATGAGATTTAAAGTGAACCTTCGGGATTCAGGTATGGTGAATTTTTTGATGTAACATTAGATGGAAGTTTATGTGTGGTGTTGCACTTTTTTTATCATTTATTTGACATGGTATGTGTTATCTGACATAACGTCATTCTTTCATTGATTGGGCATCACTTCAGAATGAGTTGGTCGGAATGCAAACCTGGAGCTAGGAAGTCTAACCTCAGCAGGGTCCTCCAATACTTAAGTTGGTGTTTGAGTTGAGGAATGTGGAGAAATAAATGCATAGTTGATAAAGGGAAGTTGAGGAGAGTCTTTGTTAGTGTACAGCTAATGAGTCAAGTGATGGTTTGTGAATGTTATGAGGCAAGCCCATCAACGATCCATCTGGATCAACACTAATGACTGATATTGGCTAGGGTGTGAACTATTAATTCTGACACTGGATGCTCACCACGTTACATATGGGGATTGACCGACTAAGTGAGCTCCCATCAATGTGATTATGAAGTTGTTAGTGAGGAAAATTCTTCTCACATAACTATTGCTTATTTTGGAGTTCTTATATGTCTATGGTTTGGGTTTTTGGATGTTTATATATTACAGGGCTGTTGTGTAGAAAAGTTGGCTTTTCTAGATGTTCAATCTAATGAAAATTGATTCCTTTTGGTTTATTACCCTAACTGTTCTATGTATTTATGTTAACTCTATTTTCTATATTTTCTTGTGATTAAATTCTTTAACTAAGCAACAAGCACCAGGTATTATTCCTCTTTTTCTGTCTCTCTCTGATTTTTTTTCCTTGTAAAATCTGGTCTGCTCTCTTGAGATTTATTGTTATCACAATTTATCTAGTGTCATGGTATCTCTGTTTTTTCATTTAATAAACTTTAACTCCTCTTTGTGCTATTTTTTAGTGCTAAGAATAAAATATAGCCGAAGGCAACCTTTTCTTTTTCAGGATTGGATCGTATGTCCAAATATTTTTATCTTAATTTGTTCGCCTCTGTCCTTTGACACAATTGTATATGCAAGTTTAACTCATGATACAACAGTCAAAGTTTTAGCTTACCAGTGTTATGTTAAGATTCATAAATGATGTTTTAATTTGTTGCGGGATAAGTTGGTTCCAGAACCTTGACGATACAGACCATTAGCAATATGTTTATTATTAATTTTCATATATTTGAAAGACAAGAAAAGGCAGGAAGAAATCTAGATGGCAAAGTCAACTTATTTATGTGTGAGTTGCTATGTACATGGGCATTTTCTTGTTATTTGCTAAAGAAAATATAATATAGTAAATATTTATTGGAAGGCTTATATTCTTCACTGGCATGATGGTAAAATATCTATGTAGTCTATAACAAATGGTTGGGACATTATGGCTTGGTATTGTTGTTATTGTTATTTATACTGTTGATATATGTACTTTACTGGATTATTTCCTTTTGAGGCAAAGGTAATATTGTTTTTTGATGCAGAGGCAGAAAGTCTCATTTTATTTCATCAAATGAAAGTACAAAAGAATAGAAGAGAAGAATAGAGGAAAGACAATAGGAAAACACTAACTATAAGGGTGGTCACAAAAAGAATCAAACGGTAAAACCTTTTCTCATGGGACAATAATTTCTTAGAGTTATGAACCAAGGTTTTTAATTTCTAATGATACTGCCTGTATCGGGCGGTACCATCGAATGGGGCTGTTTCCGCCCCATTACCATCCGAAATTTGTTGGTGATGGTCGATTTTAACCGTCACCGCTTGCCACCAGGCGGTATTAACTGGGGGAGAAGGAAGAAGAGGGAGAAGAAAAGGGAGAACCTGGAGATCCGGCGTCACTCTCCCTTGATGATCTCGATCCGTCATTGCCCTCCCTCGCCAGACGCCATAGATGAGATGTCGCCTCCTCCTCGTCTGAGGCGATGAGGTCTCGGTGTCGTCGGCGACTTCTCATCCGTGTGGGGAGAAGAAGCCTTGGTGATGTCGTCAAGGCTTCGCGGGGAGAATAAACGAGGCAACGTCGCTCTTTTTCTTATTTTTGAACCTTTTTATTATATATATATATATATATATATATATATATATATATCTATATCTATATCTATATCTATATCTATATCTATATCGAGCGGTATGTCAGATCGTACCGCTTGGTATACTCGTACCGAGCTGAGCTCAATGCTCCGGTATGGTATGAAATTATGAACCTTGCTCTGAACTAACTAAGAGCACCTAGGATTTCTTTAGGCTATTTGCGGCCTCCCCTGAATACTGTAGATTTATGCTTCTAGATGTGCCAGCACACATGAATGAAAAAGCCATCCCAAAAGCTTTTCAATTATATATTAACTCACTTGGGAGTAAGAGTTTATTAGTTAAGAAGATTTGAAAAATATTTCCTGTCCTTGTTTTTAGTCTGACTTTTGACTGATCTTCACTGAAATTCAGTTGCAATTATTAGACAAAAACATTTCACTAGTAATGCTGGTACAAAATTATTGGTCTTATGATGTGAAAATTCAACTTATAGTCTTATTGGTCTTTAATGTAGATGAATTCAATGAATTTATGCTTTATACTACTCTATGTACATCAGTGCATTATTTAGCTTCACTTACCTGTATTATTATGCAGGTTGATTTGCTGGAAGCTGTAAATGAGTTTCTTGAAATTGTATCATATTTTGCTAGCAGAATTTGTGCTGCCAATATAGATATATGTAGGAGTTCAGCAAACCTGTTATATGAACAAGGTGAAGATGTCCTTCAGGTACATGACCATTTTGTTATTTCAGAGTTTATAATTTCATCAACTCAATGAAATATAATATTTGCTTTTCTCAGGTGTCCTCCCTTGTTGCATCAATTTTGACTCTTTATGCTAGTGGCTTGCACTTTAAATTTAGCAGTATTCAGCCTAAAGAAAGTGTGAGTGATTTCCATAGTTCTAATAATGCCAACACTATCATGTTATTTCATGACTGTGGAGTTGATCTGCAAAAATTGTCTATTATACTGGACAGTTTAGCAAGTAGCTTTCACATGTCAAGTTATGTAAATGAAACAGTTTTCAATAGTGAGATCAAAGACTCGAGGGTTTTGCCGGCGGTGGCTTCAGAATCTGGCAAGTTTGATGCTTGTATGCAGACACATGGAAAAGCCTCGCTAATTTCATATATAGATGCTTTGGAGTTTCTATGTAGGCCAATAGTTGAAAATGTAAACACAGCTTGGAAAAACTTGACTCCTGAACAAGAATCTATTCTTCATTCGGACACCTTAAATTATGTTCAGAAGGTGTTGCATCAGTTTTCTGATCTAATACTTGCTGCCTCCAGGTAAGAGTATGAAAAATATCTCTTTGGTAGTTCATCTGCATGCTTTTAATTTTCTTGATTTATTCTGGATCATATTCTAATCATGATATTTAATAGCTTATGAAGAATTCTTCATTTATTTTTAAATTTTTTATGAGTGATGTTATTGACTTGTCAACATGTAGACATAGTGATATATCTGAGAGGGTGGAGCAGAGGTTAAATGAAAGCCATGGAACATTGCTTCAAGTTGCAGTTGCAGCTTTCAGAATCTCCCTTCTAACTGATGGAAAATACCAGGTCATTTTGATCATCATATGTCAAATTTAATAATTCATCCTTTATCTAATATCTGCTCATACACTTTTCTGCCACATGGTGCTATTTTCTTATTTCAGAAGAGTCTTCTTCACATCAATTGTATCATTTCAAGTACATGGATTGAGCCTCAAGAGCTGAAGTTTCTTATTTCAGCAATTAGTAATGTTGGAGCTGTATGTTACAATAATGGATGGTTGGAGAAGGTATGCATGTCTTTAGTATATGACTGTAATATCTTCTTCCCTTTGCTAGCCAGTTATAATACGGAAGTTCTTTATATACTCGCCAATTTCTTTGTGTTTTTTTTCATTGTATAGATGTCTATAATAAAGCTGTGCATTTATGTTGTCTTGACAATTTTGAAACAAACGATTCAATATGGGTGCCATTGGAATAAAATGTGTAAGGCTAGATTGACACAAAACTCCTCACCTGTAATCTATAAACCCTAGTTGGACCATGGTTTGAGTGTTCTTTTACTTGTATTAAGGTTCAATGTTTTGACTGATAACTATCCATGTTGCCTAAAACAGAATAGTTGACCAACACTGAATTAATTTTAAATTCCAGCTAGTTTTGGTCTAAAATTTATAAGTTCTTTTTTTTAATGCAATTTGGTAGTTACTGCCATAAATACAAGTTTCACATAAACTAATTGATTTTAGTTTATTAATTTTCAGCTCTCACTCTTGAGATTTTCTGGTAAATTATTTTTTTCTAGGTGAATGAACACGTGTCTGTGCAAAGATTTTCCTATTCTAGTTATAGAAATGAAGTGATAGCTTCCCATGTTTGAGGGGAGCAAATTACTCCTTTATTTTATTCGCCTGTATTAAGTTTTAAAATTCTGACTATTTCATTTTCATAAACAAGGTGTTATAAGCTATTTACTAGAATGCAATCAAACCACCTAAGTATGTAATTCTAACACTCAAAGTTCGTATTTCTGTGTCATCAATTGTGGAGCCCATATCAAGAAAAGTTCACATTGTTGTACAATATGTATATTCTCGAGGTATAGCTTGGATAACCCATATGGTTTGTATTCTATAGGGAAAATGATCACTCTATAACTCAGAATTTTCTATATTTATGTTGTCAACGTAATTTCTGGTGAAGTTCTTTGATAATACTTTCTGCGGCTTAAAAATTTTCCAAGGAAAATAGACACATTTTAAAAACATTTGGCCACTTTTTTTATCTTGCTCTTTCTTATTTCGATTCATTAATTATTTTCTAAAACTTATTTAGCTGAAGGTATTGAAACTCAAGTTGTGATGTTGAAAAGGTAAACTTTACGGATTGGGCCAAACAAAAAACTGATACTTTAAGCCTTGAGGGAAGGTGAAGGATGTTACTGTAGAATGTAAAGCAATGAGTTGTCATTTCCTGTTGTGATTATGAGATGGTGACAATTGAAATAATGAGGAGGAAAGGAAGGGTGGAGGGGCAGGGGTATGCAACTTGTGGGATGGATCTTGATTGGATTGTACTTATTTGAATTGCATTGGTTTATTTTCTGTGCAATTTTTGGCTCAATCAGCTGCTCATGTATCTCCAATGTGGGTTTTGCCTTAGCTTATATTCCATTTCAGAAGAGTTTTTTCTTCTTATCATTGTCCTTGTATAATTTACGTCTCATTTAATCATGATATTCTTATTTGCTTCTAATAGAGGTCTGACCGTTTGCATATTTAAAAGTCTTCATCATTCATTTTCAGGCATCAAAAGCATTACAATTGTGTATTGAAATAATATGGACATATGTCAAACTCATGTGCGGTATGTACTCATCTAAGTCAAAGGGAGTCTACAGCGATAATATGGCTGAAGTTCAATATAAAGATGCCATTAATGATGCATTGTCGAGGATTGCTACAGTAATTGATTTTCTTTACAAATGTGGTGCCAAAAACATAAAAGAAATCATCATTAAAAGTCTTTATAAACTCTCTGCTGCTGAAGATATACTCCATGACATGACTGGCTTATTGACCTTGATGAAACAGTGGGTTAAGGTAACACTGTAAATTTATTTTATAGTCTTTACTTTCTGCTATAAGGTTGGCCTAAATTTTTGACTTTCCTTTTGTAAGCTTAGATCTCATGTAAAGAATTTAAGGATGTTGATGCGGTTGATAATGCACCAGTTCTCTATTCCTCACTACTGGACTATCATTCGACTTGGTCAATGAAAATAATAAGCATAATCCTTGAGCAGGTCTGGACACTTATTTTTTCTTTGTGATTGCTTTAATTTTTGGTAATTTGTTTTATTTGCAAATTGTCTGAGTGCTTTCTGAATTCTTGCAGGAACTTGTTGCCTATAACCTGATGGAATCTCGAAATCCAAAGTTATGTCAAAAAATGGAATTAAAAGTTATGGATTTTCTTTTAAAAGATGTGTATACCTCGAAAGATTATATCCTGCAAAGATCTAGGGTTTTAGTCACCAAAGGAAGGGCTTTTAGGGCTCATGGAACAGAAGGCTTAAGCAAGTGTCTTGAATGCCTTTCTGAAGCTATTTCCTTACTTGTGTGTTCCTTTTTTCCTTCTCTGTTATTGCACATTTTATTAGATTGTTTTGTTTTTGCATAATATTGTTTTCAATCTTATGCCCAGAAGTGGTTGACATCTCATTCTAAATGTAACAGAGATTCATATCTGATGATTCTTCTCAAGATATTGCTTCAGTTTCTCATCAATTGGCCCTCACATACATCTTGTATGCACATTGTGCCCAGGAGGCTAATCAAGACTGTGGTGTAAGTTTTCTATGAGCATTTCTTAGGACTCTCTGAAGCAAATGTTAGTGATGCTGTCTTTGTGGATATTAGAGCCAGGGGGAGTAAGAACTAAGAACTACAATAGAATTTCCCGTATCTTAACTTTTTTGTGTCTGGACAGGTAATCCTGCATAATGTTCATTGTGCACTGAATTTATGGTCGGAAATGAATGTCCAAGGTTATTGTTCTCGTAGCAACTACCATCAATGGGGAACAATGAGTATTTTGCCCCTCTTATGCTCTATGGTTGATTTGTTGTCATTAAAGGTAAAATGATAACTTTGGAGATGCTCTTGTTTGTCCGTCAAAACTTTCTTGCTTTCAGCTTGCTGGTATCAATTCTGTGCAGTAACTTTTACTATGATTATGCCACTCTTCAGGGTTGCTTGAAATTTCAACTTGAAATCTGTAAGGTGATAATCAGATTCTCCATGCCGGAGAATATGTTGTCAGAGAAATGCATTTTCATGCTATGGTCTAACAGAAGGCTTAACCATTCACTTTGTAGCTCTCCAATTGATGAAGTTTTTGTTTTGAACATCTCAGAACAGTTTGGTTTAAATGTCAACTTTTTGGATTATTGGATAAATTGCATAAAACAACATCCTCCATCGCAATGCATGTTATTGCAGAAGTTGTTCCCAAATGATTTTGTTCTTTCTGAAGCAACTGGACATTCTTCCAAAAGACCTTTCGGTGCACAAATTAGTACCGAAGAAGTTAAAGAGGTTGCAACATCCCTAGTTGCTGAGGTAATTCTTTTGGAAATGACTAAACTTCTAATCGTTTTTGTCTTCATGGATCGGAGAAAGTACTTTACGTTCTATTGAGCCTTTTGTTTCTCTGTTTTAGGTTCCTTTCACCTATCAATCTGCTTTCATTGCTGCTTATCTTTACCATGATTTGTCTGAAAGGCTTTTCTCCAATGGAAGAGTTTCTGAGGTAATGTATATGGGTGTGTTCTTAATTTCTCTATATATTTACTGCAGGCAGGGTTTTCCAGGAGGTTTGAACTCTAATTGTAATCATGATAGTAGAAGCTTCATTGATGTTTGAGTATGAGAATGGCTATGGTTGATGGGATTTTTTAAGGGAAAGGGACAAGCAAAAATTTCTCTTTTTTGATGTTTCTAATAAATTCTTTGTATGTCTTTCTCTCTTGTACTGCTAAATCTAATAGACTTGGTTCATCTACTACAACATTTAAAAGGATTTCTTTAAACATGTTTGTATAATTTTAGGGGATTTTGTCATTTCTTTTCAATTGAACCCATAAGATCAGTATAGTAGCAGGTCTATGTTCTTAGGATAGGAGCGATCAAGTCTATGTTCTTAGGCTAAAATGAAGAACATAGTTGAGCCAAGTCTAATCTAAGAACTCTGTTAGACTTGTACAAGAATTGGAGAATGAAAACAGGATTGCCCGCACCAGTGGAATTCTTTCCTGAGTGTTCCAACGAACCCAGAAGAGTTTCAAAAAGCTGGAAAGACCTTTCAATCAACAAGTTTTATTCTAGCTGCCCTATGAAGAGAGAATTCAATAACGGATTTCGGATCAAAGAAAAACTGCTAGGGAAGAAGTTGGAACTTGGAAAAGTGAGCCAAAGGCCTGAAGAGCCACGTCCCCTTACAAAAGGCTTTGCTAAAACGAGGGGGAGCGCATGGTAGTTGCTTTCAAAGGCTAGATGCTCTGAGTGGGTCTTTCCCTAAGGTGTAGTGTCCCTATCTAGTCCCTTTGAGTTGAGCGTCTCTTTCATGTTTTGTCACTGCTAGGTTACGGTACCAATGTGTGTGGGGAATCCCTATATATTGGCTTGGGTATACTTGTAGGAGGTGTAGGGGAACTTACCCAGGATGGCTAGAGTTTGAGCAAGCATTATGTGTTTAGAGGGGGTGCGTTAGCTTATTACTTTGGCGTGCCGACATCAATCAGATATTATAGGAGTGAGTCTCTAGTGGTTTTTGACTTTCTCCCATATTAGTGTAGCTATCTTAAATTCAATGAAATTGGGGCTAGTCACTGGAACAAGCAATAGGTAGAAAATGTTGCGCTTGCGCACTGGGCAATAAGTTCAAGTAAGCAATACAGTGTTTTTTAATCTATTCCATACAATGCAAGCAAGATAGATGGATTTGATTTCACTGTTACAGTAATGCCTATTTATCTTGTGCCGGGCAAGAATGAAGTACCATTGTCTAGGGCGGTCCTTCTTTCAAATATGAATGAAACAAGTAAACAAGCAACAGAATGTTGTGCGAAAGAGCTCACTAATGTATGTCTTGTGTCGTTAGTTGTTGAGTTCTTTTAGCTAGAGTTATGTAGTCAACAGTAAGCAGTATTGATATTTTAGCTAGAGAAGGATCTGTCTCTCCTGATACAACCAAGGAAGCAAGATAGCATCATGACACCTTTACCCCCAAAGAGGGCCACCTGTACGCCTTTCCTTTCCCTGTAACTAATTGTTCACAAATGAAAACCTTTCTATTTAGGCTTTTCCTGTAACATGAAAATGCATCTCAACTACGTTATTTATTTTATGCATCTAGTTTCTTGATTGTTTAACACTCTGATCCATATACTTGCTCGTCGAACTTATAAATTTTTTTTATTTACTGTAAGAAGCAAAAGTTCACACACACAACAGACTATAAACATTCTATTTTTACTTCATAAACAGTGTTTTTTATACATTTTTTTTTTCTTGTTGAATAATAGATTCAAGACATCTATGACATTTACTTAAAAAAGGGCTTCTTGCCTATTCATTTTAAAGATACTCAATTCTTCTCTTATTATTACAAAACTTACATATCATAATACTTAATTATGGACTTTTTTTCTTGTTGAATAATAGATCAACGATATCTTGAGGTTATACTTGTTACAACCCTATATTTATGGAAGTTATCTTCTCTTATTATTACAAAACTCTATCTTACATGTCGTTTATCATATATAGATATAATTGCTGGATAACCCTTTCTTTTGAAAACTCACCAATAATAATTATCTAGGAACTCTTTCATAATTTTTTTCGATGATTGGAAACCATATGCAAATATTTTTTCTTCTCTTTATAGTTTTTCATTAATTTCCTTTATAAATAAGTACCTTTCATGGTTGAATTTTGGGTTATAGACCAAATTGATTATCGAAAATAATTATTCACATTTTAATATTCCTTTAGTCATCTTGTTTTTTTTTTTTCAAAGTTTCATAGTGTGGCTTAACTTCTACATAACTTGAGCAATTCTTTAAAATGCTCTTGCTCCATTTGTTAGACATTTATTTAATTATCAAAATTTTGTTCACAAACTAGTCAGGCTAATCTTTGGTTGATTCCTTTAACTCTACCAGCCAGGTCCTATTCTCTTATTAATTTTATTCTCTTGAAAGTTTTCTTTGCTTTGTTTGTTCTAAATTTAGGACAGACATATGAATTTTATACTTACTGTTATTGCTTATCTCTATATCTGTAGAATATTCATTGTGTAAGATAACAAAGTATCAAACTTACATTAATCTCCATTTCATTCACTAAATAGCATCCTTCAGGCTTCATTATTTATAAATATTCTATAACCTAACTAAGATTCGTCCTTTCCCTAGCTTTAATAATCTGATAATTGTCATTTTCCTTTTCCTTAATACCATGCTTATCATAAGAATGGCCATTAACTTTGTATTTTGTTGTACTTATAACTTTTTTGCTCTTTTTAGCTATAATGAATATTCTTTTCTTTTCATTTTTTCAATTTTGTAAACCTTTATTATTATTTTTTGGATCACAAATTGAACTTCTTCATGCCACAGCAAACTCTCTATTGAAGCTTTGCCTTCTCCTTTAGACTACTTAAGAATCTCCTTTGTCATCCTCCTGATTCTGGTGGTCATTAATCTTCACATGGTATTTGGTATTGTCTCCATTCGAATTCTGAACTTCTTCAGTTTCAATCTTACTTCTAAGAGGCCTTGTATTATTATTGTTTTTAAATTCCATCATCTAATCATAGGACAACCAGTTATTATTTTCCTCTTCTATTTCCTAAAATATATATCTGTTGGCATCAAACTATGTTGATGAGTCAAGATTTCTTAGGATTACTTTAAAAAAATTTAAGTGGGTATTAATGATTATAAGATCATAGGATATAGCAAAATCTAAAATTATACTTTCCCTTCGTTCTTCTCCCGAATCCAAAACATTCCTTTAATTTTTTCCTTGTTCAATCCTTATATGACAATTTGAATCTTCTCCAATGAAAAAGATTTCAGTTAAAGTCATAAACTGGCTAATTCCATCTAGATTTTCTTAGAATTCCCATTTGTTTGGTCATGCAGTCCTATTGAGGGGTATAAATACTTACAAATTCAATATCTCTTCTTCTAACACAAATTTTAATGCTATAATTCTTTTCTGACTCTTTCCATCCTATCACTTTATCACCAAGTTCATTGTCTACAATAATGGCTACATAGTACACGCATTTAGTTTTTGTTGCCGAGCTGGTTTCATCATTATATCACATCAGTTGGAATTGATCATTTTCACCTATACATCTTAATACTTCCAATCTTGTATATTATTTTAATTTTTTTTCTGGCATATTGTGATATCTTAATGGGAATATGATGCTTAGGCTCTTCTATACGCGAAAGAGGCACTCTGTCTGAGAAACAAAATTTTACGGAGGAAATTCATTTATACAGTTGTTGAACAGTCAGCGCAATCGAAGTCTGATGGAGTAACTCAATACAGAAATGATCACATCAGCCTTGTGCCAATTAGCAATGTTATCACTGACGTATGGCCAGATTTTAATAAATCAGGGAACTTAGATGACTCTCTTCTTAGTCCATGGAGTGTTCTCAGATGCTACCTTGAAAGTACATTTCAGGTTCATATTTTGTTGTTTAAGTTATAATCTAGCATCATCTGTTTATTCTTAGATATCACAAATAATTTAACTCTCAGGTCGGGATTATCCATGAATCAACTGGTAATGGTGCTGAGGCAGAATGCCTTTTTCGAATAGGAAAAAACATATCCTGTTTACAAGGTTTCCCAGTCCTTGCAATTGCTTTCACAATGCTGTTAGGTTTGTTTTCTTCTTATACTCTTTTAGCTGTCCTTGATGTTTCATCTATGTTTTTTTCGCTTGTGGACATCAATTCTGGAACTTCTTGTCAGGTCAATTATATCGTAGGAAACATCAATGGGACTTGGCCGAAAATGAGCTTAAATCTGCTAAGAAGCTGCTTGTGGAGTATGACAACATTATCTCATGCACTCGCTGCAAAATGGTCTTTGAGGTTACAATCGATATGCAAGTTGGTGATTTATACAGAAGTCTCTTTGACAAAGGCACTCAGATCAAGTCCACAGGAAGCTTATCTGATGCTCTGGGTTTATATAGATCAGCTCTTGAAAAGCTGGAACTTGCTGAGATGGTGAGTTGCATTGACATCTGTCAGAAACCAGAAGCTAATGGTGGCATATTACAAAATGATGATTCTATTAAGGAAGCCAGTAACAGAATTCAACAGACAATTAAATTATGCTCATCTACCAAGGAAGAAAACTCATCTGTATGCAGCATCTGCCGCTCACTGAATAGCCATAAAAGTGTTTTTCATACTCGGCAAGTGCCAAAGGAATCTGATGAGATAAGCCTTTTGAAAACTGTAAACAGAAAATCACAAGTCAAGAACATATCTAAAAAATCTTTAAGATGCTCAACAAAAAATCTTAATCATCAATCTAAAGCGAGGAGAAATGGTTCTAGTAACCAAGACAGTAATGTCATGAATGCCACATCTGTAGGATATAGCAAGTTCAATGGGTCTGCAAATCATGAGCTTTGTACTGAAGCATTCAGTTGTGGAGAACTTTTGAAGGAACACAATGGGGCTGCTGTAGCTGATTGTGGAGATAAAGAAGAATGGAAATGCAGCAAAATGGAGTGTTGGAGGTGCCTAATCCATCAAGTGATGGAAACTGGATTCATGCAAAATATCATTCATCTGCATTGGGAATGTCATCGTCGGCGTCTTGTACTGATGCTGCTCCTTAAGATAGGTACTGAACTTGGTAAAAAAAAGCCTGTTTACGAGATGGTTCACCATCTTGACATATTTGCTCCTTGAAGTTGCTGAATGCCATTTGTTTGTTCATTCATCAATATGCATTTCAGGCATTTAGTTATTTGTATGTGGTTTTTGTTTAGCAAAGTGTTTAGGTACTCACAATGGAAAGCATGGCGAGCATGAAGTACATGAAGTGTTTGGGCAATGTGTTTTGGTGATGTTCAATTGGAAATCCTTAAAGCGTTGTGGAATGCCGGATTCCAGCTTAATTGAGTGTGTTGTGGATGAAAGTTTAGGTGATTTCTTTCGTATTGAACGTGCAGCAGTACTGTATAACATGAGTTGGTATTCTTTGAAGAACATCATATCAGAGCATCCCAGGTGAGCTTGGACTAGATAATAGTATATAGGTAGTTTCTACTATATTTATTGCTTGAGTTGACTGATACTGTTCTAATCTATTTCTGTGTGTTTATTAGGATCCCTTGCTGCAGTCTTTCCAAGATCCAGATGTCCACCGTCCTTCGGTGGTTGCTTAGAGCCTTCATACTCTGCCAAGAAAGCCCTTTGCTTTTTCAGAAGGTTTTCAGGATATTCTTAACTTTATATTCCATGGAAGCTTGTTTATCAGTTGATTGCGGTGACATTTTCATGAGCAATATTTCATTTTTTGTCAACGATTTTTCACTTTGAGACAGTTTTGTTTTTTTATTTCCTTTATGGTACAGGTCTCTCGACTACTTTCTTCCATATTTCTGCTCACGACACTTGATGGCTCAATTTCTTTACCTTTGCAAACTGAAAATTCTATCTCTTTAAACCATTGGGCTGCATATTTCCATCAAGTCTCAGTTGGTACGTATCTACACTGCCAATATTATTCAAGGGACAAGGCCTGCAGCTCTAAGACTCCTGAGGTTTGTTGGTGATTTATTTAGTGTCCTTGATATTATGGATCTAATCTGTTTGTGCAGGGTTTCTTTCCATATGCCAGAACTTGTTTTGCATATACTTTATTCAGATGGCTATTACATTGATAGCTTGACTTTTCAATATTTGTTGATAATTTTTGTAAACTAATCTTAAACATGGTTCTGTCAATCCATAACTCTCTTAGTGGGCAGTTGACTGGGCATTTTCTTTTCTTTTCTTATTTTGAGGTAACCACTTAGCTGTGTTTATGAAGAATCAGTTATATGATTCTTGCACCACAAGTTTTACTAGTTCTCTCCTAGCCCCATTTTTTTCTCCTTATTTTTTTCTTCTTTTAATTTATACAGAAAACATGGTAAGATATCTAATTTAAAAAATATCAATTTTAACTTCTATTTCTTGAATGAGATGTCACACCTTAATTAATGCTGATGTATCTATAAATGTATTCTATTATATGCTATTTTTCAACAGGATTACTGTTGACAAATTTCAAAATACTTTTAGTAATGTTTAGGAAATTCAATTACTAAATTTTAGACAATTGAATTTTGTCAAAAAAGCAAATTTGAATTTAGAAATTCTTTACAATCCTTCTGACTCATTCCTAGATATGTGTCACAATTCAGGCCTACCAACTTGCTAGCTCAGCCCATGACTTCCCTGGGTCTATTTTGGCATAATGCCACCTTGGTTAATCATTGTTCATACTGCACGAGTCCCAGAAGGGCCTGTATGATTCCTACCTATCCCTGGGGAATTTTTTTTTTTCCCTTATGACTTAGATCAAAACAAGGAGAAAACCCAAGACAGGTTGGAGATAAATTTTCCAGCCAAATAATTCTAAATGCTAATGGGATTAGGAAAAAGAAACTACACTGATTTGGAGAGAAGAGTTAAATGCTTTCCTATCAAGGGTATGAATCCGAAACTAAAGGTTAATCTAATTCATTATTGGAAGGAAGACTTAAAGTCCTCAACCCAACTTCTATGCAGAATGAGATAGACTATTCTTTTTCTTCTGGGTGATTATCAAGCTGGTTTTTGCAGTTAATTCTTGTATCTACATTATGGAGTCTACAAAGTCTAATTTTAATGTTACTTTCTTTTCTTTCACAACTCCTATATTTGAGTTCTCTGTAAATTCAAGGGGCATGCTTGTGTGTTTTCTGATCTATTGCAATAAAGGTATCTTAGTTGTTAAATAATTTCTCACTTCATTTCTTGGAGTCTTCTCCTCGTATTGGTGAACCATTTGTTAGTCGCAACACTGAACAATAAGATATGCAAAATTGTAAAGAAACCATTTGTAAGCAAGTTGGATGCAAAGAGAGGTTATTATTGATCTTGTAAAGCAAAATAAAAATAAAAAATCAATGTATGCAAAGCAACAAGGACCAGGGGCCCTGTTGGATAGAACAGCCAGCAACTCTTTCATTAAATCTTTTTAAGTGCTTTTGAGGTCAAATTTAATCTGATTGTGAATGGACATGACTCCTCACCAGTTTGATGATATACTCATGTTTGTCAAAAATTGTCAGAAAGGTATAACCAAGTTTGGATTTGTGGGGTTTACTGTTTATCTAATTTTATGAAAAGGGGGACATGGTAGTCTTTTAACAGAAGCATAAGTTGGAAATCAAAAGCTAACGACGAGACAAAGATTAGAATGAGGCAGCAACAAAGCTGACCTTGCATCTTGCTTATCAGGCAAGCTTATACTGAAATGACATGAAGAGAAGATGAGAAAAATATATTGGAGCCAGTTCATTTCTAATCACAGTTAAGGAGTTTCTGTGATAGGAATAATCATTATATCTTTTTGAATTTGGATTACATAATAGTCCCTAATCTGATTTTCGTGGGAATGACAGAAGTCCACTATGATTTTTTTATAAAATGGAAGATGATGTTCACAAATTTAACAGCAAGGCAAGACTAAGAATACTTTTTCCAAAAAGGGTGATCTTTGCAAGGTAAGTCCTTGCCTCAAGTATTGTTAAATGAGGATTAGTCTAGAGGAGGGTTGAGGTCCTTAGAATGGAGCGAAGCTTTTATTATCAGAAAAGGAACACAAGTGTATGTAGATGGAGGACAAGTTTTCTGTTAAGAACCTTTTGACACATATTCCTAAGTCCCTACGGACTTAGGATTATGTGGAATGTTTTCTCAATCTCCAACTACCAATGCACCAAACTGTCACGACCTTAGCTGGAATTGCCTAAGGCGTGAGGCACCCTTGCGGCCAAAGACGCGAACTTAGCTTGCGTTGCCTAAGTCGCGAGTTACCCTTGTGGCAAAGACGCGAACTTAGCTTGCGTTGCCTAAGTCGCGCTTCGCCCTTGCGATCTTGCTCCGCAAGGATCAGCCCACTTTGTAACCTCTCGCAGGTCCCGAAGGACCTGTAAAAGAGAAAGAAGTTAGTTCGAAAGAACGAGCAACGGACAAGTCCCGAAGTCTCACGAAAAGGGAAGCTTTACAAGCAATTCGACGAACACCTTGTGTGCACAAGAGAAAAGAGGGAGAGGGAGAAAAACAAGGCTTTCAAGGATGAACGAACAGCTGCAAGCCCACAAACAGCCGCTCACCTGGTCCCGGGCGCAAAGACAAGTTCCCGTAAAGGTCACGTGCGAACTTGCGACAGAGATCTCAACGCCCGGTATATAACCGAAGCCCCATCCAGCCCTGTGCCACCCGGGGGGTTCCTGGGGTCTAAGATGGCTGACATTTTGGTGAGCGGAGGCAGTTCTCCGCTCACCTCCCGCGGCACGCGAAAACGGAGCTGTTTTGGGGCTGTTTTGCTCGGTTCGGTGAGCGGTCGCTTTGCAACGCTGCAGCTTGTTCGAACTTACATATTTACAAGCAAAATGACCCAAAACCAAGAGAAAACATGTTGCCAAGCAGTTGTACATGCAGGTGTGAGCGACGAACGGTTCGTTGAACGGAGTTGTTGCGGGTGCGCGATGACCGTTCGTGACATTCTCCCCCACTTAAACTGTCGACGCCCTCGTCGACGCTTGTTGGTAGTTGTTGATGACTTCTTCATGTCGCAGGGCGTCTTCAGGCTCCCAACTGGCTTCAGTTCGGGGAAGCTTTCGCCACTTCACCAAGTACTCTGTTTGCTCAGCTCCGTTGGGTAGCTTTATCTTGCGATCCACCAAAATGGTTTCCACTCGCTTCTCGTAGGAGGCTATGATGGGAGGTAGCCGAGTTGGAACACTTCGGGAAGCATCTTGCGGATCCGAGTGGTAGGCTTTTAGGTTGCTGGCGTGAAGAACGTTGTGAATTTTGAACCACGCCGGCAGCTGCAACTTGTAAGAAACATTGCCTACCCTGCTGATAATTGGGAAGGGCCCTTCATACTTACGCACCAATCCTTTGTGGATTCTGTTCCTGAAGAATTGGAGTGATGCTGGTTGGAGCTTTACCAACACCAAATCGCCAACTTTGAACTCTTGTGGTCGCCTTCCCAAGTCTGCCCACTTCTTCATCCGTTTTGCAGCCTTCTTCATGTAAGCCCGCGCAATATCTGCATTTCGATGCCACTTCTTTGCGAAATGATAGGTTGATGGACTACTCCCAGTGTACCCAATTGCCATGGTGTGCGGAGTCGACGGTTGTTGTCCTGTGATAATCTCGAAGGGGCTCTTGTTGGATGCAGAGCTCCGCTGCAAGTTGTAGGAGAATTGGGCAATGTCCAACAGCTTCACCCAATCTCGTTGATTGGCACTCACGTAGTGCCGGAGATATTGCTCCAAGAGCGAGTTTATTCTTTCAGTCTGACCATCCGTCTGGGGGTGGAGGCTTGTAGAGAAGTATAACTTTGACCCCAACAATTTGAATAGCTCGGTCCAGAATCGTCCCAGGAACCGAGCGTCTCGATCACTAATGATATTGTGCGGGACTCCCCAATACTTCACTACATCCTTCATCATCAGCCTGGCCGCCTCCTCTGCTGAACAGTGTAGGGGTGCAGCGATGAAAGTTGCATACTTCGAAAACCGATCGACCACCACGAGTATCGATCCAAGTCCCCCTACAGGCGGTAAGCTTGATATGAAGTATAAGGAAATGCTCTCCCACGACCTTTCTGGTACGGGCAACGGCTCCAAAAGTCCCACCGGCTTCCGCTGCTCCACCTTGTCTTGTTGGCAAGTAAGGCATGTTCGAACATATTCCTCCACATCAATCCCCATCTTCGGTCAGTAGAAGGCCCTCTCCACGAGAGCCAACGTTTTGTGAATACCTGAGTGTCCAGCCCAAAGGGAATCGTGACACTCTTTTAAAAGTTCACGCCTTAAATTGTCCACTCGGAGAACATAAACCCTATTCCCTTTTGTGTAGACAAGTCCCTCCTGGACCCAAAATCGTCGTGCCTTGCCTTCTTTGATGAGCTGCATCAGGATAACTGCCTGGGGATCACTATACAGCCCATCCTTGATTCGGGAAAGGAAGTTGGAGTGTAACTGGCTTGCTTGGCCTCTGCCCTCCAGTTGTGCAGCATTCACGCATTCCACTTTCCGACTCAGCGCATCGGCCACGACATTCGCCTTCCCAGGCTTGTACTCCATTGCCATATCAAATTCAGCCAGGAAGTCCTGCCACCGTGTCTGCTTTGGGGAGAGCTTCTTCTGAGTTTGGAAATAGCTCAGGGCGATGTTGTCTGTTCTCAGCACAAATCGCGACCCGAGGAGGAAGTGTCGCCAAACTCGTAGACAGTGGATCACTGCTGTCATCTCCTTCTCATGCACTGGGTACCGCCTCTCGGTCTCGTTGAGTTTGCGGCTCTCGTAGGCCACCGGATGACCTTCCTGCATGAGTACTCCCCTAATAGCGAAGTCCGAAGCATCTGTATGGACTTCAAAGGGCTCTCCATAGTTTGGCAATTTGAGTACTGGTTCTTCTAGAACAGCAGCCTTCAGATCTTGGAATGCTATCTCACATTTGTCAGACCACTTCCAAGGCTGCTCCTTCAGCAACTCCGTCAGTGGGGTTGCCCGCTTCGAGTATCCCGCAATGAAGCGTTGATAGTAGTTGACGAAACCAAGGAAGGATCTCAACTCTGGCACCTTCTTTGGAGTTCGCCATTCCGCAACTGCTTGCACCTTCGACTTATCCATCCGAATGGAGCCATCACCGATTCGATGCCCCAAGAATAGGATCTCAGTTTGAGCAAAGTAGCATTTCTCCCTTTTTACGAATAAAGTGTTCTCCCTGAGAATCTTGAAAATCGTCCGAAGGTGCTTGACGTGCTCCTCGAGCGTTTGGCTGTAGACGACGATATCGTCCAAGTAGACGACCACGAACTTATCCAAATACTCTTTGAATAGCTGGTTCATGAGAGTACAAAATGTGGCCGGAGCGTTGGTTAAGCTGAAAGGCATCACCAAGAACTCAAACGCTCCATATCTGGTCACACAGGTAGTCTTTGCTTCGTCGCCTTCAGCAATGCGCACCTGCCAATACCCCGACCGAAAGTCGAGTTTTGAGAAATACTTTGCCTTGCCCAATTGATCGAACAAGTCCGCGATGAGCGGGATGGGATACTTGTTCTTCGCTGTTACTTTGTTGAGGGCTCTGTAGTCGACGCATAATCGGAGGCTCCCATCTTGTTTCTTCTGGAAGAGAACTGGAGCTCCGAAAGGTGCTTTAGAGCTGCGGATGAGACCACCGCTTAGCAGTTCACCTAACTGCTTCCTGAGTTCTGCCAACTCTGGCGGGGACATGCGGTAGGGTGGTCTCGCTGGAGGCTTCACTCCTGGCTCCAGCTCGATACTGTGATCCACGCCTCTGCGTGGTGGAAGAGTCTTCGGCAACTCGGGTGGCATAATGTCTTTGAACTCCTTCAGGACGTTCGCCACCACAACAGGTTCTTGAATGGCCTCCTCGTTGAGTGGCTCTAGCTTCATAGCAGCCACGAATGTCAGTTCGCCTTTTCGCACCCCTTTCTTCAATTGTAATGCCGAAATGTGTTAGGGCTCCTTGGTTCCTCTCCGAGAGACGGGAACCACGCAGGGGTCATCGCCTCCCATCATACATAGGGAGTTCAAGAACGACATCGGCACCAACTTCGCCGCGTGCATAAACTCCATTCCAAGAATCACTTGGAAGTCGTTCAGTGGCACGGCCATCATGTTGGTGTTTCCGCTCCAAGTCCCGATTTTGATGGGAACTCCCTTCGCCTGGCCTCCGAGTTCACCACTTTCATTCGGCTTGGGCTATTCTCCAAGGTCAACCCAAGTCGTTGTGCTTCGCGATCAGCTATGAAGTTGTGGGTAGCGCCCGTATCCACCATTGCACGGGTCGTTTGACCATTTAGCTTGATGTCCACATACATCAGCTCACTACTTCCTGCTTTTTGTGTCTTCGTCTTCATGTTCTCCCCCACTTGACCCCGCATAGCGTTCAACAACTGCATTGCTCCCATTCGGGGTCCTTGCGACTCCTCGTCGTCGCTGCTGGATTCTGAACTGCTCGAACTAAGAGCAACAGCTTTGCCCTTGTCCGATCGGGGAGGGTGGATGGAAGCCGTCAAAGCATTGAGTGCCTGTTTTTGTGGGCACTCCCTTACCATGTGCGGTCCTCCGCACAAGAAGCATCCTCCAGGTTTGGAGGCCTTGCCTTTTGGGTTCGGCCCTTTGTGAGAGTTCTTCTTTTGTTCGCTCCCGAGCTCCTTCCCTCGAGAATGTTTTGGAGGGCGATTGCCTGAAGATTGTTTCCTTCTTGCTGGGTCTTCAGAGGAAACAAAGTCGGTCAGTCTTTCTACAGCAGCAATTGCCCCGACCACATCGGTAACATTCCTTCGATTCAGCTCCTGTTGAGCCTATGGTTTCAAACCATCGAGGAAGCTGAACAATTTGTCCTTCTCGGACATGTCCTGTATGTCCAGCATTAGTGCAGAAAACTGTTTCACATAGTCTCGGATGATGGTGCTTTGGCGGAGTTGTCTCAACTTCCTCCTTGCGACGAACTCTGTGTTCTCCGGTAGGAACTGAGTTCTCAACTCCCGCTTCAAGTCCTCCCATGTGTCGACTCGACACCGACCTTGTTGGATCTCTTCCCACCGCGTTCGCCACCAAAGTTTCGCATCTCCGTTCAGATACATTGTTGTTATAGAAACTTTGGTATCTTCAGAATCGGGCCTCGTAGCTCGGAAGTATTGCTCCATGTCGAACAGAAAGTTCTCGAGCTCCTTGGCATCTCTGGCCCCTCCATATCCATGAGGCTCAGGTGCCCTCAAATTTTGTGGCGATGCAACGCGGGTGTTGCCTCCTCTCGCATTTAGTGTTCTTGTGAGCATGGCCACCATTGCAGTAAGTTCCGCCACAACATCCTGTAAGTGTTGCACGGAGTCTTTGGTGTCATCAGACAGTCGGTCGACTAGGGCCTCGACCTTGTCGATCCTGGACTCCGCTTCCTCTTGCGAGCTCTCTACCCCAACAAGTCTTTGTTGGCCATGGTAGAGTTCCTCCATGCTCGCTTCCAAAACATCCAGGCGGGTTTCCGCCGTCGTGAGTCTCTCCTTATGACTCTTTTTCCCAGTTAGCGCACCAGATTGCGCTTCCTCCGCTCGCGGAGAGTTGCCAACTTCTCGCTCATCCTGTTCGCTGCCGCGCTCCTCGTGAGCGGCTCCAACAGCATGAGAGCGAGTGTGCACATGCAGCCCACCTGCGGTTGCTTGGGGCAAGGGTCCGGCTTGCCTCGTCTTGCTTGATTCGCCACGATGCTTTGCCATGGGGAAGTTGCAAAGTTCGTTCGCTGTTCGATCGAAGAGCTTGCCCGCTCTGATACCACAATGTCACGACCTTAGCTGGAATTGCCTAAGGCGTGAGGCACCCTTGCGGCCAAAGATGCGAACTTAGCTTGCGTTGCCTAAGTCGCGAGTTACCCTTGTGGCAAAGACGCGAACTTAGCTTGCGTTGCCTAAGTCGCGCTTCGCCCTTGCGATCTTGCTCCGCAAGGATCAGCCCACTTTGTAACCTCTCGCAGGTCCCGAAGGACCTGTAAAAGAGAAAGAAGTTAGTTCGAAAGAACGAGCAACGGACAAGTCCCGAAGTCTCGCGAAAAGGGAAGCTTTACAAGCAATTCGACGAACACCTTGTGTGCACAAGAGAAAAGAGGGAGAGGGAGAAAAACAAGGCTTTCAAGGATGAACGAACAGCTGCAAGCGCACAAACAGCCTCTCACCTGGTCCCGGGCGCAAAGACAAGTTCCCGTAAAGGTCACGTGCGAACTTGCGAAAGAGATCTCAACGCCCGGTATATAACCGAAGCCCCATCCAGCCCTGTGCCACCCGGGGGGTTCCTGGGGTCTGAGATGGCTGACATTTTGGTGAGCGGAGGCAGTTCTCCGCTCACCTCCCGCGGCACGCGAAAACGGAGCTGTTTTGGGGCTGTTTTGCTCGGTTCGGTGAGCAGTCGCTTTGCAACGCTACAGCTTGTTCGAACTTACATATTTACAAGCAAAATGACCTAAAACCAAGAGAAAACATGCTGCCAAGCAGCTGTACATGCAGGTGTGAGCGACGAACGGTTCGTTGAACGGAGTTGTTGCGGGTGCGCGACGACCGTTCGTGACACAACGGTGCTCTTTCAGGATGTTTTTATTGTCATCAGCAGTTGAAGTGAAAGTCTACTCATATCAATAGAGATCACAGTGATGGAAGTGGTTGATTCAATACAATTATTAAGAAAGGCCATAGTAGAGGTG
Source organism: Musa acuminata AAA Group (assembly GCF_036884655.1). Lineage (NCBI taxonomy): Eukaryota > Viridiplantae > Streptophyta > Magnoliopsida > Zingiberales > Musaceae > Musa > Musa acuminata. The sequence goes on along the minus strand of NC_088346.1, from coordinate 10,507,853 downwards.
TCAAACAAGAGGATTATTAAAATAAGTAGTGCAAATGCTTGTAATTTGATTAGAAGTTTTCACCTTGATATTTTGTGATAAATAACAGTCCACAAGGGGTGGGATGGAGGAGCCATTTTTCATGCAGCGGTTGTTACAGCTTGTACATGAACAGGTAATCTGGTGGAATGGTTGGATCAATGGCAAATGTCTCACTAAAGCACATTTTTTGGGCCTTGCTTTCATGAGGCTCACCAGTTTTATTAAGGCATGCATCTTATCTGATTTTTTTTTATCAAAAGGCCTAGTGCACCTTTGCAATATTTAGTTATCTTTTCATTATTTGCTATGACATCTCTGTGGTACAAGCGATTGTATTGGTTTTATGGGTAAGGAGTACATTTTGAACTTCTTGAGGACAGATGAAAAAACAACCACAAGAGAAAATTTCCCTCTATTGGAAGGGAAATAGAAACTGATCATGTGGGCTTAAATCTCAACTTGTTGCCTCATATTTGTATTTATTTCTTTATTTGTTATTTCTCCTTTATTACCAGTTTTATGGTCTCTTAAGCTTCCTTCCTGCTTATTTTTTGCACAAAATTATTATATTTCACAATTATAACTATGTGATCTTTGGGCTAATGAACCAAAATATATATTTTGGCTATTACAAATATTTAATGTTGGTTATATTTCATTTATACTTCAATAAATTGTGTCGCTTTGCATCTAGGTTCCAAGAGGTACTTTCAATGTGCCTTGAGTTTTTAAGAACTTTACTCTATGGTTTACTGGTGTATCTGTCTACTGAATGCATTTATCTTGGTTCCTTAACTTTTTAGGTATTATCAAATTGTGAGGATGACATTAACTTGTCCCTTTCACCGCTTTTTGTACAAGTAAATCAATTCTTCAGCTTGGAGAAAAATTTCTTTTTTGTTTAACTAGAAATCTCATTCGTCTTTCAGGTCTTTCCTAATGCTAGCATGACAGAGAACACTGCTGATGCATCCAAATTCTTCAGGTTTAAATGTTTTAACCAGCAAACTGTTCTTTAACTCATGTCAACACTAACATGGTTACAACATCATATTTCTTTTTCTATCCCTGTTTTGGTTGTAGGTTTGTTCCAGAAAAACTTGAAGATCTTGAAGAACATGTAACTGGCTTCTTCAAGTGTCTCCCTACTATCCCAATCATCTGTTTAAGTATGCTCGGAAGTGATTATGCAAACCTCATTGGTGAAATGCTACTTCTACCTTCTTTTTTTCCGGCTTGGATACTTCTATCAAGACTGCTTGCTAACAGCCAACCAGTTGTTATGTTACTACCTGTGAATCTCCTTCAGGAAGGTAATTTAGTTCTTTATGTACAAAATATTAGATGTTAACTTCTTACCAGAAAAGAAAATATAACTGAAGTATTTCTGTTTTACCTTTCATCAGAAGTTGAACTTGAAGATATTTCTGACCAAAAATTCAGTGATGCCGACACAGGATCTATCAAGCACTGGCATTGCCCTTGGGGTTACACTGTTATAGACTGTATATTGCCATCTTATAAACAGCTATTGGAAGAGAACTTTTTATTACTATCTAATACGACCTTTGCAGCAGCTGATGTACAGATGAAAAATGCTAGCTGGTGGTCTCAAAGAACCATGCTTAACAACCGCCTAAACAAATTGCTGAAGTAAGACTATGAATAAGTTATTCTTAATTACTCCTTTTATTTGTTTCATTTCTTTTATTGTTGATCTCTATCTTGCACCTTGTGTTTTTTTTTTTTGCAATAGTATGAGCATAATTCTTACTATTTGCGTGACTAAATTATATAATATCATGGAAGCTTCTTGCATCATTGACACTTTGCACCCCAAATAGTTATTGTTTATACGAAACTGATTGCTACAAATGTTTTAATACAGAAGCATGGAAATTTCATGGTTGGGACCCTGGGGTTGTTTGCTTTTGGGTGAGCGTTCAGTCCCAGACCGTGTTGAGAAATTGGTTCACAAATTAATCAGTGTTCTGAAATCTGAAGGCAGATTTGAAATAAATTATACTCTCATCAGTGCTATCATTGGTGGTGCGAAGTCTGTAGCTGATGCAGAATCGTGCATCAATCAGTTATTATTATACAAGGGATATTTTGGTCGGGGTGCATGCTGCGGGGAGGAAAGGTTTAGGGCTTTCTCTGCTGTTGCACAGACAGGACTTGCAACTGAGTTCATTCATGATTTAATAAAAGAAGCATTAGCTGAATATGCAGAACAAGTTGCAAGAGAGCCAGTAATTATAGTACTGGATTCAGATGTTCAGGTGACTCATCTAAATAAAAATTGTTTCTTACATAAGAGATTTGTGAGTTAATGTTCTCTTGCATCGACCCTTGTCTAGTTTCAATCTTGAAAGCTCAATTCTGTGCTGTCTCCTGAGCATGAGCCCTATCCCTATAAAATACTGTTTACTGGTTAAAATGCTTCAGAATAGAGCTGCAGATTAAGCACCTCTTATATCTTCAAAGGACATGTTTGTGATACTGTCCAAAAGGAATGCTTCTTTTTTTAGCACTCTTGGAACTTTCAGCAACAGGTTGTTCATTAAACCAGTAAAAGCTGGATACAAACCTGTGCAACATCGTCAAATATTGCAATAACAGCATTTCTTATACTTGTTTTTAACTTGTACATTTTACTAATTAAAAGTGTCCATGAACTTTATTTGTTTCACAATTGATGCACCTTTTGTAGTATCCATCAGCAAACTTTTACATGACTCCACTTCGTTGTATGACTTCATAAACTTATTCTTTTATCAATGACAGTTTTTGTTTTTAATAATTTAAGCTGGATGGCACTTGACAAATGATTGCAGATGCTGCCATGGGAAAACCTACCAATATTGAGGAGTCAGGAAGTTTATCGCATGCCATCCGTAAGCAGTATCTTTTTAACACTTGACAAAAGCTGTTCCCATCACAAAAGAGACAGCGGATTTGGCACCATCATTCCTGCTGTTGACCCTTTAAATGCTTACTACTTGTTAAACCCTAGTGGAGATCTCAATGATACACAATTGGAGTTTGAGCAATGGTTCAGAAACCAAGAGTTGGAGGTAATCTGATCAAATCTTATTCTATTTTTGATTTCACATGTTCATTCAGAAATTTAACTAATGCCTACTGAGCCCTACCTTGCACTGCAAAGAAAAATAGAAAAGATTTTCTATTTTCCAGTAATCTTGACAGATTTTTGTCACTATATTTGATATTCTAGGGAGCCATAAACATTTGTTTTTTGTCCTTTTCTTTTGGGAAACATTATTTATATCAAATTTTAAATCCATGTGGCATAGTTATGCATTCTTACAATTAACTGTTATGCATATCATTTCTGGAACATCAAATTCACACTGTTGGTAACTAACCCTCTTCTTGGCGATGGCTATGCTAGTTTCACAGAAGTTCCTGATCTGTGTCAACTCATTGATCTCACCACAATGTAAAATATGCTCACTGTGGGAAAGAAGAGGCATAAAAACACCATAAAAAAACCTCTCCACAAGTTTCAAATATTCGTTCTGATGCCTACTGACTTCGCTCTAGTCCCCACACATAAAAAAACAGAGGAGAGAAGAGGCATGAATACTTGAATAGGGAGAAAAAAATGATACTATATATATGAAAATTTAATCGTAAAACTTGGGCTTGGCCTTCTTTTTATAGAAAAAAAATACAAATCCTAATTGTAAAAGGATTTCTGTTCTAATGAAGTATAGAATAAATTATGCAATAAAGAAGATCAGTAAAATTGAGCCTCTTTCCTTCGAAGATCCATAAGACCTTTGTGACATTGGAATTGAGGCCAGAACAACTCCATATGCACTGGCATTGAAACAAGTTTTTCATGTTTAGGTCATATTGATGTTTCATACCCTGATTACAAAAACTGTGTTCTAGTGCAATGGAGTGAAATTCACCCATGTTGTGCAATCAGCCAATTTTTTGCTGTTTGAGGCTCAGTTGAGCTGCACAAGGAAGTTGATAGCCTCGATGTCCATATCATTGGTGTTATGCTCTAGTGACTACAATGGTTTGATTTGGTTATGTTGAATGCAAAAGACATACATGTGGCTGAATTAAATTTTTTTGGCATCTTTTTTTAATGAGTGGAAGTAAACATGTAGATATTTTGATTTTTTTCATATAAAATAATTGCTTGTAGATGCAGCAAAATGAATAGGGATTGCTTAATTGGCACTCAATTAAGTTGTGTCTAGAATGATTGTGGAACTTAGATTACATGTAAAACATAATTTACTTCTTCCAGATATGGATTTGTTTTGTTGGTTTGGAGCCTTTTTTCCGCTGCATTGTGTTTGTTCTTTTGACCAAAGATAAAGTTCAGGCCAAAATATCATTAAACTTCTTATGGTCTCTCATGTATTGGATCAATCATTTATCATGTTGTACTTTGTCTACATGATTTTTTATGTTTGGTAATCCAAGAATTTTGTCATATAAATTTGCTACAGGGGAAAGCTGGAAACCTTCCTGATACTAAAGAGCTAATTATGGCTTTGCAAAATCATGATCTATTCCTTTACTTTGGTCATGGAAGTGGTATGTTGATTTGAGACTACATCAACGACTACTATTACTACAATAACAGTCCTTCAGATCCCCAGCTTTTTGGGGTGGATACTTTAATGACTTAATTCCTGAAAACTTCTTTTATGCAGGTACCCAGTATATTCCAGAAAAAGAAGTTCAGAAATTGCATCATTGTGCAGCCACTCTTCTTATGGGTTGTAGCAGCGGTTCACTTCTGCATAGAGGGTGTTATGCTCCTCAAGGTGCTCCTCTCTCCTATTTGTTTGCTGGTTCGCCTTCTGTCATTGCGAACCTCTGGGATGTGACAGACAAGGATATTGACCGGTTCGGAAAGGCATTGCTTAAGTCATGGTTGCACGAAGAATTAGTTGCCCTTAGCAATTCCACTAGGGATGGTCAGTTAGTGCAACAGTTTAGTTGCATGAGCATGGACGACGATGTCACTTTGACCTCTGTCAAGACTAGAAGGAAAGTGTCCGATGGAAAGTTGCGTAATTTATCTGATGGCAGCAACCGGGGTTGCAGGAGAAACAGGATTGCGTCATTCATGAGCCAAGCACGAGATTCATGCAAACTCCCTATGCTGATTGGAGCATCTCCTGTTTGTTATGGAGTACCAACAGTTATATGGAAGAAATCACCATCATGAAGTGGTCTCCGAGCAATATCGCCCTTGTACATGAAGGAATATTCCAGGCAAGCCTAGCCATTTGGATGCTGCATTGTATGTCTCAAGCCGTATCAACTTAAGCAGTCGCCTTGGTTTCGGCACTGAGACAAAAAAAAGACTCCTGCGTATGCACCCTAGCACACTCAAATTTTACATACCCTTGTATACTTAAAGCATGTTACCATAATTGTAGCATATTGCATTGAATTGTATAGAAGGTGCTATTGTTGCTTCCTACATCCATCTGGTGTTTCATGTTTTTAGGAAAATTAATTTGGAACATATCCCTTGTATCTTTGTACAGGTATTAGAAATGAAATGCCATCATAAATCTCTTGCTAGAGTTTCTGCTACAACAATGAAATCATGCAACGGGGCATTATAAAACAACAGGCTCGAGAGCCACAAGAATAATGTTCATTAGGGTTTTTTTTAATCTTTTCTTTGACTTAGTTTTTCCTATTGACTAAGATGCCATTATCTGGTCTTTTCACTTATATTGGAGAATATAACAAAAAAAATTTGAATTGTGGTTGTATAGGAAACTTTTAATACTAATGAGTCAAGACAAAGTACATTTACTTATATTTTAGTGGTAAGATAGGGATTAATATGAATCTATCTTTGCAAAGTTCCTAAGCAATGTATTTGTCCTTACATTTTAATATAACAAGGATGTCCTTTTAATGTAGTTCTAAGATAAATTATATCATTGGAGTCAGCAAATTATTGGTGAATATGTTTTTGAGCCCTGAGACATTTATGTGTCTCTTAAATGACTTTTTTCCGGGTTTTTCTTCATGAGAAAAAGAACATCTGTGCGGACTAATTCCTATTCTTCTTTTCCTCGTTGACAGAGACAGTAAGATGAGACCTCATGCATTCATTCTCAAAGGATGGCTTGGGGAAGAGTGTCACAACCTATAGCCGAATGCTGCTCTCCTATATCCACGAGACAAGATGTATATGTTTGACCCACAGTCGAAAGTGGATCCTGTTGACCAAACTGCAGTCCAGGAGACAGGTTCATTCACCGGACTCGATCTGATGAGTCTCATCATACGAGTGATGTGGTTGTTAAGCAGCACAGAACTCCCCACCCTTCTTTCTTTATCGGAAAAAGAGCACTCACAGCCTAAACCCTAGACAACAAACCCACGGCCTAAGATCCAAGAAGAGCGGGAACAGTCAAAGACGTGTACTTATGGGGAGTGGGATGGTTGAAGGAACAAATAATAAGGCAATGATGAAAGGCTTGCGGAGTTTGAGAAGCAACAATGTGTGCTACAGTCCCTTGTCGGGTTATGGGGAAAAAGCGTGCATATTAGGTATCACCTGTTGACACCAACCGGGAACAGTAACTGAGTCCATAGCCTCCTCCTGGGAAATGGAAGAAAGATAGTCTCAGTAAATGGGGTTTAGAGAGAGACAAAGACAGTTTAATGGCTTGGTTTATATCTCACTCAGAGAAGGAGAGAGAGAGACAGAGAGACAGAGAAAGAGATAGAGATAGAGAAAGAGAGAGGAAGCATTTGCAATGATATTTAATGGTGAGTTGGGCAGTTCGTGCCAAATGGGAACGTTATTTAATTGTGCAGTTACCTTTGCGTCTCTTCAAGCACTAGCAACCACTTCTCACTCTCCCCATCACCTCATCCCCCTTCTCTCTCTCTCTCTCTCTTTTCCTCTATATCTTCTTCTTCTTCTGCCTCTTATCTTTTCTACCGAAGGTGTGAAGACATAGGACTGCGCTTCGTTCCTGTGGAACTTCTCGATGTTGATGTGTTCGTAGGAATTAGCACTTTGGCGAGGTTAGGTTAAGGGGAATGTTGCCCGGCTCGAGGTCACTTAGGCACACATGCTGTCTCCTGACTCAGTAGACCTCCTTCTTAGCCGAGGCTAAGTGAACTCGGACCAGGCTTCATTCCTCTCAGCCAACATTTGCCCTGCATTGAAGCTTGACAGCCTGATGGTAAGCATTTCCACCACCTGTTTACTTTTCTTTTTCTCAAGGGGTAGAAGTCATCGAAACCTACAAAAATCATTGATGGGGTGCTGCTAAACATGTGTCGACGAAGCTTTTCTTTCTCCATGTTGGGTTTCTTGTTTGTTCAAATGTAAGCTGCTTGATTTCTTTTTCTACTTCGTATAGGTTTGTCTCTTCCACCCCCAACATAGACTTTAGATCCCGGCAAATCCATGTCGGAGCCTCTTTTATCTCAGAACAGCTTTGCCATTTTCTTCCACTGTCAACTCGACTCTCTCCTAACATTTGCTTTCATTAGCACTAACTACGCGATCATTTTGTTTTCTTCTCTTTCTCACGTGATTCATATTTCTCAAGCTCTTATTCGTAACTGACGTAAATTAATGAGCTTTGGATTTTATATGGGCTCTCATAAATGCTCTTCTGACGCAGTGTTCATGTGGGCAGAGTGAATGGAGATGCCATAGATAGATTTTTCACGATAAGGAAGCTGCTTTCTCTCTTCCGAGTCATTTTAGTCACTGTGATAGCTGCACCACAAAGTCCCACAAGAAACATCAAAATCAATAACATGCATTCAAAATTGCTTCTGAGATTACTACTCCAGAGAGAGAGAGAGCGAGAGAGAGAGAGAGAGAGATGGAACGGTGCATGCATTTACTAGAGCTATAAAGAACCATGAACATGTTTCCATGGCAATAGCAGAAATAGCTCTGGAAAGGCATGGCAGCTGGCCGTGGCACAGATTTAGCCCCACTTTCATGATGTAGCACATCATGGTTGGCCTATGACTTTATGGGAGTTGATATCATCAAACACACAACTCCAACAACAGAAGGCAAGGCCGTCAAATAAACAAGTCACTGCTCCTTGACCTTCTACAACTGTTCTCAGAGCTTTACTTGCTATGCTAATTGTTTCTGTGCGAGAGCGAGAGAGGGTTGAGGCGGCATTAATGGTGATAGGAGGCTTATGGGGAGTTGAACTAAGTCAGGCGTCGGGCAGCGTTCGGACAACTGCGGCTTCGAGAAGGGCGACCCTCGCCCGTCATGCGAGCTTGTACGATGACATTTATTGTGCTCTTTTGTTGCAGTCTTATCGGCTGCAAGCAGTGTGAATAGTAGTACTAAAGAACTAAGGATCTGTTCTTTTAATGTTTATAAACACTAACAAACAACTTGTTTTTGTTTTTAGAAACATTTTCAATGATCATATTTATCAAATGGGAAGATCTATAAATTGAGCTTTAAATACGTTAAAAGTATGAATTTTTTTTATTATATATGTCACTACCCGAGCCTAATGGATTGATTGACCTATCAATTTTATTTAACCTAAATTGATTATAATGTTTTTATAAGTTAATCTTAATTTTATTTATTTTTGACTAATAAAAAAAATATATATATTTTTTTTCGAAAATATTCATGTTAAAATCCAACATAGTCCAAATCAAATCATAACATTATGTTTGTGAAACATAGTCTAACGATAGTTTTACAATTATAATGAGTTGATTTTATTTACGAATAATCTTTTTCTACTTGAACTCTCTTATTGTGCTTAAACATTATATCAACTTTGGTATCAAATGTCATAATTGGAACCTAATGGGTTAATAGACCCATTAATTTATTTGACTTAAACTACTAATCAAAATAACTTATATTTAAGTTAATAATAATACACCCATCAAATTTTTATAAGTCGAATCTTATTTATTTTTTATTTGAGACTAATTAAGATATTATAATAAAAAAAATAAAAAAAAATAAAAGCTTAGATCTAAATTAGTATGATCTATTAAGTCCTTGGATTGGAATCAAGATAACAATGGAACCATTTAAATCTAACAATTACTGAGTTGATATTAGTAAATATGCATGAAACAATTGGTTTTGCCCAATTTTATTTTTATTTTTTGCAATTTTTATTCTATACAAATAGCTTCTTAAAGTTCAGTGCAAAAAGGTCCCCTTTGTTTTTAGTAATATATTTGTTTTAGAAAATGATTCAATGTAGTTATACAGTAATTATTAGGGAATGAGTGATTACTATGATTCCACCTTCACTTAGTGTAAGTACTATGAATCCACATTATGATATCAAAGCATCTCAATAGAATTAGTGAATTAATTATCTCATCAACCAATCAAGTCATGACAATCAGAAATTGTGCTGGTGTGTCCACGTAGGACCGAGATCCTCTCTAATTACCATAGCATACATGAAGATGCTATTGGGTCGGATTTTGATCGGATCCGTCTAGGATCCAAATAACGGGTGTTGATCCGCGGATCGGAGGCATCACGAGAACAACTCCGAGATGCCAAACCCGTCCCCACCTGTCTCACAAAACTCCAAATCCCTGAACTCGGCTTTGTCGACTCCTCTTTTGCCCTTTCCATCACTCCTACTTTTGTCATGAATTCTCCTTAAAAAATAATGAGTAATTTTACATATCCATCCCTCTAAAGTTATAAAAGTAACATATCACTCCTATATATATATATATATATATATATATATATTCATAGTATCTTAAATTTTATTATATTATGTTGTTTACTCAATTTAATATATTCATATTGATCGTGTCTAATTTGGATCTTGCAATTTAGGGGGACATATATGTCATATTATGATTCAAAACTATGCAGAAAAACCACCGGAGAAACAGCGCCAAAAGTAGTTTTCGTTTTTATTTTCAGTGGAAAACGGGATCTGGCGCTGCACCCAGAAAAGCCTCAACTCTGTAGCTGTGTCCCCCTTCCTCTCTGCCTCTCTTCCACTCCCCGCTAAGCCCACATTTCGTCGCTCTCATTCCGGCCATCTCTCTCTCTCTCTCTCTCTCTCTATCCGTCGCTGCTGCTGAAGAGAAACTGTGCTTCCACGGTCTGGCTTCCCAGAAGGAGCAGGGAAACCTATAGCGCCACAGGTAAGAAGGTGAAGAAGAAGAGATGGAGGAGAAGCATCTATTGCTCCTCTTCATCTCGCTCTCGCTGCTGGCGGGTGCCGCCATGGCGAAGTCTACCATCGAGCCGTGCACGGGGACGGACGCCTGCCCCGCGCTGCTGGGCTACACTCTCTACGCCGACCTCAAGGTCGCTGAGGTGGCCGCCCTCTTCCAGACAGACCCCGTCGCCCTCCTCGCCGCCAACGCCATCGACATCGCCGTCCCCGACGCCGAGAACCACATCCTCCCCGCCGGCCTCTTCCTTCGCGTCCCCGCCTCCTGCTCCTGCTCTGGCGGCATCCGCCGCTCCATCTCCACCAGCTACACGGTCCGCCCCGCCGACACTCTCGGATCGATCGCCGGCTCCGTCTTCGCTGGCCTCACGTCCCCCGACCAGATCCGGGAGGCCAACGACATCCCCGACCCTGCCGACCTCGACGCCGGCAGCACCCTCGTCATCCCCCTCCCCTGTACCTGTTTCAACTCCACCGACAACTTCCTCCCTGCCATTTACCTCTCCTACGTCGTCCAACAGGGCGACTCTGTGCCGGCCATCGCCGCCCGCTACGCCACCACTGTGACAGACATTATGACCGTGAACGCCATGGCAAGCCCTTCGATCCGGCCAGGGGACATACTCGCCGTACCGCTGCCAGGTACTAATTCTGTTTTGTTGTTGTTGTTGTTATAGTGGGGGATGCAGATCATTGCTATAACCAGCCTATTAATTTTTGTTGTTTGTGCCTCTATGGATCATCTGCTGCGTGTGATTAAGTTGAGTTTCAATTGAGTTGCTTTCAAGTTGGTTGCTTGGTTGATCATTCTAGTATCTTGATGATGATGCTCGTTCTGGTCATCGGGCTGATATGAGCTGCTAGATTCAACCTGACCCTTTGTCCTTAGATCAAGCAAGCACCATGTTGCAATAAGGACTACACCGTAGGCCAACTTGAAGCACGGAGCCCTGACCTCCAAAGAAACAGGAGAGGCATGCAATGTGTCTAACCGGATCGTCCAATGCTTAGAGTCCTATTAAGACTTAGAATAAATGTGAGTAAAAACAGGATATTGGTGGAAAGTTAAATGAACTACTACGAGTACCCATCTATATACCTCGTTAGAGTTGATCCAGTGGGGCTGTGTTGATGATCGCCACCTTCTAGGTGACGACTCTTGAATGCTATATGATTGGTTAATTAATAACCAGAATTTCCCGGTGGAATTGTTGAAGTTGCTAATGAAGTAGATGTTAAATGCCTGCCACATGTATCCAGAATCTTGAAAAATGACTCTACTGGTTTATGCTTCTCAATTAATGTTGACGGTAAAGCAGTCTTCTCTATCGAGTTTTTTCTGTTCATGAAAGTTGGTCGAAATGTAATTGGTTTATGGGCAGTATTAATATGATCAAACCTAGTTCTCATGGGATAATCTATTGCCTGTTGGTGTTCATTTTTCAATATTCACTGTAGGCAACTTATCTCTATGTGTTTCCGCAAGTACTTGGAATTACTTGGAATGGTGACTGCCACAGCTTTGTTACTGTTATAGTTGTCAAGGAAAACCTCCTAATGTAGACTTATCACAACTAGACATCATCAGAAGTATTTTATGATTTTAACAAGATTATCAATAATGGTCATATTGTAGTAAAATACCTATTTGCTTGCTAGGAATGATATTTAAGATATTAATCTTGCTCTTATTTATTGTTGTGCAAGAAGGAAAAGGGCACCATCAAAGGACACACCTGTGTAAGAATTATAATCCAAAAGTTTTGGTCAATAAATGAATAAAAAGTAAAAGCCTTGCTTTGCTTGGGTGAGTGCGTGGCACGTCAGGTGATTTGAGACCTCGACGCCTTTTAGTGCTTAGTGTTTTTGACAACATTGACATTGTGTAATGTGAGTTCCATAATACATTGTTATGCAGAAAAAAAGTTGTAAAAACAGGATTTCACAAAAATATAAAAACTTAGTAGGTCCAATTTAACAAGCAAGGGTATAAACAATATGATACAACTTTGTTAACCAAAGTTAACACAGACCGAGATTTCGGCATGCTAGATGACATGTTACATGTGATAATTCACATCATACATAACACAAATATTATGTATCTTTGGTTATTTAAAATGTTTTTATTGGTAGAATAACCTATGATTGTGGTCTATTTTTTTAACAATTCCAAATTAGAAAAATCAAACATGTCATATCTGTCTGACAACCCAGTGATATTTGATTTTACTAATCAAAGATCTCCAAGAAATTTTACAAGTTCCCAATTGTAAATTTATACTCAATGTGGTTGCCCTTACATCAAACATTTTCAGAAGATGTTTTTATTACTCTTTTTAGTGTGCTAAAGCTTGTGACTTGTTTTCCCCTTTGTATAGCATGTGCTTCAATGTTTCCCAATATCGCCTCGGATTATGGTTTGATTGTGGCTAATGGGACTTATGCCATTACTGCTAGTCACTGTGTCCAATGCAGTTGTGGGCCAGGAAATCTCAAGTAATCATTTACTCGCTTTGTTACCCATTAATGCACTTTATGTTTCTTAATTTTGATTCACTTCCAGCTAACTGTAAATTGTTGCAGTTTGTACTGCACACCAGCCTCCCTAGCAGTATCATGTTCGAGCATGCAGTGTAGTAACAGCAATCTTATGCTTGGAAATTTCACTTCCCAACAAACTAGTGCTGGTTGTAGTGTCACTTCTTGTAATTATGGTGGCTTTGTAAATGGGTCTATTGTCACTAGGTAAGCAGCTTCTGCTATTCTTTAATCTTGCTAATCTTCTTTTTTCAAGATGTGTGTTGTGACTTTTGATTAATCGAGCAGGTTAACCACATCTCTTCAACCTCAGTGTCCAGGTAATCTTTTTTACTTCCGTTTTTAAAGTTTATATACTATTTTACATGTGATTTCAAAGTGCTGATGCAGCATAATATTGCGATTGGTTTTATTTGCTCAGGAAAACATCAGTTTCCTCCAGTCATACCCCCACCGACAACAGTACTGCATGATTCGTTTCTTGTTCCATCACCATCGCCAGCCCAAGCTGGTGGTACAGTTACAAATCCAAGGTCTTCGGTGCCTGGGACATTTGGCCTCTCTGGTATTGCTCCTGCCTCTGGTCCTGCTGGAAGCACATCTGAGGCTTCTATCGTTAGTCCATTCTGCTGTATTTTATGTTTGTTTGCCTTTTCTTTGGTTAATTTCAACTTCCTATATTAAATTGTTGTTTTTTTTTTTTAAATTTAATCTGTCAGTACTGCCGTGTCTTGGTCCACTGGCGAGCTTGTATGATGTATCTTAACTTTCCAAGACCTAATTTTTTGCATGTAGCTGGAACAGATGGTTGTACCATTCTTCTCAAGCTGTCTGCTGCCTAATTTTTCCATGTCTTATTGTAACGAGTATCTATAGTCAAAGGGACAGTCTGAAATCTTGTGGATTAGAAAGATCAGGTCGCAGAAAAAGACTAGAAGAGGCTGATGTTGTCATTGTATTCCTTCTAGTAAATATGAAGAAGAGTTTTTATTTTTTTGATATAACAACAATAACAAAATAGTGAGTCTTAACTATTTGGTATCGGTCACATGCATTTTGTAATATATTTAGCTAAATTTAAAATATTAAAATTTTTATTTATAATTTTTATTAAAATCTTTTGATGTATTTTTTTTACTTTTTTTTTATCATTAAAATTAATCATTTTATCTTTTTTTATCATCGTATTTAGAAACTTTTAATATTATGTTTACATTATCTTAAATGATTTTTATCTTATTTGAAGTGATGTTTAATTGTTCACGAATAAAAGTATTTTTTTTATTGTTTCTAATAACATTATACACCCATCTTAACATTCTTATTTTTATAATACAAATTTTTTGTACATATTATTTTTTGTCTAACATTTAGATCCATAAAGTATTATTGGTTTTATAACTATTTTATAAAAAAAAATTAAACTCAAAGATCACACAATATTTTTTATGTCCTTCTTTATGTTAAATATCTTATTTTTATTTTATAAATAATATATTTATTGATCTATTCATCTTGTTATATAATTGATTGAAGTTATCAAAAGTTTTTATTTAAAAGAATTTCTTATCTATCCAACTTAATTATATTCTCCTATCTATCTTTGGAATCATTAAGATTATATTTTATATATTAAATTTTGGGCATACTTAATTTAAGATCTTTAGTTTCTAAGGTTTATCTTCATAACTTAAGTTTATAATTAATTTTATTTTAGTTGTTATTAACTAAAATAATATCATTATCAAATAACATATACTATGGAGGTTTATTATGTAAATGATTTATAAATTTATCCATTATCAATATGAAATGGTAGAGACTTTAAGAATTCTTAGTGTAATCCTATGCTAGTAGAAAACTCGCTAGATATACTCCATATATAACTCTAATGTTAATAGCTATATTATCATATATACATATATATATACATATATATATATATATACATATATACATATATACATATATATATATATACATATATATATATATATATATATATACATATATATATATATATATATACATATATATATATATATATATATATATATATATATATATATATATATATATATATATATATATATATATATATATATATATAATATCAATATAATTAGTGGATATACATTTTTTTTCTAAAATATACTATAATAAATCTTTAGGAATTCTATCATAGGTTTTCGCTATGTTAATAAAAATTAAATATAGATTTTTATTTTTCTCCTTATACTTTTTCATTAATACCTTAATAAATAAATAACTTTAATATATGATCTTTCAAACATAAAACAACATATTTAATTTCTAAAGATATTAGTTTCAAGTTTTATCCTACTTTCAATAATTATTTTTTAAAATTTTATAATATAACTCATGATTTTAATTTCTCTATAATTTGAATAATTATATATATCACTCTTATTTTTATAAATTGGTACTAAGAAACTACTTCTCCATTCCTTGAGCATCCTTTAGAATCCCATGATTTTGTTAAATAAGCTAGTTAATCAAGTTATTCTCTTGTCCCATAAATTTTTCAGACCTCAATAAAGATACAATCAGCCTTATACTCTTAGTTATTTTTATATTCTTTAATATGTTTTTTACTTCACTAGTTCTAATTTTATGAACAAATATATGAATATTAAATCTATCACCATTATTTATTATTAAATCTAAATTTTGTATAAAATATTTATTAAATAATTTATATTTTTTTCATCTTTTCTTAATCTTGTTATCATTAATAAGTTATTCTTTGATCTTTATCTCTAATATATCTAATATTACTTAAATCCTTATGTTTTCTTTTTTTAGTTTTAGTAATTTGATATATATATCTTTTTAACCATCTTTAGTATCTAATTTATTATAAAAATTATCATAAGTTTTATATCTTACTATATTAATCACTTTTTTAGCTTCATTTTTAGATTCTTTATATCTTTTAAATTTTTAAAATTTTTATAATTTTATCAATATTTAAAACATTATCTTTTAGTAAAAAATATTTTTTAAACTTCTTGCACTATCGCCAACTCCAGGTTAGATTTTTTACTTTTGTTTTATTATGAATCTCCTTGTTAAGCTCATAATATTATTAGCTATCATAATCCAAATAATATTAATATTATTCTCATTTAAGTTCCAAGTCACCTCTTTTTTTTATTATATTCTTAGGAATGTTTATATTATCATCTTTAAAAATTTTACCATATAGTCTTAGTGAAATTTTTTACTATCTTTTTTTCTTTTATTTTCTACCATAAATATCTAATACTATCATAAATATATAATACTTATGTTGATTCGTTAAACTTTTAGTACGTATAATTTTATAATTATTATAAATAATTTTTTCTACCTTTTTAGTGGGAAAAAAAATCTATTTGACTATAATTGCAACCACTCTTATTATAATATCATATGAATATTTATAAAGTGAAGATTTATAATTATAATATCATCTGAAGTTGTACCATCATCTTTATTTCTCACCCAGTAACCAAAGCGGCCATGCATATGGCTATTCAAATCTCTTTCAATCATAAATTTGGACATTCCTTGAATGATATCATCTAAGCCTTCTTAAAATTCTTTTTTAGTTTGATAAACCAATTTGACTTGAGGGGCATAAGTATAAATTTTAGAATTATAATTCTTTCTCCAAATCTTTTTACATCTAATATTATTCTTAAATCCTTATCACTAACAATTCTTACATTATTTCTATGTTTAACTTCTTGTATATCAAATTTAAGTCCAATACTATTAATTATTTTAGATTTCTTTTCTATCCACTTATTTTTTATATACAAATAATATTTATTCTTTTTTTAACAGTGTCTAATAATTTTAATCTCTTTTCTAAAAGTACTCCTATATTGCAAGTTGACTAACTTCTTTATTTATATTGGTCTAAAATAATGAGAAAACTCTTGTAATTGCCTTGTAATTACTTAAATAATGAGAAAACTCTTATATTGGTCTAAAACGTAATTACTTAAATTAATTTTATAATTTTATAAATTTATTAATCTAGGCCACTTTAATAGTTACAATATTAAGAATATAAAATATATTTTAAATATAATATAAATAATAAAATATTTAATATAATCTACACCCAATAAGTCTATTATCTCAAACTATTTTGACAACTATAAATCAGATAAAACTTAGAAAAATAAGCTACAAATAATATTTACTAATTTCTTTTAATATAATTCATGCAGAAATTACTTAATAATAAAAAAATAATAACCTTATTAATAATTAAACATTCAATCAATATGAAAAAAAACTCATATTATAATAATAATCATGATAAAATAAAATTCATACCTTTATGTGAAAGATAAATATTATTTTATAATTTATTATTATTATTATTTTAATATACATATGAATATTTATATAAATGTCTAAAAATAATAATTAAAATGTAATTATCACAAGCAAATAAAAATAATAATAATTAACTAATATTTTATATTATAAATTATATTAAAAAATCATAATTTACATTTTTTTTAAAAATTATTTATAGAACCCTAAATTGTACTAATCAACCATATTTAATTAGGTAAGTCTATAATTGAACCTTCAAATTAGGCTCATTTGAGATAAACACCAACCTAATTAGACTAATCAAAATTAGAGTTGACTCAGGTCAAAATTGATAAAAATTAGGATTCGATCAAAATAAAAGTTGAACAAGGTCAAAATTAATAAAAAATTAAATATCTAATTAAATTAGGTCTAAATCTAGCCGAAATTCATATCTGGTCAAAGTTTAGGATTGACCTAGGACAAAATTGGTCAAACTTAAAATTTTGACCATGTCAAAATCAAGGTTGGTGTGTGTATTGGCCAATCACTTATGGAATGATACACCAACCAATCCACTTATGCAATAATTTTCTCTCCCACTTCAATCATCTTTACTTGTCTCTTCTCCCCCAACTATGAAAAGACCAAATTATGCTTCTATAGTGTTTTCATTTAAATTAGAAGAAGAATGTGATGAGCTCCTCTCCAGCAATAGACTGCTCACTGCTTGATCCTGAATTATGACACAGAATCAATTGTTTGGTACTACTAGCACTTGCACATCAAAGAGATCTTGCGCCAGAAATGCTTTAATATCTTGAATCCCTCGAAACAAAAATGATCTGATCGTTCATTTGACTCTTTGTAAGATAGTGTTCTCCAACAAGTGAAAAAAACCTACAAAGACCAGAAGACTTCCTCCTTGTTCTTACAGGGAGTTATACATGTGATTCTTCAGTGTACAGCAGCTACAAAAAGAGTCTGTTGTGTTGGGAGAGGAGACAGCACTTTATCTTCCCCCCTCACTCGACTAAGCATGAGTACAAAGACTGGCGGTGGTGGCCGTTCGAGTGGTGCGGCTCTCTCTCGATGCGCCACCGGAGATGGAGGAAGTCGTCGACGGAGCAGGGAAGCTTCAGAGGCCCCGAGGAGCAGTAACCATAAACCTCCTGTGCTGACTCGAGAAGCCTCTGGAAGAGGGGATGGTGGAGGTAGGAGATGGGGATGACGAACTTTCGGAAGCCGCCTTCATCGCCTTCGAGGCCAACTCTGACGGTGAGCGATCCCTTCTTCATCTTCGGCCTCTTCCTGGTCTCTCCTGTGCGCAGTGCGGAAGGAAGGAGATGGTTTCAAGTATATGTATGGCTTGGGAGTGTAGCGAGCTGCCTTCTTTATTTATAGATCCTTTTGGCGAGTCTTGAGAACACGCGTTTGGATGTGAGAGAGCAGCATCCTAAGTGAAAGAGAACCCATGTGGCGGTTCCTATCTGCTTTCGTTTTAGTGCAGTTGACTTCGGCTGCTCTCTCTCTCTCTCTTGTGGTCAGAGAGTGGACGAGAGAGGTCAACGGTGCTATCATTTCTGGATTGTGATCGTTTGAAGCTACAGTTGACCCTTGTGCCCCCAATTGGGCACCAAAGACGACCTTCCAATATTCCGTCTCTGAATGTAATTCCTTGGAGTTGACTTGAAAGAACTAAGCTACGTCGAAAACGAGTGTTTCGATCCATCTTAGAAGAAGTGATTGGTGAGTCATTCATGATAGGCTTCATAAGTTGACGAACGCTACTACCGTTAAGTCATAAAGAAAAACTTAGTTTGATGACTTCTAACTGCGGTGAATACTAATTTATTTGGATTAAAAAATTTATATATATATATATATATATTTTAGAGTAATAAAATAAATTATAATATCAACATAATATCAGGATTATATATATATATATATATATATATATATGCTAAATTATGGAGGGATGGATATGTAATTATGAAGGGGTGAAAATCATCAAATTAATTATATACTTAAATGATTGATTTATTAAGGTGTACTAAACCCACTTATTTGAGAGTTTAAAATCTTATTCGATATATTTTTATATCCAAAAATTGGTTATTCAACATATTTTTTTGAAAGTGCTAACTAGTTAATTTATAAAGACTTTATTAGATTTGTTATAGGATCAAATTTGATTTTTTTTACCACTTATCCTTTGGGAAAAATATTTTTTTTATTGAGAATTTAAAAAGTGGCTGGCCTTAATCTACTTGCATTTCCATAAAATTTATGGTTATAAATGAGAGCACAAAAATAATGATAGATGTTGTTTGGAAAGTTTAGATGAGTAATGTCAGTAATTTGGGGCATTACTAAAGTGATCTTAGTACATAATTATTAATTATTCTTTTGATTATGCCTTAGTTGAAATAGATTTATAATTCTTTTATTCCACTTTTTGTTGATGGAAATAATGATTAGTACCTGTCTTATGGGATTAATATGAAAAGGATAATTATTCTACAATGACAGTACCTACAACTCATTCTCATGGTTGATGAGACACCCCTTGTGGACAACCCCATATTACTTTTAGAAGATATTGAATCCTTTTTTTTATAAGATTTTAAAAAATTAATACGTATCAAATGGAATCTTCTCATCAAACCTTACATCTTCCATCATCTAAACATATGTTCCTTGAAGCCTAAAACATACAATTTCAACTCCCCTAGGTTTGGAATGATGAATGAAGCATGAAATAGATTGCTTAGATAAATAGGAGGAGCTTTATATGAGTTTGTGGGGTCATAAGTGGATCAAGCTAACATGGCAACAGATGTGGTTTTAGCTAAGTTTGACTTTTGAAAGTCATACATCAACTTCATTTTCCTTGGGATTGTTCTTTTTTCACATCCATGTGGAGATCTATCTTGGCCAAAGACATTGGTCGGACACCTTTCTCCTCATTTGAATTAAAATCCTAATATACTATAGAACTTATGAATTATTTATTGAGAATACGGACGGATAGAGTTAGATAAATATGCGTAGATCAATAATAAAACAAGAAGGAAGCTACTTTATCGATTATGTTTCATATATTTTGTTCTTATCATTCTCTTTCACTGTATTACAAAAACGAAATATATATTTTTTTATAATTTAATGTAAAATTATGAGATCTACAATCTAATTAGTTGATCCATCGAGTCGACCAATAATTCAGTGATAGAGATTAGACGGGGTCAATGTCCGATTCGTTTTCGATAAGTCTGCTTTGGACTCACTAATGGCATAGGGGGGAGGAAAAAGCACACGGGGCCACTAAGTGCAAATGATAAGGATCATGAGGTCTACCTTCGATTCCTTTCCGCGTTGGTGGACTTCCTTCTGATCTCCACTTCCGCGGGTTGAATGGCCAATTATTAATCCCAATGGCTGCCCATTTCCTCTTTCTCGCTCTTGTTCATTCTCTCTCTCTCTCTCTTCCTTCCCTCCTTTGTGAGGGTTGAAGGGGCACAATCCATGGGGTGCTGTGTGGCTCCGCCAACCTATTGACTTTGAGTCATGAGCTGTGGGGATCCACCGGCCACTCGAACGCAAGTTTCTTCTGAGCTTGTACTTGCCCCGGTCAAAGACAAACAGGTCAACCTATTTCATATATTTATTGATACTCAAGTAAGAAATAGCTCCTCAAGTCGAATTTGTATTGGTTTCAATGGTAAACATTTTGACCTTGATAACAAGATCCTCAAATCGATCCTGTCTTCAAGTATTTAATAATACCTTCATAATAATTCAAACTGGGGGATATGTTTAATGAATCTGTATATGCCTAACATGTTTTTGTTAACCTACAAATATTATAAAGTGGGTTAACAACATGCATAAAGAAAAACAATTAATGGAGTTATATTTAACCAAATAATAATAATAATAATTATTATTGTATGATAAGGAATGCTATAGAAGTTGGGAAATGTGGAGGAAGGATTCCGTAGAAAAGAGCGTACCCACCACTGATGTCTTCCTTTCCTCTTCATCTATAAAGGAAGAAGCGCCTTGGTTTACTCTCCAAACAAAAGCCAAAGCCAAAAGCCATAGAGAGCAAAGCACTTGGTACCGTCTCCCTTTAGCTCAGCCTTCTTTCCATCTACCGCACTGCACGAAGGGAGAGAGCAGGAAGAGATGATGCAAGAGGACAAGAGGATGAAGGTGAAGAAGGGATCGGTCACCGTGAGAGTCGGCCTCGAAGGCGAAGAAGGCGGCTTCCGGAAGTTCGTGATCCCCATCTCCTACCTCCACCATCCCCTCTTCCAGAGGCTCCTCGAGTCGGCACAGGAGGTGTACGGTTTCTACTCCTCGGGGCCGCTGAAGCTGCCTTGCTCCGTCGACGACTTCCTCCACCTCCGGTGGCGCATCGAGAGGGAGTCGCACCACTCGCATGACCACCACCGCCAGTCTTTGCATTCATGCTGAGACAAACAAGGGGGAAGACAATTGCTCTCTCTTCTCCCGACACAACATACTCTTTTTGTAGCTGCCGATACTGAAGAATCACATGTAGTAACTCCCCATAAGAACATGAATCAAGTCTTCTTGTCTCGTTTGTGTTCCTTCCCTTATTGGAGAACATAATTCAATTTCATCAGCCACTCGTTAGAGAAATCTGCCTGTTTAAGTATTGCTAGATTTACGCTACTGCTACTCTCTCTCTCTCTCTCTCTCTCACTCTCTCTCTCTCTCTCTCTAGATAAATAAACAAATAAATAAATAAAAGCTTAAATTATCATTACAAAGAGCTCAAAGGTGAAATAATATCGGGATGATAATTACTTGGTGCCATCTCAATAGGTTATCATTTCATGTGTTTGCTCCTTTCCTTTCTGTTGCCATGAAGGATAAATATTAGTATATATGAGAGTGATTGATATAAGAAATGTCCTAATAAGATTCACATAACTAGGAAATATGTGAATGAGTTTTTTCTTTTATAAGATTGATTCCAAATAACATCGATTAGGCACCTTTTCTTTTCATCAGAAATCAACCAGTCCCAAAGTATCACGTTAAACACATGTTAACCAGATGCCCATCTAGTTGGTGTAGGTTTCCTTTTGATCTATGCTGGAATATATAAAGCAATTACGTAGTGATAGCATTATATTCAACAATAATGATGAGCCAAGAGAGTGATAAGAAGCATACATGAAGTGTGTAGTCTATGAACCCGAGCAATCGAAGACAATGTTTATGTTATCATAAGAAGGGCATATGAGCACAAGTTATGATCAACCATGTCATATTTCTGTTCTTCTCAAGGGGTTTGATTGATTAAGATATGAAAGCATTTCTGGTGCAAGTCTTCTTCAACAGAGGGTGGGGTTGGGATTGTCATGACACATTCCTTTGTCAGTGGACCACTATTTTATTTGAGATGCCAAAGCATATTTTCCTTCTCTCCTTCACTTGTGGATTCTTGGGGTGTTGTGGGGGATCCACCATCCACTGGAAATGGAATTCCTGGGAGCTTGCAAGCATGAAACACATTCCATGCTCGAGTCTGATACGCCCACCATCCGTCTGAGGAATTGCTGAGAGCTGGTAAGCATGCAACACATGCGTCGTGTTTTCTGGTCCGGTGCCTTCTTGTTTGGAAGCTAGACGTCAGAGACGTCGGCCATATACACGGTGGACACCACTACACACCTCTACCTCTTTCTCTTTCTCTTTCTCATTCTCATTCTCTTTCTCTGATGCGTTCCTCTCGGCCCTAAACTTTCGTCGTTTTCCAACCATTACATTTTCCTTTCCATGGTTGGTCGGCGGTGGCAACACCGACGTCCAAGTATAGCAGCAACGACAACAACAATAGAAGAGAAAGTGATGGCGATGTTTGGTTCATTCCTATGTTGTGACATATTTGTCGGTTGATTCCAATGTTATAAGTGATAGTTAGGCGATGAACATTAATCACAATGATATATGCGTAATTTTGCCAAAAAATTGAATACAATAGAATTTAAAGCTTTCCAAAACCCAAATTAGATGGCTGAGAAAACAAGAAGTTCCGGTAGCTCATTTTTTTTTTCTTGATTGGATTAACTATTTGGAAGCATCAAAGTCACATGATCGTCTTGATGTGTACATATAAAATAATTTTGGTCAATATTAATGATTTATATTTTAGTGTGAAACAGGCTAAAACATGTTGGATGTGGCAGCGGACAACACGAAACCTATAAGTTTAATTTTTGATTCGAATAAAAGATCCCATCATCAATGATTGAGTATAAAAATAATTCTTCAACATGCAAGAATATATATATATATATATATATATATATATATATATATATATATATATATATATATATATATATCATTTTACCCCTTGCCTTCACCCCATGGTGGTCGTCTCTATCTAGTCACCCAAGGATCGCACCCATGTCACCCATGTTCTTATTTTCATCATTGTCGTCGACCTCGATGAAGGAGCAAGGACGTTGAGAAGAAGGAGGCGACCACGATGGAGCTTCCCCTCCCTCGCATCATAGCCCGATTCATTGCCCCTGATTGAGTCCTCATTGATTGATCGGGAAGAGAATAGCTGATGGAGAAAAAGTAAAGGTGGAGGCGTAGTTACCCGCTCGATTAAGAGTTAATGGTGTTGAGATTCAACGATTTGTCTCTATTGATGGAGGGGGTGAATCTTAATAATATCAAGGGAGTGTGTGACATGGCGAAGGCGACGATTGGTAAGGGCACAAGTACAAAGCTATCTTTGGGAGCAAGAGGTGGAGGGCAGTTCGAAGCTTATTAAATTAAATTAGCAACCTAAAGAATAAAAATCACTAATGAATAACTAACATAACATTTCTTATACATTGATTGAGAATCTACTATAAGTTGACATGTGGTTATCACGTGAGATTTAAGTCACCCTCCATCCATTTGCTTAAGATTTAAAGGAAACACAAACTTCCTTCTTATCCATTATGATAAGTAAGACATTTATAACTTTTCTTTTCATCCATTATAATGAGGAAGGCAATCATAAAATTCTTATCAAAAAGATATCTTAAACCCAATGGAAGGGACTCCTTTTGAATTACTCAAACCCATATTTGGGGACCTTGAATACTAACTTAAGCATAAGAGAGATTGGGTTAGGAAACCTCTCTCAACCTTGGTCTTCGTATAGGTAGCCCCTTGGGACATAATGTTTCCACCTTGGAGATACTTTGGATAATCCTACGTCAATGGGTTTGGACCATATCGAGCTAATAAAGACATCAATAATATATTTGTCTAACATTTTGGTACTAAAAGGGGAGCCTAATGTCGTACGAACGTATTCCTGTCAATCCTCTCATTAAATGTCCTAAAGAGGAGGCCCTCTCTTCAACCCATAGCACTTTTAATTGGGGGGCAACTGCTATCCTTTTCACATATGAATATGTCAACTTCAGTACAGATGCTGATGAGGTATCGATGTCTATTCAATAACCCAGGCCTCTCACCCCTAAGGATAAACTTGAGCCACATGCTCATCCTTATCAATGTGTTCCTAAAGCTCATCCAGTATATGCATATGCTAGTGGGCATGATGCAAGCTCTTATTATGCTTTTGCCCAAGCTAGCCTAATAGGTAATATTATCATCTCAACTACGATTAATAGCTCAACTATCACTAGCACTAGCACCCCTTGGCACCGACGACTAACAGGAGATCCCAACAAGTTAGCAAAGTGATACCATACCTCGATTCATGGATAAGATATCCTTATTCGATCGATGATCCTTCTCAATGGTAGAGGCCAATGACATCAATCGTGACTGCCTACTTAGCCACCATAGCCTTTGAGCTAATGTCGACTCCAGAGGTGGTGAAGATGAAAAATCGATCACCCTCACCTAGCTCTTCAAGCGTGTCGGCTGATAGAATGAGAGAATAAAGAATGAAATTATAAGGATAAAGCAAAAAGGCACTCATCAAGTAGTATCATATGAAGTCTATTTATACATAGTGAAAGAGGATATTTCTTTAACTGAGCAGAGAGATTTCCTCATGCAGTTGAGGAAATCTCATCTGCTATGCAGTTGAGGATATCTCTCTTTTATCAGAGAAAATCTCTCTGTTATCATGCCCCCGCAAGATCGAGCTCCTATCAAGGATACCGATCTTGGATCGATGAAACAAAAATAGTTTGCGGGCTAGAGGCTTCGTGAGTGAGTCTGCAAGTTGATCAGCCGTATAGACATGAGAGACACGAAGTTGATGTCTGACAACTTGATCTCGCACGAAGTGACAGTCGATGGCGATGTGTTTCATGCGCGAGTGGAACACTGGATTGACACATAAGTAGGTAGCTCCAACATTGTCACAATATATTGTGGGAGTATGAGTAAAGCTAACTTTGAGTTCCTTGAGGAGATTTGTGATCCAATTGAGTTCAGCAACAGTGGTAGCAATAGCACGATATTCAGCTTCAGTTGTAGACCGGGCCACTGCCTTTTGCTTCTTAGAACTCCAGCTGATTGGATTAGACCCAAGAAAGATGACATACCCTGACGTGGAGGTTCTATCATCAAAGTTTCCCGCCCAATCAGCATTAGCAAAGGCATGGAGATGAAGTTGAGTGGTTTTGCGGAGAAAGAGACCATGATTAAGGGTCCCTTTAAGATATCGCAAAATTCGTTTAACCGCAGACCAATGTATAGCAGAAGGTTGGTGCATGTATTGAGACAATTTATTGACTGCAAATGAGATATCTGGACGGGTGAGAGCCAAGTATTGTAAGGAGCCAAGTACTTGCCGGTATTGAGTTGAGTCTGTGGTAGGGCTGCCATCACATAATTTGAGTGATTCACCAGTAGAGAGAGGAGTAGTAACTACTTTCGCATCCTGCATATTTGTCTTTGATAATAAGTCTTGAATATATTTTCTTTGAGAGAGGAAGAGACCGGAGGATGTAAATGTTGCTTCCATTCCCAGAAAGTAGCTCAATGGTCCTAAGTCTTTGAGGGAGAATCGATCAGCCAATTGATTTAAAAATGTCTGAACCTCCAAGGGATCATTACCTGTAACAATAATATCATCTACATAAACTAGAAGATATATTGTATTGCCATGATGTTGTCGGAGGAATAAAGAGGTGTCAGACTTGGAGTTGATGAAGCCAATTGATATCAGAAACGATCCAAGTTCAGTATACCAAGCTCTGGGAGCTTGACGGAGACCATAAATGGCTTTTTGTAATTTGCAAACATATCTCGGATACTGGTGATGAACAAAGCTAGGGGGTTGCTGCATAAAGACATCTTCAGTTAGAGTCCCCTGTAAAAAGGCATTGTTAACGTCCAGTTGTCGTAAGTTCCAACCTCTGGAGATGACCAAACTTAGAATAAGCCGAATTGTTGTGGGTTTAACTACAGGACTAAAAGTCTCTGTAAAATCAACTCCAGGTCGTTGATGAAACCCTTTGGCTACTAATCGTGCTTTATATCGAGCAACGGACCCGTCGGGGTTTCGCTTAATTCAGAATACCCATTTACACCCGATGATGTTTTGTGCAAGACGAGAAGGTACAAGAGTCCATGTGGAGTTATGTAGAAGAGCATCATATTCTTCACACATAGCTTGACGCCAATGTGAAGATTTTTGTGCTTGAGTAATTGTGGTGGGTTCACTGGTCTCAAGAGAAGAATTGGTGATAGTATGGAGGTCGAGAACCTGACGTGGTTTAAAGATACCACTTTTTGAGCGTGTTGTCATTGGATGGCTAGGAACTGCAGGTTGTGTTATTGGTAAGAGTGGTGGAGAGGCATCGACAGGATGCAAGAGAGGTTGAGATACATCGATGGCACTAGGTAAAGAAAGTTGTTGTGTTTCTGATGATACGACTTCAGTGGTAGGGGAGACTTGTGAAGAAGGAAGGGGAGAAGGAATGGGGGGAGTGGAGAGTTGTTGAACCGGGAGAACAAAAGAGTGTGGATCTTCAACAATAGGATTGGATGGTGTGGGAGGAGGTTCGTTTGAGGGGATCGAATGTATACTCCAAGAATGAATATTTGTCGGAGTGGTATGAATGGTAGGAGATTCATGGTTTTAAAATGGAAAGGCAGATTCAACAAAAACAACATGTCGTGAAATAAAGACTTTTTGAGATTGTGGTTCATAGCACCGAAAGACATTATGCTCAATAGAATATCCTATGAAGATGCAAGCTTTAGATCTTGGCGCTAACTTGTGTGGGGCATAAGGATGTAGCCACGGATAACATAAACAACCAAATATTCTGAGGTTTTGAATGTTTGGGGATTTGGAAAATAGTTTTTCAAATGGAGACTGGTATTGAAGAACTGGAGTGAGCAAACGATTAATAAGGTAGACAGCAGTTTGAAAGGCGGCATACCAAAAAGTTGGTGGCATGGAGGCTTGATGTAGAAGTGTGAGACCAGTTTCTACGATATGTTGATGTTTACGTTCAGCAGAGCCAACTAGTTGAGGAGTGTGTGGGGTGACTTAAGGTGTTGGATGCCACAGGTTCAGAGGTAGGATGTGAGGGCTTGAAATTCACCTCCACCATTAGAGTAGACTGTTTTAATTGTAGATTGAAAGAAGTTTTCAACCAGCTTTTTAAAGTTGGTGAAGACTTTTGAAACTTCTGATTTATGACGAAGAGGATATAGCCATATGTATTTAGTAAAATAGTCGACAAAAATAACATAAAAGCTAAACTTGTCAAAAGAAGTGACAGGAGTAGGGCCCCAAACATCAGTATAAATAATTTCAAATGGTTTAGAACATGATATAGAGGAAACACTGAAAGGAAGTCTATGACTTTTATTATGAAGACAAGCATCACAATAAGTAACAACCCTATTATTTGTAAGAGTAGGAAGAAAATAACGAGAAAGTAATTTATTTTGGATAGGGAGAGAGGGATGACCGAGACGACGATGCCACACATCGATTGAAGCTGCAACGGAGGAGTAAGCAGTGGGCTGTTTTATTTGTGGAAGTGACGGCCATTCATAAACATTGTCCTTACTCCGGCCTTGGACCAATGATGCCCCCGTGCTCAAATCCTTAACAAGAAAAGAGTTAGGAAAGAATTCAATGGAGGTATTATTTTGTTTGCAAAATTGAGAAACGGAAATGAGATTTCGTTTAATGTAAGGTGCACATAAAACATCATCAAGTGTAAATGTTGTGGTAGGTGAATTAAGCAGTGTAGAACCCGTATGAGTAATAGGAATTCCTTTACCGTCACCGATGATGATGTCCTCAGTGCCACTATAGTTGTTGTGGATGGACAAGTTCTGGAGATCTGAGGTGATGTGGTGGGATGCGCCAGAGTCCACAATCCAATTATGATCACTAGTCGTTGGAGTAGTCGTGAGATTTGCTTGAGGCCAATGTGATTGAGCAGGAAGTCTGGGTCGAGATCGACAGACCTTTGCAGAGTGACCGACTTTATCACATAGTTGGCAAACAATTCTTTGTTGGTTTGAGTAGTGAGGGCGCTAGGACTGCGGATGATTGAAGGAGCCACCTTGGTTGTTGTGATTGGAATGTTGAGGATGAGGAGAAGGAATGGTTGGTTTAGAACTCATAGGTTCAGAAGGTGTCTTGGTCAAACCTTTGTTGACAATCTTGTTATACGAATTGCCCCTCCTTTTTTGAGTGACTTGAGCTGTGATGGATGGTCCTGGCGGTTTGTCCTCGCGCTTGAGATATATCTCAAAGTCAATCAGCTTGTCATAAAGTTCTTCGAATGTGATTGGTGAATCACGCGCTCGTATTGCTGCTGTCAATTCCTTGTACTCGTCTCCGAGGCCATTGAGGATATGAACAGTAACTTCTTCATCGCTGAGGGAATGACCTACCAAGGCCAAGTTATCGATGATAACCTTTATGTTATGTAGATAATCAACAATATTACTTCTCTCTTGTTTTATCTTCATGAGGCTGGATAGGAGACTAAGCATGCGAGTGCGAGAACGATTGGCCAAGGTGGTTTGCAACTTGCACCAAGCTTCGGCAGCAGTGTCACATGAAGAAATGAGTGGGGCAAGGGATTCAGTGACCGAGGCTTGAATTGCTTGAAGGATGAGGCGATCCTGGCGTAACCATAGTTTGTGATTCGGATTTGGTACTGGATCGGATGCGCCTGGGATGTTGAGCATCGCCGGTGGACAACAAAGAGAGCCATTGACGTAGCCTAGAAGATCATAGCCAAATAGTAGATTAGAGAATTGAGCACACCATGATGCGTAGTTACCACCGTTGGATAATTTGAAGGGGATGAGGGTTGCTGCATTTATGGAGATAAGGCTTGTATGTGGGAAGGTACTATGGTTCCCTGCGGGAACAGTAATGGGAGCATCAGAGGTAGATGATGATGATATATGGAAGATATGATCAGGGAGAAAGAAGTGTTGGTATAGATCAATGTCACCTGAGGTGGTGGCAAATAAGATATGTGTTGAAAGAATAAGGTCTTCGTTGAAGAAAAAAACCTATGCAAGATGGTGTAAAGCTGTAGATTTCTATGCAGCAGTTCTATAAGAAGGACTATGGGCAGTGATGCAGCCAGTGGCGTGATCAGCTTTGTGCAAGACAGCTGCAGATCTGTGTGCAATAGATCAGCAGTGAGGAATCTTGGCAACGAGGCAGCAACGTGGAAAGTTACCGAAGGCTGCTTGTCTCTGCGAAGGCAGAGCAGGATGCTGGCTGCTGGGAGGCCTGCACCCAGAAGGTCCTCTCGGAAGCAGTGAGGATAATGTTGCCGAAGTCGATGACAGCGGTGGCGGAGGCGTTGGAGGGAGAAGGCCAGGAGCTGGTCGATGGACCAACGCGCGGAAGCAGAGCAGATCTAGAGCAGAGGGTCAGTGACAAGGCGCTGGCGGCGATGAAAGGTGGGAAGTGAGAGGTGGATGACTGCGGTGGTTTGATGATGATGCAGCAGCTGCTTCTATGGCCTGACGTGAAGCTGATGGGTGAGGTTGAAAGACTCAAAGAGGAGAACGCCGCTATGATACCATGATAGAATGAAAGAATAAAGAATAAAATTATAAGGATAAAGCAAAAATGCACTCATCAAGTAGTATCATATGAAGTCTATTTATACATAGTGAAAGAGGATATTTCTTTAACTGAGTAGAGAGATTTCCTCGTGCAGTTGAGGAAATCTCATCTACTATGCAGTTGATGATATCTCTCTTTTATCAGAGAAAATCTCTCTGTTATCATCGGCAACACTCACATCAACGATGCCGCCAAGAGCGATGACTATATCTCCCCGAAGCACCATGACCTCAAGCTCAATCTCAAGCTCAATGACTTCGCCATCAAAGGTGACGTCGATGACCACTTAGCCTTTCGCCTTCATCCTTGTCTTCACCGATCTCTCATACAGTATGAAGAAGTATTGAAAGTTATCGCTCTTATACAAAAACGGCCTCACCATCAACCTCGTCGTCGACCACGGGTCGCCGGAAGTGATCTCCAGGATCAAGTCATTATTGAATACCATCATTGTCGAGGTGAGTGAAGGGGAGATATTCGTGATTCTCGGGGTGAATGGCTCTGGTAAATCCACCCTCATAGACATTCTCACAAACTGTATCATGCGGGAGAGCCTACAAGTCCCCATCATCCTCAACGGCGAGAAGCTCAAGGGGCAACTCCTTGAGGTGATCTCTACTTGCATTATATAAGATGACCTCCTGCACCCGATGCTCACTATGGAAAAGACCTTGATGTTCTCCATGGAAATCTAGCTATCACGGTCAGGAAAACCTAACTCACATAAAGAGAAATCCGTTATGACAGAGTGAAGACCTAAAATCTACCACGACGAAAAGAGAACTCAAAGCTTGCTATGGCGGGAGGACCCGATATCTATTATAATAGAGGAAAGACATGAAGCCCGCCATAGTGGAAGGACCTAAAATCTGCTACAATGGAGGGACGACATGAAGCCAACCACGGAGGGAGGACTTGAAGCCCGCCGTGGTAGGAGGACCTGAAATTCGCTACGATGGAGGGACAACTTAAAGCCCACCATAGAAGAAGAAAGAAAAGTCTACCATGGTGGAGGGATAAGGCCAAAATGCCCAAGACGCATTAGTCATAAAAACCAAACCTACATGAAGAAATCTGCCATGGTAGAGGCACAATGTCAATGTGCTCGAGATGCATGAATTGGGAAAACCCGACCTAGGTGAGAAGAAATTTACCACGATGGAGATATAAGGTCAATG
The DNA here is from genome assembly GCF_036884655.1 of Musa acuminata AAA Group. Lineage (NCBI taxonomy): Eukaryota > Viridiplantae > Streptophyta > Magnoliopsida > Zingiberales > Musaceae > Musa > Musa acuminata. Next base: position 10,476,471 of record NC_088346.1, on the reverse strand, counting down.
TGCAAAAGAAAAGTGAGTTAGGAAAACCTTACCTACATGAAGATAAATCTGTTATACCAGAGGCATAAGGTCAAATGTGCTCGAAATATGTAAGTCAAGAAAACATAACCCACGGCAAGATAAATCTGCTACAGTGGAGGCACAAGGCCAAATGTGCCCGAGACATGTAAGTCAAGAAAACTCACCCACACTAAGATAAATCTGCAATAGTAGATGACATATAAGTTGGGAAAATCTTACTCAAGCCAAGATAAAATTGCTATAACTAAGGCACAATGCCAAATATGCCTAAGATGCATAAGTCAAAAAAACCTGACTCACATAAAAAAAAATCTACTATGATGGAGGCACAATGCCAAAGGCACTTGAGATGCAAAAGTCAGGAAAACCCAACCCATGCCAAGATAAATTTGTTATGGCAGAGCCATAACGCCAAATGCACCAATAACACATAAGGCGGGGAAAACTTAACCCGTACTAAGATAAATTTGTTATGATAGAGTTGTAAAACCAAATGTACCTGAGATGCATAAGTCAAGAAAACCCAACCCGTATAAAGAGAAATCACCTACGGTAGAGACGTAAGGCCAAATGCGCCCGAGATGTATAAGTCAAGAAAACCCGACCTATGCTATGATAAATCTGCTACAGTAGCAGCACAAGGCCAAATGCGCTTGAGATGTATAAGTTGGGAAATCCTGACCTGCGTGAAGAATTTTGCCATGGTGGAGGCACAAGGCCAACATGCCCAAGATGCTTTAGTTGGGAAACCCTAACCCACGTGAAAAAATCTATCGCGGTGGAGGCACAAGGCCAATGTGCCCAAGACGCATTAGTCGAGAAAATCTGACTTGCGTAAAAAGAAATCCACCATGCTAGAGATACATGAGTTAGGAAAACCCAACCCAAATGAAGAAATCTACATAGCGATGGCACAAGGCCAACATGCCGGAGACACATGAGTCGAGAAAACCCAACCTGTGTATGAAGAAATCGGCCTGAAGAAATGGGCTTGAAGAAATCAGGCATAAGGCCAACATGCCCGAGACACAAATCAGGAAAACCTGACCCACGTAAAGAAATTAGCCATGATAGAGGCACAAGGCTAACGTGCCCGAGATGCATGAGTCGGGAAAACCTGACCAGCTTCAAAATAAATTCGCTACAGCGAAGGCGCAAGACTAAATACACTCGAGATGCATGAGTCGGGAAAACTCGACCCACGTTAAAATAAATCCGTTATGGCATAGATACAAGGATAAAGATGCCTAAGACATATAAGTCAAGAAAATCCAATTTGCGTTAAGAGAAATCAACTATGATGGAGGTGCAAGGCTAAAAACGTTAGAGACGTATTAGTTGGGAAAACCCAACCCGTGTGAATCAAAATCCGATACGACAAAGGCATAAGGCCAAATGCTTCCAAAATGCATGAGTCATGAAAACATGACCCGCACCAAGAGAAATCTATTACGATAGAAACATAAGCCCAACATACTCGAGACACCTGAATCGAAAAAAATATGATCCGCAAGATAAGATCTCGAATGCTCCCATGTCATATGAACTAAACCACATGCTTCAAACCTCTCTCAAGAGCTTGAAGCATGCCTTCGGGAGGATATGATAAGGAATCTACTGTTAGTTAACATGTGGTTGCCACATGAGATCTAAGTCACCCTCCACCTAACTACCTATGTGGATGAAGATTCAAAGTAAAAAACTATATGCTTCCTTCTCATCCATTATGATAAGGAAGACAATCACAAGTCAACTTTTTGTTCATTATGTTAAGGAAAACAATCATAAGCTTCTATCTCATTATACTTTGAGATAGAATGACAAGGAATGTAATCGCAAGTTTCGTTCTTCTCATCCATTATAATAAGGAAGACAATCACAAATTCTCTTCTCATTCTCTAAGGTATAAAACGACATCTTAAATCCGATACAATGGATTTTTTTAAACTATTCGAACCCACATTTTGGTACCTCGGATTACTAACTTGAGCGTAAGAGATATCTGGTCGGAAAACCTCTTTCGATCTTGATCTTCATGTAGGTGACCTCTTAGGAGCTCGATGTTTTTACCTTAGATACAGTTGGGACAATCATGCACATACGAGTTTGGACCACGTTAAACTGATTAAGACGACAACCATATTTTTTTCCTAACATAAATTATTACAATATTTATGTTACAGTATTCATGGAGAAACAAATGCAATATTACATAATCCCATAAAGACAATTACTCACATAAAGAATTAGGCTCTAATCTAGCCAACCAACATCCAATTTTCTAACTTAGTCAATTCATGATTCGGGACTTACATACCTGCTGCCGAAAGGTTGTTGGTGACTACAGAAACGGGCCATCACAGCGTTGCAATCTTGCAGTTAATGCGCACCATCTTTTGATGACCAGAAATTGTGCAACAGTGTTAGTTTCCCTGACACAACCTTCGTCTGCTCTATATATCTGATCTCCTCACAGAGGAAGGTGCATCTGGAGCTTCAAATAAAAAAAATGGCATTGGAGCCACTCCCCAAATTGTCATCACTTACAGTGCTACTGTTAAGTCTCATCCCACTGAGTTCTGGAGCTTTTGCAGGAGGTGTTCGCGTTGAGTTGACTCATGTCCATGCCAACGCTGGTGACAGTGAGGCTAAACTGATCCAACGTGCGGTAGCAAGTAGCAGGCACAGGCTCTCGACCCTCGTCGATCGTGCTCCGCTCCACGCCGGCAAAACCGAGTACATCGTCGACATAGCCATCGGTACGCCGGCGCTTGCCTTCTCTGCACTCGTCGACACAGGGAGCGATCTCATATGGACCCAATGCAAGCCCTGCTCCAACTGCTACTGGCAGTCAAGTCCGGTGTTCGACCCATCGAAGTCCTCCACCTTCGGTACGATCGCATGCGATAGCACGCTGTGCAAGGCGCTGGACCAACACTCGTGCAACGCTTCCTGCCACTACTCTTACATGTACACCGACCACTCCTACACCGAAGGCGTGCTCGGCACCGAGACCTTCACGATCGGCTCTACCTCCGTGCCCGGCCTCGCATTCGGTTGCGGCAACTCGAACGACGGCGTCGCCTTCGCCGAGGCGGCCGGCTTCGTCGGCCTTGGACGCGGGAAGCTCTCCCTCATATCGCAGATGGGCTTGACGGAGTTCTCGTATTGTCTCACTCCATTCGGATCGCGGAAGAAAAGCACTCTCTTGATAGGTTCTCTGCCGAACCCTAATGCGACTGCACATCCAGTTATGTCGACGCCCATAGTTCGCAACAAATCCTGGCCGAGCTTCTACTACATCACTCTCAATGGAATAACGGTAGGAGGAACTGTTGTTGACATCCCAAGCTCCACATTTGCCATCAAGGGAGATGGGAGTGGGGGAATGATCTTAGACTCGGGCACCTGGCTCACGTACCTGGAGTACAGTGCGTATGACAAGGTGGCAGATGCTTTCGCGGCTCAGATAAAAAACATGAACACCACCGATCAATCCCTTTTCGACCTCGACCTCTGCTACGAGCTGCCGCCGAAATCAACCCCCGACACCTTGAACCTTCCCAAGCTCATCTTCCACTTCCAGGGAGCAGACCTGGAGTTGCCACCAGGGAACTACTTCGGCGTGGACAGCGACACCAGCTCTATATGCCTCATGATGGCGGAGTCGAGCGGGTTCTCGGTGTTCGGCAACTTCATGCAGCAGAACATGCAGGTGATGTATGATCTGGGGAACGATGTGCTGTCTTTCTACTCGGCCGAGTGCGGCTAGTTGTTCTCTTCTTCGCTGCCAACGTCGATTACTAAAGAGGGAATTCCTAAGCCGATATCGACTGAGCGTTGGGAAGAGCATTGAGGTTGAAACGTCACGATAGAAAATGATGCGCACAGTGAATAAAGACTTCGAGGATATATGTTGCGATGCATGGTAGGGCTTTATGGTACATCTGATTGCACTCATCAAACAATTCGCAGTAGTTCAAAATGAAAAGACGAGTCGAGAACATATGCACTAATGATTGCACTCATTAGTGACGGTTAGGACAATTTGAGATCCCAGTCGGAAGAGAAAAGTAGGCATTCGTCTTTTTGGTTACTCCAAACATGGTCTTCACATTGATCGAGAAAAACTATTTAGCTTGTATGTTCATCGTCATCTCCGAGAGATGCCTCTCTTAAATTGAATGATCACTTCTCCAAATTTCCCGTATTTATGGCGATAGCCCATCTCTTTTGAAGCTCGTCAACGTGAGGGACTCCTATTTATTTATACAAGGAACTTACGGTCATAGTTTGGATCTTTGCTTGATGTGGATGCATCAAATCAAATGTAAGAGATGCTTTCTTTGGCTATGTTAGACGGCCTTCGTAGCTTTACGCTTCGTCTGATTAGGGCATGTTGAACGCAAGAACATATGTTGATCATGTTGGACGTATCTCATCAAGTATGAGGAGGTGCTTGTTATCGCGAGCATTGCAAATAAAACTTGCATCCCCGATACGATGGAGAGCTTCCCGCGTCCCATATGAATACTCTCCCCTCCAGATCAGATTGATATGATCGATCCCAAGTATCGATGATATCACTCGAAAGTCTCGACGGATTGATTTGATATAAGAAAAAGAAATTTGACACTGACGAATGACTGAGAGGAAAGGATGGGATCTGATGGATGGGATGAACGGTTCAGAAGAGACTACCCGTAACATTGTTGCTTTGAGTGTGTGTCATATTCTCTCTCTCGCATGGCCACCGACCAGTACGAGCCCTGTGCATGTGATGAGCCATACGGTCACCATCAGCCGCCACTACCCTCCAGCTGAAAGATCGGTCCACCACGTGAAATGATGTAGAGCGAGTAGGAACGATTTTTATTTTTATTTTTATTTTTATTTTTATTTTTTTGGATGATAGAGAGAGAGCATGACGGCCGGAGCAAATGGATAAATAAACCAAATGGTCAATGGGCGAGCAGCATCCGTATATGTGGATACATAAACCAAATGGATTGGCACCACTACGACAGACCTCTCTGTCTCTCCTTCTTTCCGTCTCATCCAACGCGTGGATCCGTAAGTACCTTAAGCCCCACATGGAGGAGGTTTCCAATTGCTGTGGCCGACACAGCTTGGCGTACTCGCCCTCGTCTCGATTCTTATTTAATTGGGCACCCATGTCTTCTTCACGCATGCAAGTCATTCTCTCGACCTTCCGGCATCTCTTCTTCCTCTCTGAAGCACAAGCTTCCTTCCATGATGGACATCCAGCCCCGCCGCCACCGCCGGCATCACTCGAGCAGCTCCTTCCGACGACCTCCATTGTCTACCTTGCCCTCATCGTCCTGGTCGACCGGTGAGCCGTCGTCCCCGACAGTGGGTTGCACGGGCCACATCAAGAGGAGCAAGACCATGCGTCTGACCCCCGCAGCGGACGCGACGTTACACGATGGCAAGCTGCTCAAGTGGGCAAGAAGCTTTTGGAGGAGGAGCAGCAGCGTTGGCCGAAGAACCTGTGCCGAGGCGGCGGAGGTCACCGATTTGGCGGACTTGGACCCCCCGCGGCCGGTCGTGAAGCACGTGAGACGGAGCACCGACGCGGTCAGCCTTTGGAACAGGCGAAGCGGAGGGGAGGAGCTCAAAGTACTACAGATGCATCGTCAATGTGTACACTGGTCTTCTGCTGCCTAGTTTCTTGTTGCACTGGTTCTCATTCTTCCGTCTAAGTTGGTTTAATACAACTCAAATTCCTGCCAAGTACAACTCCCAAGTCCAAAGCTAATATTATCCTTATCATAAAGTGAGTCTTTAAACTAAAAGAAAAAGGAAAAGGAAAATAAACTTACTGTCGCATACTGACACTATAAATTCTTCAAGTGTTCATGATGGAATCAGGCTAATGTCAATTGTCCAGGAACATCCATCACCACCAGGTCATCAGATGGTCAACAATCAATCATACATAAGCCATATACATAACCAAGAACTTTTTGTAAGATGCATGTGCTAAAGATAAATGTAAGCCAAATCAATATCCCAGCAGATTCAAAGATAGACTCTAGTGACACCACAAGAGCAGTCAGCAGCAGCAAGACATTGGCAGACGAATTAAACAATACCAAGTGAAGAAAACATATTAGTCCTGCACATCAGATGTGAGATGAGATTAAGAATCACGGGCACCATTACATCACAAGCTGAGAAAAAAGGCAAGAAAAATCAAAAAATAAATATATTGGAAACACAGCTTCCAACCATGGAAAACTCGTAATTCCACACAAGGATAATGAACTTTTCCATCAGGTGTAATGATAGATGGATATCCCAGATGAAGAAAAACCAAAAAAGCCAACATACTTCTTGAACAGTGGGCACAAAGGGAAATGCTTTGAATCCATCCATTTTATCCCTCATTTTTTTCTTTCCAAAAACTAATCCCATCAAGAAATAATCTGATCAAACATGTCCTCAAATTCAAAACTAAAATTAAGTCCATAGGCACAAATAGAAAGTTGATGCTAGACACTGGAAGTGCCTTTGATCGAACCTGCAATTAACTATGGAAGAGGAAGTCAAACCATGCTGGCTTTGCATATGCATGAGTCAGATTGATGCTCAAGAAATGATAAAAAGAAAGCTGCAAGGACACAGAATATACTAGTCTTTCAGTAAAAAGTAGAGATTAAGCTTCATGAAATACAGCACACCAAAGTGACATTTACAATCAACAATTGCTACCTTTCCATCCAATTGCCCACTGAGTGATTCCTGCAACATGTTAAAAGCAACATGATACTGTATTTCCTAAAACTCGTAAATGCTGAACTTTCAACTATGTAATTTTTCATTTTCTGCAATATCATAATGATGACACTAACAAGAAACCTGGGCAAAGAAAATAGCTACCAGTCCTTAAAAAAAAAGGCCCAGATATCAGGATACCAAGAATGTACAAATAATTTAAACCTGAAACCTAAATGATCCTATACCCACATATACAGATGCATGGCAGGAGCCAAGTTCCTAGTGTACCCATGAAGCCGGGAGCCGATGGCAGGCAGCCTATGGTTGGCAGTCAACAGACACTGAAGCCCAAATCATACGTTAATGGAAACTCCCTCTTGCCCTTTGTACATTTTCTCTTCGATAGATATACAAACTTGACATCGAAATTTGCTTCGCGGTCGCATCTTTGTCGTATGAATACATTGGCGAACCCTCTCTTCATCAGCCTTTCTGTTTTTGCAACATCAGCACACCAACCAACCTGCACTCTCTTTGGAAATTGTACAGTGGGCCACCCTGGTTTCCATTAGTGAAAGAAAGCACCAACAGGCGCATTTTTGCAACTAACCACCCAGCTCTCGTGGCTCACAAGACTCCAAATCCTGGGTAATTGGCTTTTCTTTAGAAAGAGAGCCAACAGGAACATAAAAGAATCCTTTAGGAAGCCGTTGATTCTGCATAGAAGCTTGGTCTGAAGTCATCACAAGCTCCTTCTGGAAAGTCTCAGTCTGGTAGATCACAAAAATAAGATCACAGAAATTGCCATCATTCCAGAACAATTAAAGTAAATCAAAGCAGACATTACTACCTTTCTTGCCTTAGCATTCTTTTCTCCATCTTCTGCTGATCTCCTTGAAGCAATAGATGTTGATCTGCGTGGAAGTTGCTTACCAGCAAAAGATTCCCTATTGGCTAATTTCCATTTATATGATAGTTGTGATGTAGAGCTGTCATCAGTGTTTCTATCAAAGTCCCTATTGTTCAAGGAAAACCTAATTTTGTTTTTACCAGAAACGGTACTGTCCACAGTGATCTCGTCTGATCTTTGAACTGTTCCACTGTAGGATCTATTATTTATAGAGGTTGTAGCAGATTCAGAACTAGTGCCAGTTGGGAAAAAGGAACTCCTTACAAGCACTGAATACGCAACACAATCCCTTCTTGAAGCAAGTATGTCATGTGAACAAAGAACCAACTCTTTCTGTTAAAAATGGATTAGTTAATAAACCATTTACAAAATATGCCATACTGCATCTGACCAGCAAACAGCACATAATATGGTAAAATAATGACAATCAACACATATGTTTACTTTGAGAACAACTCTAAAGATCAACTTCGGCAACTAAATCTTCAATGGACCAGAGGCAACCTACAGCGGCTATCTACTAAAAATGCATATGAGAAAAATGCAAATATTTTATATTTTATGGGCCTTGTGTATAATCCAAAGAAAAAGTGACTGGTTCCCCACAACTGTTACCTAGAAGTATATTTGTAACAAATACCAAATCGAGGCATTTAATTTCCTGCAAGTAGACTAGTTTCAGGTAACGCAACTAAAGAAACTGCAAGTGGAATTGCAGGCAAACTACCAATGAACAAGTCACCAAAGTCCATGTTATACATGCAATAATATATAATAGGCAAAATGTAGTGTAATATCAGTGAAGATAATACAAAATTCAAATTATCAAATAGATTAATGAACTATGTTTAAATGATCGTTCTAACAAGAGAATGCCCTGTCATTCGGAGTCTAGAGTTATCATCCTACTCTCCTTGAAGTCAACCAAATAGTTAGATTGCATTTGCTGATGCAATTTGCAACTATTATCAGGGGCAACCAAGCAAACGTAAATTAGATCTCTACTTGCAGGCCTTTATAGCTGCCTGCATTCATATTTACATGCATCTATGGTCACGGGCATGGATATGCACCTCCATCTCTGAGCATACCATGTTTCTTATAAATAAAATAAAATGTATAACAATATTCCCATGCAAAGAAGATATATTGTATACTATAAAAGCGCACTACGACCAGATGCAGATACACAGGGTTCAAGTAGGAGGAGTAGAGAGATGCTGGAGGAACTAAGATGAAACCAAAATACGAACGATGTTTTTTCATGAATAGCTAACTAAAACATACAACATTATGGGTCATCATACAGGCTATGGTAGGGATATACAACTTAAAATTTATCCATGGATTCCTGGAATATTATGTGCCCCCATGGTATGTTTAAATCACTTAGTTCACTTGCAATGACAAGCAAGGCCTTGGCATTCATCAATTACTCAAGTATGTGTTTAATTGGGTCAGAAACAAGGGTGGTAACTTGTTAAAGGATCAGAAGCTATTATAAAGCAGGCTTGATTACGTACAAAAAAAATTCAGAAATAGAAATAATAGGAACAATCAAACAAATAGTCAAGCTAGATAAGTTGCCATCAAAATGAGAACAGATACGGATTTTAAAAATTAAAATAAAAATACAGACAATAGTTAGAGATAGGTACCTTTAATTTTTCTCTTTTGATAATGCGTTCACAAAGAAGACGCAATTTTTCCAATTCAACCTGTAGCAACAGAAACTAAATTAGCAAAGCCACTCATGTGACATAAGCAATATAAACCCAAATTAAATCATTTATGCAACACAATGTCAGACGACTAAAATTTCATAACCACAAAACAACACAAACATGCTTATCTAATTAAATAACCCTCTAATGATAGACGGCATCTAAATTATCCACCACCTACGAAAATTCCACTTCAACTCACATACTAACCAGTAGACACCTTTATAGTTCAACAAAAACATCAAGAACAAACAAAGCTGCAGTGTCCCAATATGAAACCTTTGTGGTTCGTCTTTAGAAACCTAACAAACAACTCAATCTGAAACCAAAATTTGCAACCTACTAGTCCAGGGACAACAAAAGGTAGCTGTGTCCTTTAATCTTCCGCTTCTTTTTTTCTTTTCTTTTTTTCATAGACTGAGATTAGTTTTCTTGGAGAAGATTAGAAGAACCAGTAAATGTTCAAATCATCTGATAGACAACATTTCCACCGAGGATCTCCTTAGAGAATGAAAGGATGCAGGTCACCAAAAATTTATTCTATACACTATCTTGGCTTAGGAACCCCAAAAATAACAACAACATAAATGCTTACAAATAGTTTTAATAACTTTCTAATTTGCAAATAGCAGTAATATAATATAGTGAAAAGCTGCCTTACCATTCACTAAGGCAACATTATATAGAGCAGTACTACAAGGCTATGACATTTACTCGATGCAATCATTCTTAAAATTTAAAACTACATGAAAAAATTATGGAATTCAAAAGAACAATAAGAAAAACAAAAAAAAAACTAAAGATTGTAAAGGGAAGTTTAAACCAAGAAAAAAAAACTTATAGTAGCAAATATGCAGCTATATAAGTTGGTTCTGAAATTTTTTGTATACTTATGAGAAGGATAGTACAACAAAAAATCAGCTTCAATTAATTTAAATTTCATGCCACTACATTCGGCTGTGTTCAGAATAAATGAACAAAGATTAAAGAAATTTTGGGCACATGGCCATTCCGATATGACTCTGCATTTGCAAATGTGTCCTACAACATGTAACTTTATACTACTACTTCATCCAACAATGCCGTGGATGACTCAAATTTAATTTAATTGACACAAGGATTTGTGAACTACGACATTTCACAGATTCTACCTCTTTTCATCAATATTTTAAAGCCTAATAAAGGTTTCTAACTCTGCCACTTTCTGTTGTCTGTCGAATCTTATCTTCAACATATATGTTACCATTCTGTAGATCAATGATACAAATGAAATATATCTGAACAAATATTTGAAGATGACCAGAATAAAAGGAATTAACTTCAGTGCAAAACCCAAAATATGGATCAGCATTTATATATGAGGTCAAGCCATGAAATGCAATGCAACATGCAACCACCCAAAACAAAATTACTGGTTCAAGGTATAGTACAATCTCACCCGTATTTGTTTTAAGCTCTTCAGATCCTCAGCTCCACATTGCTGGTTGTCAGCCTGAAAATCAGATCAAAGCTACAGTAAGACAGTGTAAAAGGCCAAACAAGTATAAGATTGATATGGTGATATCTCAAACACAAAAAGAACCGAAGGTTTATACGACTTCAAATGTCAGTTTTTTTCCTAATCATGTGAATGAACTTTTTTTCTTCTTGCATTTTTCTTTCATTTCTTTTCTGGTTGGGGTTCTTCAAACTGGAATAAGGTACAGTACTGATTCTTGATGCTTTTTCTAAACAAATATTTTTATCATTAGGATGTCAGATGAAGAAAATTTCCCTATTCAAGTTATGCAGAAGTAGAAGTGTAATACAACAGGTAAAACATAAAAACCTCTCTCTGCTCTATGCTATGCTTGCCACAATAAGCCTTATGTTGTAAGCTTGCACCAGTGGCCTTGGCATTCATGTAAAATCCAGCAGCTCTAGCACAGGAAGGATGAAAAGTATATTGACAGTGTCCATAGCTGCACTGCACTAGGAAAACATAAATGATCAGAAAATATTTTGATAAAAGATTCTGTATAACTGTGCCAAACCATGGGAAAGAGCTAAACCTTTAGGCATGCACCAAAATTGAAATAACAGACACCACAAGTGTCCTTTTCCTTCAAAATAGTGTCCTGCAAAAAAACACAACAAAGAGGGACATTTCACATATTACTAATAATAGTGATACAACAAAACAATGATGGTGACGCAGGAATTGTTTATAAAAATTATCTGTTGTGTATAATTGGGAAAATATGAAATGAACAAAAATATACAGAAAGCAAATCATAGCAACACAAATTTACCATTCCTTCCACTAGATTTTCTTGCCCTCTTCTGAACTTCGGCTCCAACAGCCACTAAAATGTAAAAAATGGTACAATTTCTTCTGTGAGATAATGAAATGCTGGTGACACCAAGAGAAACCTAAATTCAATAAATATTACCATAGGAAGGCTAAATAGATTACCTCTGCACATAAAGCATGAACCCACTGACCATCTGCTGACTTTCTAAAGGCACCGGTTGCACCACCACATAAGCCACATTGAGCTATAGCAGCAGATCTATCCTTGCCATCTGTTTGACTTTTAGGACTAGTAGATGGCAAGGACAAGTCCTCGCATAGCTCACATTTCCATGAAGCAATTGGATTTCTAAGCCTACGGTAGCAATCTAAGTGAACAGCAACCTGCCAGGCGTGTCAGTATTAATATGAATTTCACAAGAAATCATTAAGACCTACTATATGTAAACTACCTTGCAGCTTGAACAGACAAAGATCCGGTTCAATATTGTCTCAGTTCGCATGCAAATTTCACATGAAAGTGCATTATCTTTTAAAAGATCTGGCATCTGAAAAGCCAGAGAATGCTTATCTGATGATAGTTTAGCAACGGATGACCTCAAAGCCTCTCTTGCCCGAGGCACCGATGCAGTGGAGAACCCTGCTCTACCAGTTGCAGCATTGACTTTTATAGAGCTCTATCGACAAGGAAAATAAAGTGGTTGAAGAAGAAAGATCATTTGTATGAATATATAAAATATAAATATAAACATATATATATATATATATATATATATATGACACCAATAAGAGAAGTAATTTCACCTCTTGAGTTGCTGAGATGATCTCATCATTTGAATCTTTCCTTAATGAAGAGTTTCTTGATGAAGCTGCAGCTGCTGCAGCAGCAGCAGCAAGTACAGCCTGGGCTTCTTTGTGCCTTCTCTCTTTCCTTCCCCGCTTCTTTGCTTCTCTAACTTCACGGAGAAACTGATTCACAAGGATTAAATCCCATTTGTGTTTATTTGAAGCATTTAGCTCATGTGAAAGATTCTGGACAATCTTCAACAATAAATCTTCTGCAGAATGACCATAACGATTTAATGAAAGCAAGTGGAGATAAATAAAGATCATAAATACTATTCAAATCACTATAAAGATAAAGTTCAAAGAAAACAGATCTCAAAGCCACGATCATATACTTCAATGACATCTGTACCAAACGAATAGAGATTGACATTTTCTTCCAAAAACACATTTTTAAGTTCATGTTTCCAGTGGAACAAAAGTAAAATTATAATAATAAATATATATATAGAAAATGGCTTCACCATAACTATGCTTGACCACAACATCATTATCGAGTAGCCTTGCTTGTAAGTAAATTATTTCCCCCTCCACTTCATCTTCAGGGGAAAGTCCCAAGATACCCATCCTTTTAGCTTTAGAAAGCTGGTCGAGATTTGTCATATCCAATGAATGGTTTGCACCGGTGCAGGAACAAGACAGTCTTTGTTGAGTGCAGGAAGGGCACAAAATATTAGCTGAATCTGTAAAACAAGTTTTTTTTTTATGAAAGTGAAATGGACAGTGATATGATTATGGCTTAAAGAACAATTCACAACTTCCACAGAGTCTTGGATGTAGATACTCCTTACAAGGACTTACCATTAAAGAAAGGAACTCTAGGGTTGTTCTTGAAGAACACAGAGTTCTGCATATGCAACAACTTCTTCTTGATCAATGGATGAATATTAGAAATTGAACAAAATCCATCATTTCTGCACAATCAAAAAAGAATTTAAAATGCAGATATACAAATTAATTCTATTCATAGTGATGTGGAAATTAACGTATTAAGTTAAGAAGCATTATGAGAACCAGACTGGAGAATTATTCAAGAACTTATCAAACTTACTCTAGATCAAATTTACTAGAAAGCAGCACATTGTCAGTATCAAAATTCTTAGAGCAATCCCTCTGCGAGCCATATGGTATCGTGGTATTAGCATCAGCTTGGTTGCTTTTACAATCAAGAGAAGACACCTTCTCCACAGCATCATCCACCTTATACTCTGCATCAGACAAGTCACTGTGACCAACATTGGAGGGGCTTCCTGTCCAAAATATGCAATTAAATCACACCACTGCATAATTACAAATGAAGGGAGTTCCATACTTCACCTGTTTAGTTATAAGCCTGAATAGCTCTTTGTATTTATAAAAATGTGCGCAGCAAACAGAATGTCATAAATATAAGGTATAGCTTATGGTATAGCTTATGAGAACATCTCTCTAATTGAAGTATAATCCAGTGAACTCTAGAACTTATATAAGAACTTCGGCCTGACACTACCCATGGATTTGCATCAGCCCTTGGCATTTGGCAAGCCAGTCAAGCCACAGCAAGAATGCTGGCAGCAGGACATCCAACTCTTGGGATCTTGCATTTTACAGACTAGTACTCTTGCAAACCATCAAAAGCTAATCAAAACTAATCTGAATCATACAGACTAAGAACCTACTACAATGTTATGGACTGCCAACATGCTTCAGAAATGATTCTGTAAATATAATTATAAGCAGCCCTTAGAGAAGATTTTGTAAACAAAATTATGCAGCAATCTTCCCAATGAAACTAATTGGTATAGTCAATAGACTTGTGATACCAGAATATACTGTGTACAAGTACAATAAGAAGTTTGCAGTGCCTGAAATGTGCTTATAGAGAAAAAGAAGGGTAAAGGTTAATTTTCAAGAAGCATCTAGCAACTACCGTTCCATATGGTACAAACTGATCACAAAGGTTGACTATGCTCATGCTCAACAGCCGGATCTTAGAGTCCAGCTTCCTTAAGCCTTTGCACTACCAAAGCCAATACATAGCATATTAAGTTAATAAATACCAAAACCATAGTGTACCACCAGTAGGTACCTCCTACTTTAAACATCTATCTTGTGCACATAAATTGTACAGAATAAGAGTTTCTAAGGAACTATAGACAAGCACCTACTATCTAGATGTTTTTACATCTTTCAGAAAAATTGTCTTTACTAATTGCTTCTTCCAACAAAATTAAGTATAATAAAAATCCAGGTTTGCAATCTAATGCCGATCGGTACCGCCAATCCGGGCCCAGACTGGTACATACCAGTTGGTACCAGTGTACCATATGTCCATATACTGGTATGTACCATCAAACCAAAAAAGCCCCCAAAAACCAAAAAAAAATACTTGGAAAATAAAAAACCCTATTTTTAAACCTTTTAATCATAATGTAATGCAATCTGGGGAGTTACAAATCGAAACATGTCGATAACGGTCAAAACGTCATGTTTTAATCGTATTGCCCGAGATTTGGGATGTACCACCGCCTCTTAAATTGGGCCCAATACAGGGCAGTCCGCATGACAGCCTCTGAGCGGTACATACCACCCATAGCACTTGTACCATACCGTATCGGGTGAAATTGAATTCCTTGATAAAAATAATATTACATTGAGAGTTGTACAACCAAGTAATAAATAATCTACTATAATTAGGTAACTAACAAAGTCCTGAATACGCAAATCTGGGCCATATTATGCAGCATTTCCATATCAACAAATAGTTAAAGACTCTTATTGCTGCATAAACATACATTTGTAGAACTACAAATATATGTCAGTTTCAAACTTCATTGTTTCTATAAAACATACTCAATGATGTGTTGTTCGTCTAATAAGTGACATTTACTCCTTTATTACTTGCATGAAGGGTTGTAACTGATATAAGTTATATCATATCACATCATATTATACTACAGCATAATATTTTATCAAGCAGTGACAGTGAGAATGCATGTGATTGAAAAATTGGAGCCAATCATTCAGCAGATTCATGTACAACGTGGAGAACTCTTTTATGCTATCTGATTATGTACTTATCAGCACACGTTTGCAATATAAAAGTTCTAAATTCAAACTGTCACATCTCACCTATTGCATCCATCAACACTAACTATAGCTAAACAACAAAATCTGTAAAAGAAAATGGATATTATTATCACAAAACCCTAAGAGTCACAACGCCAGCCAACGACTTTCATCGATAGCAACTCAGAACAATCATTTATATCATTTAAAAAAATATTGAAAACCAAGGAAATGGACCCATCAGCATTTTCCTAAGTTCCCAACTTACACAAACAGCCACATATGGAGGTTTCTGAAAAATTCTAATGGCCATGTCATGTCTAAGTTTCATCCAGCAACACCAACCACGAGTAAGAACAAATTTTGGAAAATAGATATTGTTGTCACCCAATCCTAAGCATCACAACAGCAGAAAGGGACCTCAACTGATCGCAGCTCAGAACAATCATTTTCGTCATTTCAGAGAAAAAAATAAATTTTCAAAACCAATGAAAAGGAATTTTAATAATCATGTCTACTTGTTTCATCCACCAACACCAACACAATCTTTCACAACCAATGAAATGGACCAGCACTATCCTAATCTCCCAGCGTATACAAATTGCAACATCTGGTTGAGAGGGGTCAGTTCCTTAATAGTTCATAGAGAGATTATACTTGTCAAGCCATATTATAGGTGATGTGAATTGAAGATGGTAAGAGGCAAAGATTTGTGGGGAAAAATTGCATACAGAACTTACCTAAAGAACTAAAGAAAAAAACAGATGACAATGTCACAAAAAGGAAAAAACCTTCGATTCTCATGTCATCAACAGTCTTGCACCTAAGGTTTCAAACAAGGTTCGCAATTTCGTAACGGAGTATCGAGATCAACTAGGTATGGTACGGTACGAGTATACCAAGCGGTACGCTCTGACATACTGCTCGGTATATATATATATATATATATATCGACGACGTCGCCTCGTTTCTTCTCCCCGCGCAGATGAGGAGAAGTCGCCGACGATGCCGAGGCCTCATCGCCTCAGACGAGGAGGAGGCAACATCTCATTTGCAGCATCCGACGAGGGCGACGATGGATCGGGATCGTCAAGGGAGAGCGACATCGGATCTTCAGGTTCTCCCTTTTCTTCTCCCTCTTCTTCTCCCTTCTTCCTTCTCCCTCGGCTAATACCGCTACGTAACGGGCAGCGACAGTCGAAATCGACCATCACCGATTGATTTTGCATAGTAACAGGGTGAAAACAACCCCAATCGACGGTATCGTCCGGTAGTGGGTGGTGCGCGTACTGATCTACTAGCGGACCGATATATACCACCGGGTACGGACGGTATCATTCGAAATTAAAAACCCAAGTTTCAAATACCAGTTGGACCAATACATATTGATCGACATTTATTGTTTCAACTAAGGATTGGTACTGGACCATTGAGGTTGGTAGCTATTAGAAATTATTTTTAATTTCAACTTTTTGAGGATATGAGGTGGTACCAGTTGGTAGATTGCTCAGGATAGAAGTATTGTACCAGTTTAACTAGTTGTCAAAATTGCATCGAAACAACATCTAAATTCTTGATTGCACTACCGTATAACTTAACCGAAATCACTACTAAAATCCAAATCACCTCAAAACTCCACGTTAGTTAAGATTAATAGTTACAAATAACACCAAACCATAAAGCTTCCGGATGATCTTTTAGAAAATATTGTTTCACAAGAACAATTTGGAGATCACAATCAACTAGAGCCAATTTGATCAAGATTGACAAATTGGCAGGATCAAGCTCAGTCAAAAAAATAATTTTAAATAAAAATTATAAAAAAGTAGAACAATATGAAAAATAAACATAACATAAAATTTTAGAAAATAAAATTATCATATTATTCTACCATAATATGGTTAAAAAAAGATATGAAACTAAAACATAAAAGATAACAATGAAGAATAATAGATAAAAATTCAAAAAAATGATTATATTATAATCATTAGAAAATAACATTATACAAATATATCATTGCAATAAACGACCATATATTTCACACAAAAAAGATTCAAAGTCCACCTTCCAGAAGCCAGAAATAAAGCACAATATGGACACAATATTTCTGAAGTAATGGGTACAGCAAAAACAAAAAGAGAATAAAATATTTACAAAAAATACCCATGGGATATGGAACTAATTATAAATGTCATGGCTTCTCTTTCTCTAAGATGGCATCCTTTTCTTTAAAAAAACTAAAAGTTGCTCACTGTCCTTCCCTTTTCTCAGTATATTTTCTTCTCTTTGGCTTACCGGTAAAGGATGACAAACATATAAAGTGATAACACATGGCAAGTGCGAGGGTTGTAGACTTGTAGTAACTAGCAAACACAATAGTACCAGTGCCTTCTTTATTCGCAACTCGGCTTATGTCTCCTACTTGCCCCCTAAGGTAACTTTCCTTTCTTCTCTCCTTTAAAGGTTGTCAAATTAGCTAGGGTTGGTTCGAGCGACCAACTCCAATTGAGTATAATCATTTCCAATCAATTCCAACCAAAGGTTAAAAATCAAATATAATCAGATCGGCCTTCAACACTAACAATACATATCAATCATATACCATATTGAAATTAATTGATACCACAAAGGAGAGTAGCATTGTTTATATTCACAAATGGAATTCTTTGTGTATGGGAAAATCAGGCTTAAGTCACTTCAACCTGAACACATTGTTGGGATTCCTTAGCTACTAGTCATTTGCATAACTACCAAGAATGATCGATATTATTTTTAATCAATTGCAGGTGGATAATCCATCAAGGGTAAGGTCAAGTACCATCAACAATTCACTGATTGACATTCCAGAAAATGCTGATACATGGGCACTTTATTTATTGGCAAACCATCAGAGAAATGAACAATGAACAAAAGCCAACTACTGTCAGGTGACCAAGATCAATAGCTTACAAACTACAAAGGTGTCGTGGTGATCACCAACTGTCTACCACGGTCAAATATCATCAGCCAGTAATATACGTTAAACATCAATTATTGAGCAGTTGTGAGTTGACCAGTCCAACGAATATCAGCAAATCGGTATTACAAGACAACAAATGGTGAACGAACTATAATTACAATCCAAAAACCTACCAGCAATAACCAAACAACAATCTATTGCCCAACTGTTTACTAGTAATCCACTGGAGACCAATAATCATTGACACCAGCTCAGTCAGCAAAGGCTGATAATCTAACCATCCCTAATGTTTCTGACTAGTTAACTATGACAAAAAGGAAAGATGAATCAGTTTGAAACATATATGGACAGGCAACCAAACAGTTAAAGTCATGAAAATACAAGTATCCACTAGCCCCTTCTTGGTAAATCACTAAATCAAACAAAAAAATGGAAAGTGCTTTTTTATGTCCAAATTTGCTCATTGAAATCAAATAAGCTAAACCTAAAACAACCCTTTATGAATATCTCACGAGCATTGAAATCTAGCATGAGTTCCATGTAAAGGCAAATTAAGATTTCGAAAAATCCATCACCAATAACAGAGATGACTACCTTGACATATTTCACAAATAATTTGAACTTGCCACAAAATCCTGTTATATTATGAAAAAACTCATGGTTTGCAATACCGTACCATACCGCTCGGTACGGACAGTACATCGATACACCTTAGTGTACTATATGTCGATATAACTCGGTATAGCTTGGTGTGTACCATACCTACAGCTGATCGGTACATCGGTATGGTACGGTATTCAGAACCTTAGAAAAAATCATCTTGTCTTGCCTGGTTTAGGATCAGGTCTTCCACTGCCATAACCTCCCTGTTATCAGAAGAATCGAACACACAGAGGAAATATAATTGCAGAAAAACGAGGAACACATAAGGGAAAAGTTAATCTTCTGGGCACTTTGGAGGGCAAGGAACACTAATTTTTCTAGCACATACTTAAAGACCACCCTGCCCCTAAATGGAACAGCAATAAGTTATCCTTGAACAAGGATCAACATCCCAAACAAATATTTGCATGGCTTTGATAATTTTCTTCTTGCTCTAGGTCATGTATCCAATCTTGATTCTCCCTTCCTCACTCAGTCTATCTTCTTTCTATGGGAAAAATACAGAAAGAATATAGCCACCAATTTATTCAAGAATTCAGGTTTCATAATATGTCACAATCTCTAAGCAAAGTTGCCTTTTTGAAACAAGTATATGAAAATTCTTTGTAATAATTCACAACAAATTGAGGATATCAATCTCCAAACAACATCATAATCGTGCAAGCACATAGTATACTTGATCATCGACTGCAAATTCAGTCGAAACAGTATGGTACAACCCATATTTATATGTCGATACCCGGTTTGAGGACCAGGTCTTTTTCAGCAGAAATCAGGCTGATATAAGTACACTTTCGACCAAATTTCGACCATTACAAGTTGCCACCATTGGCTAATTTTCTGTGGCGTATTTAAGCCCCATTAGGCTACCTCCTCTTCCCCAGTATTACTTTACTTTTGGTTTTTTAGCCTAAACATGGTTAAGCTCGCTAGTTACCTTCCAAACCTATTAGGGAAGGTTCAATTGGATAAAAAGTGGGAATAGTGGAACTCTTCAGATCAAGGTAATCTTATGATTTAATCTTTAGGTTAATTTCAATTAATTAGCTTGAAATTAATGTATATTTTGTGTGATTAGGCCTAATTAGACCATGTTATGTTAATTGGAATAAGAGCTTATTATTTCACGTACATCTAAACGGATGTAGACTTGATCTATTTGGATATAGTCATCATAGATTTTCCAATTTGTAGAATTTTCAATTTGTAGATAATGATCAAATGTTTTCTTTTTTAGGAAAATGACCCAGAGCAAGGGTCTTATGGTCCGGCATGGAACCACCCTAGTCGTTTGGACAGCATCATCATTGGCAATATGTCCATTGTGACTGCATCGGTCGGGATGGAGGAATAATCCATATGGAGCGGCATTTGGCCAATGGAGTTCACAATGTCGTGAAATTGACATGAGTTCCCTGCAGATAAGAAGCCATTCCGAGAAGACCACGGTGCACGGAAAGCACTTAAACTATAGTGAACTCCATTGGCCAAATGACTCAATCGAGAGGAATCTAATAGATGCGCTATGGAGGAGCGTACGAGGATCATGGCCATGAAATTGACTCAACCTTGCAACCAACATCAAGCTTCCTTGGAGCATCAACACATATACAAGGGGGCGATGAGATATCAGGCAACTCAGTATGAGCATGACAGTGTGATAGCGTTCTTCGATGGATCCATAAAGATAAGAATGCCTTCGAACCTTAGCCACTAAGAAATTTGATTCTGTATTCTATTGTTTTATAGCTCAGATTTTCTTTATTCCTATTTAATTTGATTCTATAAACCAAGAAAGTAGGTGAAAGAACCCTGAAGTAGAGTTTTTTTCTAATTTCTAGCTGGTTTTCCTATCGTTTTTCAAATGTTGATATTTATCGATGTATCTAGTGTCAGTCCACCATATGTACCAGTCCAGTACACCAGTATTGGATGGTACGTACCAATCCGACCTGGATTTAGTACTACCATTGTGAGACCCACAAAATTGCAAGCCTTGTAATAGTCCATATTTCCACCGGTCATAACATAAACAAAAGACTAAGTGATATAAAAATGGATATATATAAAGGAAGTAAAAATAAAGGAAATACATAAGGGGATAAAATAAAGGATAAGAACAGCATACTTTTCTGCCCTCCATTTGGATCCAGAGGAAAAATGGAATCCTCAATCTTAAACATGTCTTCAATTATCTGCTACAATTAACGTTACACCATTAGGATAAAAATCTTAATTCAAGTAAATAATTCCATTTCATAGACATACTAAGTTGTTCATTGGTGCATAAAAGTCAAATTCAATCAGGTCAAAAGTGACATAGCAAAAAGGGGGCAGAATCATCATCTTGGAGACGATAGCTGCCACATTGCCTGATCTAATGATCCTTAGGTACACAATGTAAAACCTGATGATGTGTCTTCACAAGAAAAGCAACATCACTATGCTTGAATAAAAGTTTCTATACACACTTGTTCAAAACAAGAGCATGCAACCATCCTGATTATTTCATCACCCAAGACAAGGATTGCCATCATTGGCTATAATGCACCCACAGTGAATTATTTCAATACAAGCATCAGTAATGGTGCCCTTCACATGATAAGAGAAATGTCTGCAAAAAAAAACTAAGGCACATTCCAACAAAATAATTTGCAGAGGCCTTGTCCCGTGACAATACTCAACCAGTACATTCACATAACATACTGGTCTGTTACAAGATAAGCACAAACAGACACTGGAGACCCTGAATCATGTGGTCTGGTCTGCACTGGTCCTTGAATGGGTACGTTGCAACATGGAATAACACAAGCTGAAAGATAAAATAAGTCCTTGTCCCCACCAATGCGGGTTGGGGAGTAGTGTAAATGTTTTATCTCTGAAAACAGAGAAGTTCTATCCATGAATGATAATCACTTGAAACAAGCAACCTCACCATGATGCCAGGGCTAATGCTATAACACAACCTGAGTGATATGTTAATTAATAACTTCTTCCAAGTTATAAATAGGAGATGATTTTCAAAGAAAAATGCTCTAACCAGATCAATTATCAATACAAGATAAAATGCACCAAAGCCCATCAAATCATTATGAAGAATGGACGAGGATGGTGTAGATAAAATCTCCACTATCTGATCTTGAAAATGATGCTTTGATCAGTTCCAATTCCTAGTAAAATTTGATCAAACCTGGACCAATGCACAACTGTGTCAGAACAAACTAGGAAATTACTAAGATTTGTTTGGTTTCAACTAGGAAGTTCCATAGCAAACTCGCATAACTTCTCAAAAAGCACCACCCCGCAACTTGTGGTTTATCTTCTACACAAGATTTGAGCCAAGTATAATAATTAACTCAGTCAACTGCCATGCTGCATTAAGAGGATAGAACGCTTATGATGGGTTCTACTGGAAAAAATAGTCATCACGTTAATTGCAACAGCATAAAAAAGGAGATAACAGAAAAAGGAAGAGATATTGAGAACTAAAGAGCAGAGGACTGGATAAAAGCTAGATACCCAAAGAAACAACTGTAATCTCTCACTAATTAACATGAAAAGTTGATAACAACTTATAATTACTATAATAACTCAAAACCCTTATCTATTTACCAAGGAATTAAAGTGGATTGCCCATTATGCTTCTCATAGTTTCTCTAAACCATGTCTTTTTATCTTGAGAGTTGAATACTATTAGGACTCATAGGCATTGCTGAACATAGTCTAAAGCAGGACACTATAACCAGTCACTTTCTTTCCTCGATAAGATTCTTCTTTTGACGAAGTTAATATCTTACTGATTCTTTCAACCTGACTCTAAAAGAATCAAATTTCATCATATTAACTATCTCTAACTACAGTTAAAAAATCATGTAAATGCAACTAAATTTCAGTTCAAAAACAAATGTTGAATTAACAAGATAAGATACTCAGCCACATACTGGTATAGCCTTGTTCCAATTTTGTACCAGGATGACACTGACTGCAGCCAGAAAAAGACCCATTCACACCAGGAAGGCCTCAATATAGTGTGTGATACATAGTTGAATGGCATGAGGCATGAGCAATAAAATTTTCTGTACAGGGTAAGTAGATAATGATATCTTGAGTCTGGAGGATAAGAATCAAGTTACTTGTACCATAGAATTAAAGGTCCTTGTATCATCAAATCAGACATGGATATTTTCAAATCTAAAGTCTGAATAAAAAATCTATATCTCGACTCGGATTAATGTAAGATTAACATTCACCTTATGACCTTAAAAACATTAGCAATAGTAATCTCGGTCTCATTCAATAACAACAATAACAAAGCCATAAAGTCCCAACTATTTGGGATCGGCTACATTGATCTTTTGCCATTATTGAGATTTGTAAAGAGCCATATGTTTAGTTAACAGTATTTAAATCTCAGTCTCATTAATGGACAAAATTTTACTGAGTTGTCTCATTCTCATGTGATGCACAGGTACAAAAGTGAACAATTTCCATTTGATCATCTTTGGAGATCAGAGACCAGAACAAGGAAGAATGAACATTCTGATTAAAAAAACTTGAGGTAAAAGAAAACACAGTAGTGAAGTATTACATTCTAACAGGAAGTTGAGAGGAGACTCATGCAAAACAACTCTGGTCAGAGCTTAGAAATTTAAAGGCTGGCATACACTTTCTAATCATTGTCACAAATCTAAACTTCCAAGTTATTAGATAGGCTGTAGCAAGGATCTCAATTATATGTGTATCTGGTTATGGTAGGTCAACAACACAGCTGGACAAGTGATTGCACAACCAGCCATCATGCAGACCCAACATTGATGCATGCTCAGCAGGCAACACGAATTCTTGGGATGCAAATCCTATCCATAAGATGCTATGGCTAGTAGATTACACCTAATAGGAAACAAAAGAAGCAGAAAACTAAGCGTCAATCTAACCCATAAGCAGTTAAAGGTGTAAATTATTTGGTTTAAACTGTCATTCCCATCTCCATTTCCATTGTCAAAAGTTAATTAATAGTTACATACTATATTAAAATTCACAAGTAGTGGTCAACTAAAAGCAAAACTAGAGAGAGTGAGGGTTAATTTGGAAGTAATATCTAAATAAACAACTTAAACGTAACTGGTGGTGACTTTTATGTTGGTAAAAAAAAATGAATAGGCAGTATAAATTGTTCTAGGAACTGCACCAAACTGTAAAACAATTTGTTTTGATTTGGTTTCTGAGTGAAAACAGTACTTGTTCCTTTGTAATCCCATAGAAATGGGAGCAAACTAGACTGTACGACACCCACAAGAAATGGTTAGACACTTACGAGAGCTAGAAGGTGAATAATTCAAGAAAATCTAGAGATACATTATGGAGCAATAATCATTTAAAATGACCAAGATATATGAAACATGTGAATGCTTGCAAATGAACATTACAAAATCTGAATAATTTTCACCTGTGAGATCAATGCCAAGCCAGTCCTTAAGAATAAATGCAAACATTTTCAAACTTGTGAATTAGAGTCGTTACCATCTCCGGAAGATTTTGCTCGTTTGACAAACTCTCAACGAGATTGGAACATTTCCTGCCATTAATATCTCCTTTCACATCTTCACTGATGACAACTGGCATGTCATCAGTCTCGTCAACTATTTTCCTGTTACCGTTCTCCAGAACTGAAGCTACTCCAGATGAATGCAATGCTTTGTTATTTTTCAGTATCCTGATGTTGTTTTTCGTTCTCCGCCGTGGTGGTAATGACTTAATCAGAACAGCATCTAACACTTCAACATCTGTCATCTTATCACCAGCTAGTTTATTTTCAGGATCTTTTACTGCAGCAGCATTTGAACCGTCAATATCTTTGCCTTTAATATCTGATGATATTGCAGGGCTACTTCTAACTCTTGATTGTTGCAAAGCGGACATATGTATAGAACTCTGAAGCCATTTGATAATTTTCAATCTCAACCCAGGTGAAAAGGATGTTGTTTCTCCCTGCCAAATAAATGAGATACTTCAATTAAAAAACAGGCACACTATGAAGTAAGCAAATATATGTTTCCCACATACAACAAGAGCTGCTTGTAAAGAATCCAATGAGATGCCCATCTCTGCTGCAACTTCATCAGCACTAATTTTACCTCGATCAATCAGCTGCACAAATAACAAAGAAAAGCATGTAAAAATATGGCAGCATTCCTTGACAATTGCATCCATATAAGTTAAACACAAACAGTCAGTTCACAACGTCATACCTTTCTTAGAACTGCAGCAACATCAACAGGAGTTCTGTTATTTCCACTGTCAATGACTCCACCAGAATCCATCTCCGCATCTGAACCTGCTTGATTACCTTCAGAAGCAATCCTACCAGCCACAGCATTCTGCTCCACATCCGTGTCCATTTGTACTAACTTTTCCGAGTTCAAGTTTGTAATTTCATTTTGCACCATGCTTTTATCCCTGCTCTTGCGAGTAAATCGCAATTTTGGAAGCCTTTTAGCAGCTAGAACAGCAGACGAAGGCTCAGCTTCTAAAGAGTGATCACCAACAGCCAACATATTCTTTGGATCTTTAACACTGTCCATACCTTGAATAGTATAGTGCTTTGAGCAAAAAACTCGCAATTCAACCTACAAAGTATTGAAAAAGAAATAACTTAGCATTTGTAAGCCAAATGCAAAGGCCAGAGCTTATGTGGAAGGAAGAGAAACAGTGAAAAATCACATTATCACATCCAAACTTTCCCCATATCTCCATTTGATGCTTTGACTCCCTTGCACACAGAGGGTGAAAAGATGTCCTGCATGTTCCTGAAATATTCCACACATACCAGTTACCATAACCAGAAAAGTTAAAAATTAAGAACCAAGAAACTATAATGAGTACTAAATAATTCCAACTTGAACCATAAACTGTCCATAAAAAATATCATCTTATTTAGTCTACAAAAAATATGCTTTGCTTTATTTCATGAATTCCCATGCACACTTGTTAGTGATTCTGAAGGCATATGAGGCTGCATATGCATTCCGCATAGGCACAATTGTGAATGAATGACTTCACATATTCAGTCCACACAGACTCGTTATATGGCTAAAAGTTTCCGCAGCCACAATTTGCATCTTGAGTATTAAGTATTCTATAACAAGCCTACTACAATGGATTATCATCTATGATAATATCATGCTAATCTCTGAGACCCTTAACTAACAATTTATTAGTGCTTCCTTAAAAATCATATCAAATTGTAGACTATTTATTGTTCAGATTACATCATATGCTTCTAATTGGCACTAAGTGGCATACATTGGTTCAAATATTTTAATAGTAACCTCATATCCAGGTTGCTTATAAACTTAGACAAGAAATGTTATTATTTGTGAACAACGACATATAGCCCTGATAGATGATAAAATACAGAACAATATTTTATTGGGCACCTCATATCGATATTTATCCTAGATAATCCAGAACATTTACAACATAAGATTCGACTCCAGAACTCAAATCATAGCGTTAATCCCAACTAAACTTCCATAAAAAAAATTTGTTATCATAAAACATACACCACAGAGGATCAATCTATATATATGGCTAGTAAGTTCAACCATGCAAAAAAAGGTAAAAACTTAAAGTTGATCTTGATGTAATCCTACAATTACAAGCCACTCACTAAATACATCCCAAATAATCCTACCAGTAGTGAATGTTCTATCATGCATACATTTTATCACGTCAATATAATTACTTCTCTAAAACCCAATCTCTAGAACCTCTACCATTGGCTCTTCTCAAATCGATAAAAATGAGATGCAAATCTTTCTTTGTTTCTCTATGTTTTTCATAATTGTCTAAATAACTAAATAACTTCTCATGTTCCCAAACAAATCTTGCAAACACTTCTTTTGCATCTTATTTCTTCCTCCAATCATCCTTTTTCCAAAAATTCATAGTGTTAATTCGCCTATATGAGTATCAACCTTAGCCATATAAATTGGTACCAAAAGAAAATTCCTCCTCCATTCATCAGCCATTTTCTATTCCTCAAATTTTATTATAAAAAATAATCCAGATTTCTGATCCCCTAAACCTACAAAGACATCATTAGGTCCAACCCTCTTACACATTTTCATCCTTTTTAAAGCATCTTCACCTTAATTATTCTAATTTTATGAATAAATGTATAATTTTTAGCCTTTTCATTATTGTTTGCGTATAAGGCTTTGTTATATACAGGATAATAACTTGTAAAAAAATGTCTTCATTAATAATTTATAAAAAAATTATCCAACTTCCTTAATCTCCGTATTGTTTACAAGCACATTATGATATTTATCTTTATGCAGTTAATGTATCTAAATCACCACTCTTCCTTTCCTTAACTTCAACAATGTGATAAATGTCCTTTTCACCATTTTTAAAACTTAGGATTCATAAAACCTTGTATTTTCCAATATAGCTTTTTTTTACTACTGTATATCTTCTAAATTCTCCGTGTTTTTACAAGTTTGTTGTTCTTTAGGCTCTAGAGCAGACTTCTGTTGTGCTCTTTATACTTCTTCATGCCACTACCAACTCTCGCTTAAGGCTAGAAAATTCTTTTTAGAATATCCAACAATCTACTTTAGCACATTCATAATCTTACCGGTTATCAAAGCCCATGTCATATTAAAATTATCTCCATCCAAATTCCAAATATTTTCTTTCTTCAATCTACTCTTTAAAACTCTTGTATCTTTTAAGTTCCATCATCTAATTCAAATAAAACCGCCTGATATTCTTCTCATCTCCCATTTCTTATAACATACAGCAAGTTCACCAATCTCTGTTGATTAATCAAGCTTTCTGTATACATCATAATTCTTATATGTAACTCTATCTATTTAGTACAAAAATAATGTATGCACTCTGATAAGTAATCAAATGCTATCTCTTTTCATAAAGTGAATATTAACAATTATAAATATGGTAAGTTAAAACAAAATCTAAAATCATATTTCCCTCTTTGTTCGTCTTCCAACATCAAAACCCCATTCGACCCTTATTTCTCCATGTTCTCTCTCTATATGACCATGCAAATCCTATGCAATGATGAATTTTCTTTTAATTGAAGAAAATCCTTGAATAAATCCATCTCTCTTTTCTATCATCTGATCATGCTTAAGAGGCATAAGCACTTATAACATTCAATATCTCTGCTAATAGTACAAATATTATCTATCTACAACTCTCTTATCTCTCCACAACAGTATTCTTAAAATCCTTATCTGTGATAGTATCTATCTCTTTTAGTACATCTAGTACTATATAGCATAACATTTGATTCCCCTTCTCACAGTACAAATACTATAATTCTATGATTCTATCTCCAACTCTCTTATCCTACACAACGTTATTCTTCAGACCCTTATCTATAATAGTATCTATCTCTTTCAGTACATCAAGTAGTATATATTTTAAGTTGTTGACCTAATCCTATGATTCTGGATGAACTATTTTCCCTGCACTCATCCAAAATAATGCACAAACCATTCCGTTACTCATTTTGCACCACATCTGTCACTCATTTTGCACCACATCTGTCGCTGATATGATGTGTCACTTCCAGTCAACCTCCGTAGAGTTAAAGAAATCAAACATATCATCTTCTAATGTGATTTCAAGTAACTGAACCAACTTTTTGCACCACAAGTGGGTTGCCAATAATTAAATTTAAACACAGATCCACAAAGAAAACTAAGACGGCCTCAAGGGTTCTTATGTAAAAAAAAGTCAAAAAGATTATAAGGCCCTAAATATGCTTCGGCTATGGAGGCAATGGGAAGGTTTAACAAAAAACAATGTTGTATGACCACAAAACAAAAGAAAAACTGGAAATAGTGAAGGCCCATATTTTATTGAATATGACAGTTATGCATGCTTGTGTGGTTTTCATCCTTCATCCAATCAATTGTATTAGTAGATATAGCTATGCCATATACCTAAAAACATCATGAAATTGATCGGTTGGAAGTAGCCGGCATGAGATGATGCTTTCTAAAAGTTGCTCACCAAGGATTTCTTTTATAAGGTCAGAATCAACAGTAAACTGAACTAATTAGTTTACAAGGAACTTAGCTAGTCCTCTAGAGTTTAGAATTCCATTGAGTCATTTATGAGACCTAGGTTTTCAGACAAACATAGAAATGAGAAAGAAGCGGGTGGGAAGGTTATGGGAGAAGGCTTGTCAAACCAAAAAGACTTGAAGTCACTGGATACCACATCCATCATCTATACTTGCACATTTGCTTTTCCACATCCACCATCATCAACACTAACATCTTCTTACTGTCCCCCTTCCCCACAGTCATCAATATGCCTCCGCCATTATGCTACCATAAGCCAAAGGCAGTAATCATGGAAAATGCTAAAAGGGTGTTTCACTCTTTTAAGATTTAAACTTCAAAACCAATCATGAAGAATAAAAGTTTCATAGAATCTTACACTTTTGTTACCAATAGCTGGTGGCAGTTGGCTTTTATCAAAAATTGATAATGTCAAGTTGCAAATATTGATAAATCAGAATTTTACATAATCAGTCTTCTACTGGAAGTTTTGCCAAAAAGAAACTCCATGACCGCACAAATAAGATGTCAATCTAAATGCCAACTAATTATAAACCTAAAAAGATCTATGATGTCAACAAAGCTGGACAATTAACACCTGAACTAGGTAATTGATTCCCTTCACTGTCCATACAGATTTTCAGAAGTAGCTTTCATGCACCACAAAATCATGCTAAGATCAAATGTCATATTTCTTGCTCACTGAAGGAATAAAACTGAGACAGCAAACATGTCTCAAGATTAGCCACTAGAATTTAGAGATAATCAAGAAGAAAAAAATTAAATGAAGTACGTAGGGCTATCGACAGGACAAGAAAGTTATAACAAGGCTGTTGCATCAAGAAATTTGACAAATTACATCCCACTCATCAAGCATAAATGGCAAAAAAAAGTGTTACCAACATCATACTTAAATCGTGTTATTTGCTGCAGCAAATGCTTACTAACTAAAACAAGCTAACTAAAGTTGAACATTTAGCAGTATATGAGAACTGAAAAGGAAAAACCATAAAAGATCATTGGAGGAGATCTTACCATGACTACACCGTATGCATACACCATGCTTCACCTTGCAAACATTACATACGAGTCTCCTACGTCTGTCTTCTATGCCTCCCATGTTCATAGCCAGTTCCATTGATCCAGTATCTACCACATGCACTTCTGGTGTCCATAGACTGCAAAACAAGTGCATAAACTTTGTAGTAGTGCCACTTGTGTTCAGAGAAGAATCCCCTTTCATCATTTTCAATGCTCCACCTTCTTTAGGGCACAGCAAGCATGGCCTTAGACCAGGCTCCTGACCATCTCTCTCTAAAATTTCTCCTGTTGTTTCTAAATGCTTGCACCAAGCGCACAACCAAACCCCCTCTGGAACCTCATGCACTCCATAACATTTCTGGTGCACCAAGACGTTGCAAGAATGGCAGCGAAGCAACTTATTTGACTCGGCTCTAGTCTCTGGAGAACAACAGAAATCACAGAGAGAAGCTCCCGATAATGAATTAGGGAGCAGTAATATCCTATCCAAGCCAGCATCTCCACCCAAGAGCTTTCTTTTCTTATTGGGGCGCTCTGATGTGAGCACGAATCGTTCCTTTGAGCCCAAAATCCAATGCAAAGACGAATGGTCATCATCTCCCCCTTGTATGGATAATGTATCACCACCAACTGTCACAACCTTGTCTACTTCCATTTGTTGAGCCTCCTCAGCTGCCTGAACATTCTCAGTGTCCTTGACTTGCTGCTTCGAGACTACCTCTTCCTTCTTAGGCGATGAAATAGAACTCAATTCAACTGCATCAGCAACCAAGTTATCATATTTCTGGCCATCCGCCGTGCCAATTCCAGTCACCTGCATGGCAAGGCACGAGTCCAGCAAACCGGGACCCGACGGGAGCTTCGGCACCAACATGTCAATATCGTCCAGGGTGACTGGTCGGAAGAACTCCTCAGTCTCATCCCAAACGGTCGAAGGCTTTCTGTTCCCCAAAGGCTTCTCGGAGGTCTCTCCCTGTGACTTCTTGTGCTTTCTGTGGCCCTCCGAGGCCCGCAATAGGAAGGAGGCCAACCCCGAGGGCAGCGTCGGAACCCTCGGGGTGGATTCCTCGGCGTCGAAGGGGCACCGGAACGAAAGTGCCTTCCGTGCCTGCGCAAGGAGATCCACGCCCGGAAGGCCCGCCTCCGACGGAGCGGCAGCAGGGGAGGGATCCTCCTCGGCGTCGGGGCGACCGTCGGCGCCTCTACCGACCATGTTCCGATGGGGGCATCGCGGGGGCCTCATGGTCGGGTGTCGCCGGGACGGCAGCCCGACATCGCCGGAACCCTAATCGGAAGGGTGACTCGCTCGAGCGGGACGACGACGAGCCGAAGCGGTGGAGGAGTCGGGAAGGACGCTAGGGTTAGGGTTTCGAGCTCTGGTCTCCCCTCTTTTCGATTTCTTTTTTTTTTTTCTTTTTTTCTTTTCCGCTTCGGTTACGGATCCGAAGAGAGAGAGAGAGAGAGAGAGAGAGAAGGGGGTGGGGAATTCGATCGTCTATTTCTTTTCCTTTTTCTTTTTCTTTTTCTCTTTTCCTTCCCCTATTGGGTTTGGGTTCGGCACGAGAGGCGAGGGAGGAGAGGAAGGTCTGCACACGCGTAACAACTCTTAAATAGGGGAAGGAGAGCGCATCGGAGACGCATCTGACGACTTCAAGAGGGCGAAGATTTGTTGCTGGGCACGAATATTAACCAAGTGTTGATAAAGTGTAAGGCGGATATCGTAACGTGGCACCGTCAAAGCGAGAGGGTCGCAGATAACGACGTCCAACTACGGATTCCCGTCGGGTTGACGAGACGGGCCCGTCTTCCATGGGCCCATATACTAGCCCAAAACACTTGATAAGTCCTGCGGGTAGGTGTAAGACGTATAGACAGAACCATTTCTCAATTCAACAATAAGCATTAAATGCGCAACACTTATTCTCATTACAAGAATAACCACATAATTACAAGACAAAGGGAGAGGCCAGGGAAGATGAATCAGGACCTTGCACATTTTTTTGTGAGGACACTTTCTCAGGTATGAGACATTTGCTTCAAAACAAGCAGCACTGGGTCATCAACCATGGTGCATCTTCTGAGCACCAACCAAACATGCTAATTTACACTCGATTTATCTACATAAATACAATTTTGGGAAAATTACTACTGTTTTTTGTATTTGACACGTTAGTTTTCGTAAGAGGATTAGTCGCTTTACCTTTATCTTCCCCATGCATGCCCAACAAATTTTCTCACGCAATCGTGAGAATGACTAGTCCAATATACAAGCCCACTGCAAACAAAGTCAACATCAGTGAACGTTATCTCCAAAGATTTTATGTGGAGAAGTCAAACCTGATCAAAACAAATACACTGCAAAACACCATCAACTCCCCTCCATTCGGACCCTTATCCGTGGGTGCATCTTGTATAAGCAGCAGGCCTACTGCCACGCTGAAGAAACAAAAGACACAGCATATGTCAAAAGTTAGAGCTTCAACCTTCAAGAACTATGATTGTCATGTTCTGATCAAGTTGTAAAAGAAACGAAAACTCAAAATTGGCAGTCATTTTTTAAGAGATCTGGAGAATAACAGGTGCTAATGCATTTGGAATTTACTGAAAAAGGAGCCCTTCCACTCTTCCTTCAAGAAGAGTGATGCCTCCTAGCAAGAAACTTCACAATCTGCTCGACTTGCTCAGGATGTACCAACTAGAGTATTTGGCTCTTTGCCAAGCATCTCATGGAACTCAGCACCATTTTTTTTCCAATAATCATATGCATGTTATCATAGCTTTAGTTTCCATTTGCTGCATATCTTTAGTTCTTTTTTTTTCTATTTACAAGTAAATATGTTCTCCAAACAGAGTTTATAAAATCAGACGGATGTATGAACAAAAAAAGTAGTGTTTTCTTTAAATCTCAAATAACTCGTCGTCCAAAGCTTGCAAGTATTGTGCAATGTGTCAAACAATCTAAACTACAACTTTATTATAGGGTAAAAAATTAAACCCTCTCTCGCTTGTCGTCCTGGTTTAATGGAAGTTCTGTTAGAAGCAAGTCTTAATAATAGAAAATATTTAAACATTAGTAACACTAAGCCTTCTATAGTTCTGAACTAAAAAAATATATAGATTATTTTCCCTCAGTTGAATGTTACAGCCTTATGTCTTGCAGAAGACACCTTCATGATGTATGATCATTATTAGTTTTACAACCATACAGTAAACAACTTAATCATTTAAAGTTTAAAAACTACAATTAGTTTTGATAATGACTCCCAGAATAATCAATCTCCTAAACAATAATATCATCCTTGGATGGTAACGTTACAAAATTTTAGATAGCCACCTCATGACTAGTTGTACTATAGTATTTTGCAAGACTAATAACAATGCCTAGAACATGGTCAATGCAAACCACATTTGCTGATACAAACACCTTACAACACCTAGCATGGCCTATGTGATCTTCATAGAAGTCCGTATACAACTACAAATTAACTTCATGTGCCACATCAGATACACACTAGGTTGCACCCTTTTGTTGCACAAGCCACGGTAGTGATCTAAAATACAGTCTACAAACTGAATAAAGGAATGAAAACCATTTGCTTTCTTGGAGCTCTAGTCAGTGCTTATCAATTCAGCTAACTTAGATGAGTTCTTGAATAAGTATTAAAGTCATCTCATACTTGAATATGTTATTTCGAATTATGACAATCACAAAGTGCTGCTAGGTATTCCTTTAACCTCCATCAGTGTCTAATTTAGCAGTATTTCAAGAAGCTTCTAATTTCTGGTTTTCTTGAAATAGCATATGCACCTGCACATACAGCCACAGGGTCAAGTACATATGAGACACCTTGGCCATCCGCATGTTGTAGGCACATTCTAAAACATTCACCAAAAGTTCACATTCACTGTATTCAGTTCATTACTATAAGACGGTCAAACGCTTGGAGAACATTTAGGTGATGATGGCACTCAAACATCCATTGTTTAGAGGCATAAATCATGGATATCTCCACTACTATGCAATCATTACATAATCTTACACTTGCATTATGACCAAACTTTGGTAGAACAAAGATATAGCTATTGAAATGGAAAAATCTTAGATGGCAAAAAGAAACCATAACCACAAAATGAGGAAATATAAGATAAAATAACTGGATGATCTAATTGAACAAGTATAGAGGGGTTTCTACAACATGTTCCTAACCAAAAGCCATAAATCAAGATTTAGACTCATGAAATGTCATACCCAAAAGTTAAGTTAGGAATTTAATGTTCCTAATTATATTTACCTAAATTGCACTCGCATTACAAAGAACTGAGTTCAACTAGCCCAATCTACACAACACATTAAGCAGAAAAGCTTCTTAAAGTAACAGCTTTATAAAGTTCTTGCATCATAGACAATGAATACTAATTTATTATGACTCAATTAACTGAAACAAACAATGTAAAGAAGTGCAAGAAACGCAACATCAGCAGCATGGGCACTGCAACAATCTAAGTCAGTTGCATCTTCACCAAACTCAAGATTCCCACCCAACCAAAGGCCCGACTTCACGTCCAAAACCTATCGACTTATCGAGGTAGAAGTTCGCCCTCTCCGCACGACAAGTAGTAATGTCGACGCAATTGAACATGATCGCCACAAGCGACGCAAAGATCCCAAGATATCACCCTTTCGATCGAGCCAATTTGAACCCTAACGAGTCGCTGAGTAGCAACCAATGAGATTTACTTGGAGACGTTGAACAAGGGCTTACCGGGGAGGTAGTGGAGGAAGGAAACCCTGACAACACTACAGACAACGGTCTTCCATCGGTCGAGCCGATTCGAACCGTACGCGTCTCAGAGCAACAACCAGGGAGATGTACTTGGGGACGGAGAAGAAGGGTTTACCGGGGAGGCACAACAGACGACGGCGTCGGCCCTGACGACACTACAGACGACGGGGTTGACCCAGAACCTCCACCCCGGTCCGAAGACGGCGCCGGCGATCCCCGGCCTCATGATGTCCCAAATCGACCCCAAGCTATCCGTCACCTCTGTTTTCGCCCTCCACTGAGCTATGTCAAATATTTATCCTTAAAAAGGGTTAGGGATATATAATATTATAACATCGGCGAATTTTCGAAGAAAAAAATTTATCTTTGATAAATTTTCACGGAACACTCTAATTTTTCAAAATTTCAGTAAAATATTTTTTTTTATAAATAATTACTTTATCATGTGTTTTTGAATTTATCGTCGTGCCTCGTCTTCCCTTGTCTTCCCTCGTGAGACGAGTTTGACAAAACTCATGAAAACGACGATAAATCTAACGAGGCAAAAGAGAGAAAAGACGATGACAGAAGTGACATAAGGGGGTGGTGAAAGATAGAGATAACAACGAGTCCTATGAAAATAAAGATAAAATGATCTTTTTATATAATATTCTGTGAGATTTTCTTTAAGATATGAGTTTTATTAAAAATTTGCCCTTATAACATTATAGCAAACTTAAATATATTTCACTATCAAATCTAAAAAAATTATTACGTACCCTTAAAGGTTGATCTCACCGTTGATCAAAATACTAACTAATGTTAATAGTCTATCATAAATTGTGCTACTTGGCTTATAGTGAAGAAATATTAAATGTATTTTATATTTTATACATTTTTACTCGAACTAAATATATAATAAAAAATATATTAAAAAATACGTATACGACAACAATATAAGTTATTTCTTTGAAATTAATATTTTCATATTTACATATACATTTTTTGGGTTAATCTTCGTGGGTCATCTTTTAGGTTTCTTATCTTGTATATAACTATACACATCGATGCTTATAATAAAATTAGAATCTATAACTACTTATTTAGTTATAATTGTCGACTAGTAGGATGTTCCATCAAGAACATTTCTCTATAATTTATTTAATGCGACTTATATACCTTAGGTTAATGATACTAAGTCTATCCTATAAATTCCATACCTAAACAATAGGTATGTGGTAATGTATCAAACTCAATAAAATATGTATCAGGATTTAAAAAATATATATATTATAAAAAATTAAATTCTGAAAACGCTACTAGAGCATCTTGGCAAAGAGATCTTTCTTTTAATCTTGATCATAATAAATGACATCAGATTAGAGGCTCTTATCTTTCTATTTGTATTAATATGTGGGTCGATTAGATTAGAGATCCACACCATCGAATCGTTGAATTCATAATAATTATATATTTTTTATTAAGGGTCCGAGTAAAATCGTTATATCTATTGAAGCCTTCATTAGTATTATCCAATGGGTCATAACACAGATTGAGACGATACGGATCATTATACCCCATTTCATATAACTAATACAATTGATGATATATAGTGTCCAAGTTCATACATATTGAATCATAACTAACATGTTAATAAAAACCCAAATAACATACATATATTGTCAATACTTAAAGATATAATTTGTGAAATATAACTATTTTCAGTAGCACGGTTCTTTATTGTCAATACTTAATGATATACTTAAGGATACTCAATAGCTCGGTTCTCTATTCATTCGAGCTGGTTTTAAAAAGATATACTTAAAGATTTTAGCTTTATAGTATGTAAATTGTTATTTTTAGTTGATTTTAGGTGATCTAGGGTTTAAATTAAGATCTATTTTTTATATATATTTTGTATGGTTAAGTTAAGATTCTATGACTTATGAAATGATTTCAATACGAGTCTTATAATTTAAATTATAAATCTATCACTTTGAAGCATGCAGAATCCTTTGTTTTTGTTGAAGAAGTTTGTTCCAACTGAATTGATCATCTTACATATATATATATATATATATATATATATATAGGGGATGCTAAAGAAGTTTATGTTATATGATTTGGAGATATTATACACATGAATAAAACTATAGCAACATATACTTACTAAGTCATCACTACCCTATTTTATATGTAAAAATATCAATACTAGGGACGTGAGCATGTGCAAGGTTATACTATATATATATATATATGTGTGTATACTTATACATATACATATATATATATATATATATATATATATATTATATGTTAATATATTTATGTATAAATAAAAATAAATAAATAAAAATATTCTATGTGTATGATGCCATCATATAGGATAAAAGAATCAAAGCCCTAGATACCCTATCTAATAAAATATCTCATCGTGCATGATGCTGTCATTTACGTATCTAATAAAATATTTATGTATCCACCTAGATGCATCATAGCTAGGTAAATTATCTTCCCATGCATCCACAAAAGATGCTCGACATGATCGATACGAACAAGATATCTCTTGGTACATGATACATGTCTCCTCTACACAAGTCTCAAAATAGTCAGATACGTGTGAACCAAAAACATCCAACACTTAATATTTGCTTGGCATATATATATATATATATATATATATATATATATATATATATATATATATATATGTGCAAGTAATCGTTCTCCTACGCTCAATGACGTAAGAATTTATGACATAAATATCCAACTCTCGAATTAGTCATAAAACAAAAATTCTCTCCTTCGCTCAACGACATAATCATTTCAAATGCATCCGACCAAACAAAGAACTTAGACTCGTTCACATAGTGGCCCCACCACCACGGCAGCCGATCATGGAATTACTCTCCGCTTTCGTTTGGGGCTTTGGGTTTATGTAGAAACGCGTCAAACAGTGATTCGCTTCCTCGCTGTTTTGATCATCACAATGGTGTAGCTGATCTGTTTGGCGATCCCCGGATCGGGTCCCAGAGATGCGGGCGATAAGATGCCCTAGACTGGGATTCGTGCCTCTTTTCATCAACGGCTTGGATTTAATTCCTCGGATCCCTTCCGCTGTCTCCGTCCCTCGCTCATATATCGCTCCCGTGATGGGTGGTGGTGGGCGGAGGCGAGCGAGCTGACCGGTCGAATCCTGCTCCTTCTCGTCTCTTTTCGGCGCGCGAAGCCGGTGAGGGAGCGAGAGAACGTTCGCCATGTGTGGAATCTTAGCGGTGCTCGGGTGTGCGGATACCTCGCTTGCCAAGAGATCCCGCATCATCGAGCTCTCTCGGAGGTCCTCTTTTCTCCCACTGAGTCTATTGTCATCTCCCTATTCTCGCCTTCCTGTTTCCGTTCGAAGAATCTTTAAATAATTGCGCAGCATTGTTCGATAGGAAAGGAGGGTGAAATGTCGTTCTTAATGTGTTTAGGATCGATTGTAGGCAGTATGTTCTCTTATTTGTATGTAGTGCGATAAATGGTGTGTTTCTTATCGAGTCCAATATGCATCTATGATTTCCATGTTAGATTTTGCGGAGTCTTGCTCACCTTTACAACGTAGGTTGCAAGTCATTTATTATTCTGTTATAGCTAACATATATATTACATCTTTCTTGATAGAAGTTCACAGCAGTCCCGGGTAAGATTGGATGCTAGGCTCAATTTTATGTTGTCAAAAAAGTATGAGGCTTTTTTCTGGGGAAAAAAATGCGACTGTTATTTCTAAACCAATTGACAATACGATTGGATCGCTTCAATTCTTAATGTGCTCTAAAAGAAAAGAGGAGGAGACAGGGGGGCGTGAGATTTGGGCACGGCTCTCATCTGACATTTTTTATGGTCTTCAAGTGCTATTAATATCTCCGCAGATATTCCATCATATTGTTTGTGTAATAAAGTGCTACAATTAGAAGAGAACATCCATTTTTATGTAGAGCGTTAAAAGGCCAAGTGTTTTTGAAATTTTGTGTGTTAACATGTAGCCTAGATTCCTTCACTATTGGTAAATATTGAGAATCCACAAACATTTGATTCCTACAAGAATTAAATCAATGGTAAAATTTACATAATCAAATTAATATTAAAGGTTCATGATTGAATTTACATTGAGTTATATGGTCAATTAATTTGTTAAAACTTAAAAGTCAAATATCCGGGCACTTCCTTACTAATTGTGTATAGGATAGACCTCCATGGTTATTTTATTTGTTGATAATATTGTTTAGTTAATGAGAGTTTAAGTTGAATTAATTCTAGACTTGGGATATGCAGGGAAACCTTGGCAACTTTTAAATTAAGTAGGACTAACACCAATATTTGAGATATAATTTTAGGAGTATTCAAAGAAGAACTAATGGTATAGTTAAATTGGATGAATAAGAATTTTCAGCAAATAGAAATCTTAGATCTCTTGGATCGATTAATCCACAAGATGGAGAGATTGATGATGATATTGTCCATTTAGAAAAAAATATGTGACTAAAATGGAGAGGGGCATCGGGAGCTTTGTGTGATCACTATTTGCCTTTTGTATACATAAAAAAAAATTGCAAGACAGTTTAGCTCAATGATGCTGTATGGATACGAGTGTTGGGTTGTAAGTAACATGTACAATAACTTATGTTGTTGAGATAAAATTTTGAGGTGGATGTATGAATTTACTAGAAAAGATGACAACGAAAATTCGTTCCTGAATAATTAGGTGTAGTATAGACAAGGGAGAAAATGAAGGGGAATCATTTGATATGATACAAACACATAGTTAAAAGATGTGAGATTTTGTATTAGTGGTGCAAGGATAGATAGAGGGAGATCTAATAGGACCTTAGTAGAAATACTATAAACTAAATTCTTTTAAATTAATTAAGGATATTTTTGGATGATGGAAAAAATAGTATGTAGCCAATCACAAATATTTGGGACAATTATGACTTCTTGTCATGGTTTGAGTGTGGAAAATTTTCAATAAAACATTTTGGAAGGACATTATACGTCATCACATGTGCTTTTCTTGATGACTTTAAAGCATCTTAACATTTGAAGGACTTTTGACATCCCAACAAATTCATTTTTGTTGGATTACAAAATTAGCTTTACTTAAGATCTAATTTCTAGGTTTAAGTATCCATATATCAAGAATCTATGGGCTGTATTAACATGTTTCATCTACATTTCTAACATCATTTACATAAAAATAGGTTGCAGCACAGAGGCCCTGATTGGAGTGGCTTGCATTGTTTCGAAGATTGCTATCTTGCTCACCAACGGTTAGCCATTGTTGACCCTACTTCTGGAGATCAACCACTCTATAATGAAGACAAGTCTATTGTTGTTACGGTTTGTGATTTTGTTCAACCTTTTAACCTTTTGTTCTTTGCAATTCAACCTTTCAACACTGAGATTTATTCGTTTCTTCATCTTACAACCACTTTTCATAATTAGCATATTTAAATGCATTTTCTAATTGCTGGCAATTTGGAATTGTTCTGGTAAGCCAATTCAGAATGTGGGACCCAACACTTTTGAAATGAAAAGGAATTGGTTGGTTTCAGTTGGTAATCGATGAAGATAAGCTGAAAATCAGTCAAGAGTGGTCAACAAATCAGCTTGATATATGACTATAGCGGGAATTGACTTAGTGGGCCACTAATCGGACTGCAAAGATTTGCTGGAAACTGGTTGGAGGCTAGAAGTTGGTCCCTCGAAAATTTGGGACTAGACATGGCCATTCTTGATCCAGTTCTACCAGCTCGAGTGGGAAGAGATGATGGGACATGATCCTCCTACCAGGGTTTTCTCCAATTTAAGGAGGAGAAAAGACATGAAAGACTATTAAGCTATGAATTTTAATTAAGTTTATTGTATAAAGGGGAATATAGCATCGAAGTATTAGGCTGTAGGCTAAAATCCTTTCAGATATGCATATAGCTATCCAAAGAGATTTTGTGAGATCATTCCTTCAGGAAAATTTTATTTCTTTCTAAAATTCCACTTAAAGAGAAATCTGTAACTCTTCAAATATGATTCAGTAGCTAGTCACTTGTCTAGCCAATATAATAAATATCTTAAAACTCTTATACACCAAATGGACTATAACAAGGTCAATGAGGCTTGATTATACTTCCCTAACTTGACTAGGACTCAGTTGGGAAGGCTTTGGTCATTCCATAATAGTTGATTGATGTCATGAAGCATGATCGACAATCAATAATCTACATTGTGTTTGCCTTCATAGAAATTTTAGTCATCAACCTAGCCCTTTTTTTTTTCTAAATAGGATTAACAACCTTGCGGAATTACTGCATGGCAATTAATAGTTCTTTCCTCTTTGGTCTTGTGGACTCTTCATTTCTTATGATGGATAAGAAGTCTCTTGACCAGTTTAGAAATCAAAATATTTGACCACTGCTAGCCTTATTTTGGACTAAATTCAATTCACAACACTTACAATATTAATTAATCATTTTCTTTTAATCTATGGATTTCTACACTACTGTAGCACCAGATGTCAACTTCTTGTCAACTCTCTTAGAAATTTAAGCAAAAACAGCATACCAGCAGTTATTTGGGAGCAATGTTGCATTGACATGGACTAGATAATCCAATGCAGATTGCATATAGTGTGTGATACTGAAATAGATGACATGGAGATATAGGGACATGTAAAAGAAAAATAATCTAAAACAACGAATATGACTTCTATGTTGCAAATTTGTGAGAATTTAAATAATTATAAGTTCAAGGGATCCATTTCTTATATATATATATATATATAGTGTTTAATATTGGAATAATATAATTAAGAAGTAAGATAAGGTTCACACTTTTGGACACATGTATGTTTTTGGACTGTGTAGCATCATCAATGTTTTAAATCTACAGTAATGCTTATAGTTTAAATTGAAACCTTGAAGGAAACCTCCCAAAAATTTTATATATATATGAAATGATTAGGATGGTAAAATGGCACATTAATTTTAGGTGCAAGGTCCAAAGAGACAAATAAGCAAGAAGCAGAAAGAAAACATCCTTTGGTGCATTGCTACCAGGAAACACTTCCCAGTGTAGGGTGTTCTGGTAAAACACAGACATGATTTGGCATGAGGTTTGTGCTGATTAGCACAAGTCCATTATTTTGGTATGGTAAAAAGCCCTGTGCTTATAGCATGACAGTCTACTTTCTGGTCAAACACAGACTGACACAATTGCTATGTGTAAATCTTGTTGAAATTTACAACCTTGTTTGACTTGGAGATGATTTACACATACTAATCGTGTCAGTCTGTGCTGCACATACTTCAAATCCATTATAATTTAAAATTTTAAACCTTGTTGCACCATTTGTTTATTATTCATGAAGCTCACAAGTTAGTGTTTGTACTTATACTGATACATTATACTTCCTGTGTAATTATATCTTGATTTGTTTTGGGCACTATGTCTAGGTGAATGGGGAAATCTACAACCATGAAGAATTGAGAGCAAAGCTTAAATCTCATCAATTCCGGACTGGAAGTGACTGTGAAGTGATTGCTCACCTCGTAAGTTGTAGAAACTGAGATTCTTTTATATTTTTCCTTTTTAGATGTTTTGGATGAGGACCTCAGATTTGACAGTTTTGAGTTGTCTAAAAATCATTAGGTTTAGATCTTCTAATCTGCTAAGGGCTGTTGCTACCAGTATTAATAAACTCTTCCCTTTTATCAGTATGAAGAATACGGAGAAGATTTTGTAGATATGTTGGATGGAATGTTCTCATTTGTTCTTCTTGACACCCGTGATAAAAGTTTCATTGCTGCCCGGGATGCTATTGGCATTACTCCTCTATATGTGGGATGGGGACTTGACGGTATGTGGTAACTTACCGTTGAATTTCTTTTATCACATGTATTATTAAATTTTATGTGTTTAATTTATTTCAAATTAGATTAAAGCTAGTGATTTTCTAGAGATCATTTTTCATTCAGGATTTCCTGATTAATAATATCATGGAGTGTTCCTTAAGGAGGATGCTACAAGTAAACAAGATGAAGATACTCCTGACTTGATAAATATGCAAACTATGGATAAATAATTCAAGTTTCTTACTTTAGTAAAACATGTGACAAATCTATCTATGACGAAGAATTCTGCTTTGCATGCTAGGGTAGACATGATGAGTCTTAACTGGCCCAGGATTCATTGTGAGCCTTATAGTATCCAAATAAGGAGAACTTTATTCCAAAAGTGGGATGAGTCTTTCTTATTATATCATGCTTAAGAATTGCATCCATTATATCACATATTCTGAATTTTCTGGATCCAGATCTGAGAATCTGATTACCTTGTTATGGACATTTACTTAGTTTGATGTTATGTAGACATCAAATATGATTAATGTGGTAATTTGATAATTTAATAAATGATCACTAAGCTAGAAAGCTGCTGAAGAGATGCAGGCACGGAACAGATTAATTTTTTTGCCTGTATCCCTGAGGAAACCAGAGGTATGTAAAACATGAATTGCATGTGCTTGCCATATTGCTTTATGTTGGCTGTGCCATTTAACTGTAGCTTATTGGTTCTAAATATTAGCACATGCCAAGCCACTTGCTTGCATATCACATGACCAGCATGACCTGCTTGGGCTGAGCCAGGATTC
The DNA here is from genome assembly GCF_036884655.1 of Musa acuminata AAA Group. Lineage (NCBI taxonomy): Eukaryota > Viridiplantae > Streptophyta > Magnoliopsida > Zingiberales > Musaceae > Musa > Musa acuminata. The sequence goes on along the minus strand of NC_088346.1, from coordinate 10,432,679 downwards.
TGTGCTGCTGCATGTGTCTGAAATTGGTAGTCACTTTTCTCCTGCAACATCATAAGAGGTTCCTTGGGTAAAAGTTAAGATGCTTTCATATTATTCTAATGTTATAGCATGATTTGGAAGATTAAAGATCCTTTCCTATTCTATTTGAAGCTTTTAAGGTAACTTCACATGCTTAATAAATTTTCTTAAATAAGTTGCGATGGTATGATTGTCGGTGATGTCTTTGTCAGCCTGACTCGGTCCTAGGCCGTCTGCACAAGTGTCCAAAGATGGTCAAGAGGGTGATTCCAGTGTTCGCTGAGGAGTTGACTTGCAAGAGGGCCGAAGTCAGGTGGGGTGCCTGACCTGGCCCTCTGACTCTTAAGTTAGGACTAAGGTGGAAAGTGGACTCATGGGTGAATAGTAATTGACCTTGATAACAATAAATTAATGAGTTTTATAGCAAGCTGGGTCCAAAGGAATATTCTGCGGAATGGGCAGAGTATTCCTTTTTGGGTTCATCATTATTGCTGTGCTCAGGTGGCTGCCACGTTGTTTGGGTCCCGCCTCTGGTGCTGACGAGGTAACCACATGGCGAGCTGTGGCTGGGGGGTGAACTTTCCCCCCATCAAGTTGCTTTATGATGCTTTTAAGAAACAAATGTTTCTTAATCTGTTTGGAGCTTTAACCTTGTAATCTATTTATATAATAACCATTTATAGCTATGAGATTGTCAATGGAAAATTTTGGTTGGATTTTGCACCAAGTAAATATCATCTGTATGATATTTGGAATTGCTTCAATTAATGTTCAGTGTTGGTTCTTTGGCAGGATCTGTTTGGTTTGCTTCAGAAATGAAAGCTTTGAGTGATGACTGTGAACGATTTGTCTCATTTCTACCTGGGCATATCTATTCTAGCAAAAAAGGTTGGTTTACTTCTTGGACAGTTAAAAGAAAGTAATTGTTACAATATGATTAATTCTGAAAGTTCTGGATGTGAGATTTAAGTTATTGGGAATAAAAAAAAGTTATTGGGATAGGGTATAGTCATTTATATGACATATGATGTGATATCTTTCATGATCATGAATTTAAAATATTCTTCAGGTGGTCTACGGAGGTGGTACAACCCCCCATGGTTTTCAGAATGCACACCGTCAGCTCCTTATGATGCTCTAGCTCTACGTGAGGCCTTTGAGAAGGCATGTGCTGACTCTCTTCTGTTCATTTTATATTATCAATGTCCTCTAGTCCTCAAATTTTTGACTTGGAAACTGTCAGGCTTTCTCATAAATTTTGAAATATATATTTTACACTCCTGCATTATAGTTTCTTGTGTTGTTAACCAAATGACTTGCAATGAATGCTTATGTTAGCTTTTTTTATCCATTGAATTGGAATGTTCTCCTCCAACCCCCCTCAGGGTTATATGTTACCAAGCTATATAATATATCTGTATTCGGTAAAAAAGCTGTGATGATCTAGTTGCCCTTGAAAAACCCAACAATACCAAATTGGATATTACCCTGCTATAGTGTAATGCCCCAGCTCCAGCTAGAAGGCATGAGCGGGACAATGCTGCGATCTCATAAATTATTCTATGATCATGCATGGGTTAACCTGAATAAATAACTTACATGACAAATTTATTATATATTTTGAAATTATAATGAATTAACTCACAGGACATCCGTAACCCATAAAACCCAGTGTAATAGTATAAATGGTCTCTTTGGGATGCCAACTTGCAACTTGGCACAAGTGATCTCTTCCAAAGGTTGAACACACTGCTTATCATCTAATGCCATTTCATTAGTTGCCATATCATCATCCTACCACTATTTCCAATATTGGTTGCCTAACACTGCAACTGTGCTAACTCATTAGTCCACGTCACTGCAAGAATTATTGAGTCTGTTGATGAACATAATTTTGATGGTACATCATTACATTTCAAGTCATTAACCATGAAGGTTCATTTAAGTCCATATTATTGCTTTAGTGGTGCAGTAAGATAGAAAAAAAGCCTAAATAAATATTTGCCATTTGTTGAAGATCTGCTGTACCATGTCAGAATCACCATCATGTCTAATAGGCTTGGGGCTAGTAATTCAGACTTAATAGAACATTTGTGACATTACATCTTTTTTTCCTTTAAGTAAAAAGTAGATGAGCAGCCACCAAAAAATTGGTGTTTAAATGCTGAATTCCAAAAAGATGCTGAATGGATCTGTTCCATGCAGGATTTGACAGTTTAATTAATTGGTAGGTACGATTTATTGTATGGTTCCATATAAGCCTTTTGATGCAACAAAACCAGGATTTCCTATTAACTATTATTGTGGATTTTTACACAAGGATGCCTTTCCTGCCCTAAAAATTCTAACTGGATTTATATTCTTTAAAATATTGTGGAATCATTTATCAACCAAGTATCTTTATGTGACACTATCATATTTTTAACAGAACCAGGGACTGATTTTGGAGAGAACTTGTGTTTTAAGCATCACATGCAAATGTTGCTCTGATGTGTAAAAGTTAAATAATAAATATAGCATAAAGTAAATTATGATGGATTTACATGTGTGTTGTAGCCATGACCTTTTTGTTAACAGTGATCAGGATACATAATAGTTCTTGATACCCATCCTTAATATGGTGACAATATTTCATGTACACTATTATCACTTTTGCGACTTCTTTGGTACACTTTTATCTGTTCCTGATCATGTGTTTCTTGTTGTGAAAGTAAATAAGTCAATTCATTATGTTATTTTTTGTATTATTTCATTAACAAAACAAAGGCATGCTTCTGCTGTTGTCACCTGTCTTTTTTGCATAAATCATATTCATTATCCTGTCTTTCATATGCTTCTAGGCTGTTGTCAAAAGGCTCATGACGGATGTGCCATTTGGTGTGCTCTTGTCTGGTGGGCTTGATTCATCACTTGTTGCTGCAGTTGCTTTGAGGCACTTGGCGAAAGCAAAAGTTGCTAGACAGTGGGGATCTCAGCTACATTCTTTCTGCATTGGCTTGAAGGTCACATTTTTTTGTTGTTATAATTTATTTGTTCACGTGATATGTCTCAAGTTGGGCATTGACTGCATAAAATGCCCGGAGATACTTTTGCAGACTATGTCTGGAAATAACAACTACAAGCAAAGCACAGTGCAGTGGTTTTAGATGATTTTATGACTTTGAGGAAATTTTTTGGTTTAAGATGATCACCAAATCTCTTTAGTAATATATGTAGTTAGGATCATGCTTTGCATGGATCGACTTGGTGCATGTCAATACCTTTATAGCAAGTATGTTTTAATCCATGTTGACACATGTGGATTGGCACAACGATATTTGTTTTGTAAGTTTTCCCTTGATCAAGAGTAAAGCTATTTCTTGTGTAGCAAGAAGAAAAGAGTAGATTTTGTCTTCAAAATTTTATTTTCTATATTTTCAAAGCATTAGAAAATGAAGTCTAATAACCTTCAGTCTGTTAAAGAATTGCAATAAAAAAAATCATTGAACATTTCTTTGTGTTAATCTACTACTCTTTATGTATGCAAGGAAAAAGATGATTCGACATGTTTTAGGCTTTGACTTGGCATTGTATTATGATTTTGACTTATATGTTACTGTTGATAGTGTATTCATCACAGTCATGATTTTTGTGCAGGGTTCTCCTGATCTTAAAGCTGCTAGAGAAGTTGCAGATTATCTTGGCACTTTCCATCATGAATTTCATTTCACAGTGCAGGTAATATTGTTGATTTTCTTTAGAATAGAAGCATATGGCACATGTAATGATGTTCTGTAGATTCAGTTATTTTTTCATATCGGGAGGGTATTGATGCAAATTATTTTCTTGTATTAGGAGGGTATTGATGCACTTGCAGAAGTCATTTACCACATTGAGACATACGATGTGACGACAATTAGGGCCAGTACCCCAATGTTTTTAATGTCTCGTAAAATTAAGTCTTTAGGGGTGAAGATGGTTCTTTCAGGGGAAGGCTCTGATGAAATATTTGGAGGATACCTGTATTTTCATAAAGCACCAAACAAAGAAGAGTTTCATTCGGAAACATGTCGAAAGGTATGCTGAAAACCCCACAACCCTTTGAGCAGTTATAGGAAGATCTTTCATTCTGTTTGTGAGTTAATATATAATAATGTGGTTAGTTAATTCAATTTTGTGCTACTTTTTCACACAAATGACACTTTTAATTGCTATTTCTTGAAAATAATATAAAAATACTTGTAGGTTCAGATGTTATTCTCCTAGTATTGTTTGATGTGTAGCCCAGAGACATGAGATCAATTATTCTCAATGTTTTGTTGTATACTCTCAAGATGCTTTTCTCCAGTTGGTATATGTTCATGTTTCTTGTTTTCACAAGTATTCCAACCCAGTTGCTATAGGTACTGCATATAGAATTTGTTATGTAAAGTGGTTATTAGTTGTTACCTTTTTTTTCCTATGTTTGGTTTATATTTCATATTTATGAGTGAGTAAAATGCTTATTGATGTAACCTTCTTTTCTGTTTATAAATTTATGAACAAAGTCTTTTATGATTTTAGATTAAAGCTCTTCATTTATATGATTGCCTGAGGGCCAACAAATCAACATCAGCCTGGGGCGTGGAGGCTCGTGTTCCTTTTCTGGACAAGCAATTTATTGACATAGCAATGGACATTGATCCTGAATGGAAAATGGTGGGTAAGCCAACCTAGTTTATAATTTTGCACCATATACTTCTTACAAGACAAGTTCGTGTAGACAATTTAACTTAGCCCAAATTAAATATATTTAAGAACTCAAGTTCTTGTGGTAATAATGCAATATTTATTTCTGGGTCTATAGACATTTATTTTTACTTAATTTACATTGCATTATCATTTAAACTTTGGGCGAAGTGTCTTTTTTTAAGAAGAGAATAGTAAGCAAGCTTATACGTAAGTGACATCTGTATTGCTTATACAGATTAGACGTGATCTTGGTCGAATTGAGAAGTGGGTCCTGCGCAATGCATTTGATGATGATCAAAATCCTTATTTGCCAAAGGTTATGGATCTTTTGAATTTAGATTTGAAGACCACGTGATTTTAATTTATGAATAAATACCTGATCTGACAGCTCCATTATCTGTTTCCATATACAGCACATCCTGTACAGGCAGAAGGAGCAATTTAGTGATGGAGTGGGTTATGGCTGGATTGATGGCTTGAAGGACCATGCAAATGAACATGTATTTTTTTTCTTAGCTTGAGAAGATAATCATCAACCAAAACTCTTGCAAAATCTTGCATGACATTTTTGATATTTTCATAAAATATTGGTTACCTTGTTAATTGTAACCTTGTATTTTTTAATGTATTTTCTGTTGGTTAGCATTTTATTCTTTTAGTGATCACTTCTCTCTGCATCTCAATTTTTATTTCCTAATGACCAGGTTTCAGATGCCATGCTGATGAATGCAAGCTTTGTTTATCCTGAGAATACTCCTACAACAAAAGAGGCATACTACTACCGGTCAATATTTGAAAGATTCTTTCCGAAGGTAAAAAAGCTTCTATGTACTTCGAGATTTTTGGATTTGACATATTTAGTTACTTTAATTGGCAAAGCCTTTCTTTCCACTTTGTTCTATAATCTATATGTCTCCTTATATTCTAAACTTTAAGCTTGCAGCTTTTTTATCTTGTCTGAACTCCTTTCAGCACATAGCAGGTAATAGAAATCATCAGTAAATTATTGATCTTTCATGAAGTAATTATCTATATATTAATAATTGATTGACTGCATTATTTAGCTACACAAATGTTAGCAACCAATTGCATGCTTTTTCATGAGTATTGATGAAGGAAGTGAAAGCTTTCCAAAGGATCAACTAGTCTAAATATTGTTATCAAATTCATGACTAAAGGAATTGCAGTGCAAGAGTGACTGTCTTGGTTTATTGGGTCAACGTTTACATCTTCCCCATGGTGTGCCTTAGGTGTCTGCCTTGTCACGAGCCTTTTAAAATTGCACAGATGCCTAAGAAATGGATATATTATTGTTAGATTTGTATTCAAATTCTGCTAGTAAATTTCAGAACGACATGGCATAACAAGAAAATTAGTTTTATTTGTGAAATAAGTCAAAAGTTATTCGGGCCATATGAGAAACAATGATAGAGAATAAATTTTCATGTTGAGAAGGGGCTTGAACATATTGTGCTACATTCCATTGTCCTCTTTCCTTTTCTTTTCAAGTTTCTTTCTCAGTAATCTTTTCTTCCCTTTTCCCTCCTCTTATGCCTTTGCTCCTTTTCTGCTTTATTCTGCTACTACTGTCCCCCTTCTATTTGTTCTCCTTTGCTAATTTTGTCCTTTTTGTGTACTCTGGCTGTTATTGTCATTCTTTCTTTGTAATTGCTCTTTTTCCGAGTTCAGAATGTAGCTTTGCGACTGGAGTTGTTGCTCCTTTTTGTCCTGTTACTGCCCCCTTCTCCCTCCTCACCTCATTGCCTCTGCCTTTGATTCTCTTTCCTTTACACATTTGTTCTCTCGAGTCCTTCAATTGTCATCGATGCAACTTCTCTCCAGTCTTGGTTACTTTCTACTACATGAGTATCTTTTTAAGATTATCATCTATATTAAGACAAATTTTTTTGGTCATTCCCAAGTTTAGACCTGTACTTGAGTGAAACATTCTTCTACAGTCCTCATGATGCCTAGAGGACGAGGCTCCCTCATGAATTAAGGTATTGCAGTCAGAATTGTCAAACACTATGAGTAGACAAGATCATGTGGACCAATCATTTTGACACTCTTTGACTGGTATAGTATATTATGATGGTCACTTTGAGTTTCAAATTCAAGTGCCATTCACCCTGGATGATCACTAAGTCCATTGAACTTTTTGTCATTGTTGGTGAATTTCTTGAATTGTTGTGCCAACCAACAACTGCTAATTATTTTGCTTTTCTCAATTGCAAGTCAAAATGGAATGTCAGGCATTTTGCAAATTGAATGTATAAATAGCTCATCTGGGAGATTTTTTTTAAAATTCTAATCATGCCAACCATCACAACTAGATACCTGCTGACCTTGTGCTGAATGTCACAACCTGTTTATGTGTCAGCTTATTGGCATGTCAATTCTTTGTCACAAGTATTGCATGCCTGCACTATGCAGCTTGTTATTTGGCATATACGTATCTTGGTCTGCCCTGCTTTGACTGTGCTACCAAATTTAAATTTACATTCTCATTATTTGGCATGTAGCATGGTTTGTGCTGCCTTGATTGTGGTATGACATCCTAGATCACATGGTAAGGTGTGTCCATTATGTAAATAGGTGGATTTAGCTCTATATCAGTCAGGAGCACTTATATATCATGGCCCTTCTTCATTTAGAGTCTGCAATGGCAAGTTGTGATTTTGTTATGCTTGGTTGTCTACTTTTATAATCATCAGTCATGAACAGAAGCAAGTGCTGCAATCTGAAATTGAAACTGATTCAGTTGGGTAAACATCCACGGTCTATATGATCAGTCATTTTTATCAACAAAAGTGAGATCTAATTTTGTATCATACCAACCTCACAGTGAGTCAATCTGCAAACTGTAGCTGCAAGATATGTCTTGCCATGATAAGGAGTTGATTTGAACTGGTTCTTCAGTACGTGGTCCACATATAGCCAGATTTGATTGTAAATTTATGTGATACCTTGCTTCATACTTAACTAAGAGGATGACACACACAACAGTGTTCTCTCACTGTTGCATGGGGATTAATCTGCACTAGTTCCTCGTCTCAGTTACTTTTTAGGCAAGTAATCTATGAATATTTTGCTTTTACTATTTAGGTATTATGTAGTGCATCTTTCTTCTGATCCTCCTTCATAGGTGTTGTTGAGTTTGAGAATTTTGCAGGCTTTTCTTTTATTAGAATGGTGAGTTTAGGTCTATGGTCATCCAACTCCTGTGATGTTCTACTTGACTGTAGTGTTGATGCAGTAAAAAGAGTATCAACCCAATCTACGTGAGGTCAATTAAGAATCGTGGTCATCCAACTCCTGTGATGTCCTACTTGAATGTAGTGTTGATGCAGTAAAAAGAGTATCAACCCAATCCATGTGAGGCCAATTAAGAATAATTCACTAGTGTCACTGATAACAATTATTTTGAAGATCACAGTTGTTCTGCTGTTGATTACATTTATCTTAGAATAAAGAAGTATCAGTTGGAGTATTGCATATTTTTGTCAGCTCTTTTTCAGATGGATTTGATTTTGGAAACTTCTTACCAACTTATTTTCCCCCAAAGAATGCTGCTAGGTCAACTGTACCTGGAGGGCCAAGTGTGGCATGCAGTACTGCAAAAGCAGTAGAGTGGGATGCAGCATGGTCTAAGAATCCCGATCCATCTGGCCGTGCTGCACTTGGGGTTCATGATGCTGCTTATCAGGAGGCACCAGAGAAACCCTTGGCTACTGAAAATTCCAGTTCAGTGGATGGCCACCTTCAAAAGTTACAAGATGCTATGGTGGAGGCAACTGCAACAGCTACTGCTCTCTGATATTTCTCATTCTGCCTCTTCAGTTAAATGGAATTTCACTGGAGCAAGTGTTTGAAGTGGAAAAATACCAGGCTTGTTAGCTTGCTGATTAGAACCGTGTTTATCCTCAATGGAACCAAATTTCTGGTTATTGTAGTTTATGTTTTCTTCTGTTTACAGATATGGCTCGTTAACTATTTTATTAGTCAAAACATTTTGCCAACAGCAATAGTTAACTTACCATCCTCACTCTTCAGCTTTCTTCCTTTAAACTGTCAGATGACAGGTTAGTAATTTTGTATACCGATATCGGTCCATACCGAGAATGTCTGGGGTGTTGGTACATTGGTGTACATCTATATTGTGTGATCATACTGTCCAAGTTTTACCTTGATCTGCATATTGATAAGTTGTCGATGCTGTATTGTATTGTAAACCGAGGCCTTTGCACATTTACAATTGCACAATTGGCTTTGAAGATGATGGCACCTTATCTGTTTGCTTAATGAAGTGAGACGTTTACGTGTGCAGCATTTATTGAATTTATCCATTTTCTATGTGCAGTTTTTGGATGACTCAAGTCGGGATTTACTCTGAGTAGAGTAAAATTCATGAGTATTTCTATCCATTGTTAAAAGACCAACGGTGTTGTTTTATATTCGACTCACTCAAATAAATTGATTTCAAGACTTGTATTTTTGGACTTGATGTCGATACCATCATTTTACTTTTCCTATAGTTAAAACTCTGAAACGCAAATGTAAGCCCGTCTAGCTCAGTCGGTAGAGCGCAAGGCTCTTAACCTTGTGGTCGTGGGTTCGAGCCCCACGGTGGGCGTTGTTTATTTGCTTGGTTTTGTTGTCGTTTTTAACAGCAATCAGACCGTATTCGTGGGCTTTATTGTTCTAATAGCAAAGGGACCGGATTCGTGGGCTTTGTCGGTAGTAGGACTATACGACCCATGATCGCACGTAGGCCATTGGATTCCGAGTTTGCCAGGTTGCCACAGAAATTGAAGCGGATCTCAAACTCAAAATTGAAACCACCCAGCTTCCCTCTTAACCCAATATTTTTGTGCTTTTGGGCAGCTTGACCGTCCAAATCCGACCACATCTCTCTCTCTCGCTTTCTATTTCGAGCAAGCGAGATGTGAAAGACTCCCTCCCCCTTTGCCGTTGTTTCCTTCCCTTTCTTCGACTCTAATCCCCAAATCCCCCGCCTCCCCCACCCCCAACCAAAACCATGCGCTCCAAGCGCCTCGCTTCGCACTCCAAGAGCAAAGCCTCCTCATCCTCCTCATCTCCCTCCTCCTCTCCGGCCGCTGCCGACACCCGACCGCCAGCCACGGAGCACTCTCCCTCCACCGACGGCGGCCCTGGTCGCCGCTCGCCCCCTCAGACGTCTCCTTCCTCGAAGGTCCTCCCCGAACCACCCCGCGCCGAGGCGGCCGGCGCCTCCGGGGCGCGCGCCGCCACTTCGAGGCGCAGCGAGCGGAAGCGGAAACCCCGGGAGTTCGCGGGGAGGAACTCCTCCAGCCTCCGGCAGAAGAAGGTGTGGTCGGAGCCCGACGAAATCGCGCTCCTCAAGGGCGCCCTCGCCTTCCGCTCCCGCACTGGCGCCCTCCCCAAGCAGCCCACCATGTTCCCCTTCTTCGCGTCCATTAAGAGCGCCATCGGCCCCCACCTCACCGCGGAGCAAGTCGGCTACAAGCTCAAGCGCCTCAAGAGCAAGTTCGTCCACTCGGCCAACGCGGGCCCTCCCGTGAGCGCCACTGCCCACGACCGGCGCATCTACGAGCTCTCCACTGAGATCTGGTCCGAAGAGGTCAAACAGGCCGATGGGGACGCCGAGGAGGATGGCAACGGGGACGTGGCCGCCGCTGCTGACGGTGATGATGATGATGATGATGAGGAGGAGGAGGAGGAGGAGGACGCTGTCGTGGAGGATGATAAGTACCCGTTCATCAGGGAAGCAGCATTAGAGTATTGGAAGGTGAACGGACGGTGCCTGTCGGGTGTGCTACTGGAGAAGGGGCTGAAGTTGATTGATCCTTCCAAAGGGGTAGTTCTGGAGGAGAAGCTGAGGAAGCAGTGCGCTGCCGAGATGGAATTATGGACGAAGCGGCTTGATCTGTTGAAAGAAATATCCGAGCTCTTGATTGAGGCCCACAAGTGCTCCTAATGGTAGCTTCTTCTTCAGGTTTATCACTTTCTGCACACATTGCGTTGTTTTCCTGTTTTGTACTCAGCTAGAACTTAGAGTAAGTGTCTTTCGTAGTCACTGTTGTTGATAGTTATCTAACTAGATTCTTGTGATGTATCCTTCCTTTCTTGGTGAATATTGTCTTGTAACATTGGCATGTATGGAGGATAACCATTGTGTTTCAAGTGTTTCTAATTCTGTTGCTTGAATTGCTACCGAAAAGATAGTTAGCATAGAGTGAAACACTGTGCAGCGTATTAAGTTTTTATGGTATTTCTTCATTAGGAGACATATTTGCTTCTCAGAGCCCTTGAATGCTACTTAGCATGTTGCAAGCTGGACATAATATTTCACCATCAAAATAGTCCTTTTCCCATTTTTTCTTGAGTACAATATTTAGATATCATCATTTGAAAAAGCAAAAATTATTTAACAACGTTGAGTTCTTCTAGGCAAGGTATGCGTGCTATGATGCTATGCTTTCAGTTATCACACTTTATCTTTCAGCTGTCTTTTTTGTGAGTTTAATTCTGTTTACAAGTTATAATTGATTTTCAGTGATGTAGTAAAGTCTTGTGTTTTAGTTCATTGTACCTTATCCATATATGAACTCCACATAAATGCAACATATTTGATTTTGCCAATCAGTGCTAATATAGTTAAAAATATTAGTATATTTTGTTGGGCATACTAAAACATACTTTGTGATACTGGACCACTGGTTAGTAAGATTCTAGTATGGGTATCAATACTGGTATTTGAGCCTATTTTTGGGCTTTAGAACTATAAAGAAGAACCATATAGTAACTATCAATGAGAACTATCTCAGAACTTACAATTCGTACCGCTTAATTTATAAACTATAATTTGATTATTTGAATGTACCTAAATTATTCCAACATCCTAATGCATTACACGTCAAATCAAGAACTTTCAGACCTAGAACCATTAATTGTAGGCATAATGCATTGCATATATATGGATCACCAATATACTATGTATCCACAAACTTTTTGATTTGATAATTCACAAAGTATAAATCTTGAGTTCTTAAGATATTACATGGTCTGAAATTTTTTAGCCCAGGCCTGATTGTTTTTTTCTTCCAATGTCACCTCAGGAAATCTTACATGCTACCAGCTCCTCTGTCCTTTATGATTTGGTTTGGGATGGATGCTTTAGGAGAAAAAAAAAGGTCTTTGATTTGATGATGACCATTTGAGGCCATATTGTTAAACTCTATTAAAACTATTATATTAGTATGTGAATTTAAATCATAGCTAGTCGCTAGGAGAGTTTAGCCAAGCTTTCTTGCAAATAGTTAACAATGGAATATGAAATTTATATGTGGCTGTTACTTGTTAGAATTCTTCACATTATTTGACACTGCTGTCCTTTATATATTCTAAAGATTAAAATGGCCAGATGCTAAATTTTGTTTTTTTGCCTTTTGACTGTCATTCTCAAAGGCATTACTAGATATAGGAATGCTCATTTGATATCATAATTTCCGAAGTTTATTGTCATCAAATAACATGAGCCTTTTGCTTGTTTGTTTTCCTTTTTATTTGTCAAGAATGCTTTCAAGATTAGTAAAATTTGTTTTCAACTATTTTAAATCTGGTTCTTAATTTTTTTTTATAATAAAATTATGCATCAGGTGCGATTTCTTTTGTTAATTTTATATGGAGTTATCTGTGCCCTTTAATTTCATTGTGTACTTTTCTTTTACCATGTCATGTAGATCAAATCTACATAATAGACAGCACATGGGGACCAAAGTTTCCAGTTCATTCCATCTACCAACAAACTGAGTTGATTGATAACAACATTATCTGCTACTATATATAGGGCAGCATATGTCTGCACCTCCTGATGTATTTGTCAATAATAACATATTGTGCAGCATTTGGTATCACAATGACCAATATATCATACGAAATATCATAAGAGACTTGTGCTTAGTTCAATGCATAAGTTAAATATGTTGGACAAACGACTAATGACTCATTGATGATTTCCCCATGTGAATCACAGTTAAGAGTGTTGAATTCATTTTTAATGCAGTTATTTATAAGTTCATTGTAGATAAGTTGAGTCTGATGGTAGGATGGCAATTTTGCCTTGTTATGCCTAAAATGCCTACAGAAGCAAGGGCTTGGGAAATAAGAGCAAAGACATTAAGTTATTGGTCATAGATTGCATATGATAATCAGAATAGATATGTGCTACCACAATTGGAAAAAGGGCAAACAATCGCACGTTTGAAAGATACCCTTTCTGAAAAATCAAAAGGAAATAATATTAATAACATATCCAAGTTCTTAAATCTTTTCTTTTCTTTTGTGTATAAATAATGCCTCCTTGTAATTTATCACAAGGTCCTAGGTTCAAATCTCGCCTTCACCACTTACCCTTTGCAGAAAATAATGCCTCTTTACTAATACCTGTAGTTGTTCCACAGTACAATTTTCTATGAATCCTACCTGTGTCAAGTAGAGTGTATATGAATGACCTTATAGTATTATAGAGTGATAATATAATTTTTTTATTCAAAGCATTAGGCATCTAAGCATGTAAAAATAAGTTGTTAAAAATCATATGCTTAGTAGATACCATCTTCATTGTATGCTACTTTGTTGAATAGGAGACTTGGATTCAGCGGTTTAAATAGGTGCCCCAACACTCGTCTAGGCGCTTGGGCGAGGCAAGGCCTGAGCACCTCAAGGGTGGACTAGGCGATGCGCTTCAATGAGGTGCCGCTTGAGTGCTCGTGTGAACCTAGGCACTGAGCGCCTGAAGCGCCCAGTTCAAATGAAGCAACCGAATTAGACTTTTAAGTCTGGTTCGGTTCAATAGTGGCTAGTTGGTTTGATTGAACCAACTAGCCACTTTCTTACCCGCAAAAGCTACCCCTTGTACCCCCATGCGACCCCGAGCCATCAACCCTAGCACAACTTTTGCCTTCGTCGCTAATGCTTTTTTGTTGTTGCCTCCGTTGTAGACGCAACGGACCGAGGCTTCCTCTGTCGTCGACGGACGAGTCCGATGTCTTAAAATTTGTTCGCAACTTCCTTCCGTCGTCGCTTCTTCCGTGTGCAGTTCTTTCCATCGTTGAGGGAGAGGATCGTAGCTTCCTATGCTGTCGCTACTATCGTTTGCAACTTCCGTCGTCGTTGTTGTTGTCTGCAGCTTCCTCCATTGTTGCGGTTGTCATTCGCAGCTTCCTCCGTCATTACTGTTGTCGTCCGTAGCTTCCTCGGTCGTCGTCGTCGTCGCCATCGTCCAAAAGTTTCTCTATCATTGTTGCCCTCTTCTTCCCCACTTTTTACTATCGGTGACACTTTTCTCCTCCTTTACTATTATTAATAGCTCTTTTCTCCCCCTTTAACTATTGTTAACAGTAGATTGTTAACCATTGGACAAAGCAATCTCTATTTAGATTTTAACACTACTAATCTATATTTGTTTAAAATTATTATTAGTGTTTCAGCCTTTCAGAATTAATGACAAGTATATAAAGCAATTCAGAAGATTTTTCAAAAAATTCAAAAAAGAATCTTACTTGGAAATACAATTATCTAAAGGATCCTAAAGATCGTAATGCAGTTACTTGCATCTTTTGTGATAAGACTACTAGAGGTGATATTTTTCGTACAAAGCGGCATTCAGTAGAAAATTTCAAGAATGCATAAATCTACAAGAAGTGCCCATTTAGTGTAAAAGAAGAGCTGCTAACTTATATGATTGAAAAAAAGACACAAAAGAATAAATCTTATTGGATTTTACTAGAGAATAGTGTTGAATATATTATAGATGATGAAGAAGATTATTCTAAAAGTGTTAATCCAAGTGGGAAAAGAGTTTATGACAGAAAAAGAAAAGAAGTCATGGTTGTTAAGAAGGGTAAAAAGGAACCGATGGACTTGTATATGTATCAAGGATCACATAAACAATAAGGGCAAGCAAGAGCAAAATTAAGACAAACAAATATAAGTGATGCTTGTGATAAGGAAATAAGGGGAAGAACAATTTAGCACATTGTTCACTTCTTCTATCAAGCTGTCATTCCCTTTAGTATTTGTCGTTTAGACAGTTTTAAGGAGATGATTGATGCTATTGGAAGATATGATGGAGAATTAAAACCTCTTAAGTTATTCTGAGATGCTAGTTTCATTATTGAAAAAAGAGTTGGATTATACAAATGATTTATTAAATGATCACAAAGAATCATGTGTAAAACATGGTTTCTCTATTATGCTAGATGCTTACACCAACAGGAGACATAGGAGTATCATTAATTTTATGGTGAACTGTTCTTTAGGAACAAGGTTCTAAATACCGTACTGTATCGGTGTACTCGGTATGGTACGATATGATGTACTTAGCAATACGCCTAAAATAGGCATAAAACCCTTCAAAAATATCTGAAAAATAGAAAAAAAAGTTAGGATAGGGTTTTTAAGTTAGAAATAAATATATATTTACTATAGCTATGGTAAAACTAATGTAAATTAGGTAAGAATAGTGCTACATATCTTTTTTGGGCTTTGAGTAGTCTAGTTTAAGGTTCGTAATTTCAGTTATTAAATTATCTACAGAAAAAATATTTGAATTGTTAGATTATTTTGTATATAACTTAAACTTTAAAATTCAAATAAATTAAGTAATCACTTGTATAGATATACCTGATTCTACCACCAAAACGAACGACGAGCCTCCACGGGTGATTGATTGAGATCCTTGATACTATGTATCTGTATATCAATATGATATGCTTGTCGGACCTAATCTTGAAATTGATTTCACGATATAATATATTGATACATCGTATGTTTTTTGTGCATCAATGTGGTGATGGTCGTAGGTTGATCGTCATGAATCACATGTGTCTGAGGCGGCTCCTGAGCTATGTATTGGTGAATGCCAAAACTTTTATTTTTGCTACTGATCTGTTACTCTATATTATATTGTTGCTCGGAGAAGTATGACCAATTATTACTGTACTGTTGTTGGCTGTAAGATTCTCCTAATACGACGATTGTGAATACGATGAGCTTTATTTTATGTTTATGTCATGTAGGTTTTGTCGTATCTGCTCAAAATCATCTATTAGCTTCCCCTTCCCCTTTTGTGCATAAACTTGATCAATACCTCATTAAGTTCTATGATTAAATTCAATTTATAATTTGCTGCTTTGTTGAGTTTAGGAGAGTGAAAAATGTGAGAATAAGAGAGAATATGAGAAAAAATGAGTTCGAATTGTATAGCCCTGTAACGGTTAAATTAATCGTTGGAACATTGTTACCATTCGGTAACGGTTGAAATTGTATAGCCCCGTATCGCTTGATACGGGGTCAAATACTTGATATCGCCTGGTAGCTGGCGATCCATATGCTGATTCGGTACATATTGCTCATATCGGGCAATACGGTACGATATTCAAAACATTGTTTAGGAACAATGTTTGTGAAGTCAATAGATACATATCTTTTGTGCAATTTGGAGAAAAGATATATGATTTGCTTGTGAAGTTTGTGGAAGAAATTGGTGAACAAAATGTTGTTCAATATAACCGACAATGGAAACAACTATGTGTTAGCCAGTAAGATTTATCGTTTGAATTTTTTAATCACTCTATCTCCAATTTGAATGGAAGAACTATGTGGCTCTTAAATCTTATCAATTTTGTTATCCTTTGTCTTAGGTAAATTATTTACCAAAAAAATAACACTTATATTGGACTGCATGTATGACATATTGCATTGATTTAATATTGGAGGATATTGAAAAGATTTTTGAAATCAAGAAGATTTTAGAAAGGGCAATCTTTGTTGTTGGATTTCTCTATAATCATATTGAGGCTATGAGTTTGATGAGAAAATTCACGAATAACAAGGAATTGGTGAGAGATTATGTTATCTGATTTGCTACTTTCTTCTTGACATTACAGAGCATGCATCGTGAAAAAACAAAACCAGAGAAATATGTTTACCTCGGAGAAATGGGTGACAAACATTTGAGCAAAAGAAGTGAAAGGCAAGAGACCCAGTGATATCATCTTAATGTTGTTCTTTTGGAATCTTATAGATTATATATTTTAAAGGTAATGAGCACACTTGTTCGAATCCTTTGGTTGACAGATAACGAAAAGACGTCTACAATGAGATATATTTATGAGGCTATGGATGAAGCAAAGGAGACAATTTAAAAGACTTTTGATGTAAATGAAAAAAAAATATAAGAAAATATTTATAATCATTGACAAAAGATGGAATTGTTAATTTCATCAACCATTACATATAGTAGGATATTATTTGAATCCAGGATTTTTTTATAAGAACATCTTTATTGGGTTTGATGTAGAAGTTATAAATAAGTTACATAAGTGCATTGCAAGATTGGTTTCAAGCCTTGAGTTGCAAGATGAGATAGTATGTGAATTATTTTTATATAAGAATGTCGATAGTTTTTTAGAATTTCAATGACAGTTTGATCTAGGGCAACTACATCCCTAGGTATTAATAAATTAATATAATTAATTTCATGTATAGTATGTTATTGCTAATAATAAAATAAATTTTGCAACTGAATAGTGGAGTTTATTTAAAAATTTTACCTCCAACTTGCATCAATTGACTATCAAAATTCTTAGTTTGACATGTAGTGCTATGGATTGTGAGCGAAACTGGAGTGTCTTTGAGTATGTAAGGATCACAGAATATTTTTGTTTCAATTAATTTATTCTTTTTTAGATAAATATATTAATATATTTTCAAATTATTTGACATAACAGATTCACACAAAGAGAAAAAATCGATTAGAGCATCAACGATTTCTTGGCTCATATAAAAATAAATCAAAATCACTAGATCACCATTGAACTTGGATGGAGTTGAATGATTTTGGCCAATTCTACTTAATTTATCAACATTATATTCGTTGTCTGCCACTATCGTTGCAATGATCGGCAACCATCATAAAGGAGGCAATGAGTAGAAAATAAAAGAGAGGAGAAAGTAGTCCTTTATCTTTTGAGGATGGAAGTTACATTAGATTTGGGACTAATCTTGAATTTTATGGAATAATTTTAGGATAAAGTCTTTTCCTTTATTTTTATTTGTATTAATGAATGATGCTCTGCTCCCTTGTAGTGAACAGAAAAGCTTTAGAGCCATAATAGATTCCATTGCTATTTTTGAAGAGTTGGTTGAATTTGGATGTTTAAAAATGGTACTTATAATAGTTATTTACTACAATAATATCTTTGTACCATGATTGATGTTTATGCTCATAAGAATATTTGAGTTAATCTCCTTTATTTTTCATTGCTATATTTTAGTTGAATTTATAGTTTTTTTTGTCTTTATGAAGTTAGATACCTAATAGAATGTACAATTTAAAACAATGTTTGTTGTATCGTAGCATATTGTCTGGTACAAGTAGTATGTATTGATTTGATAGGAGATCGGTATGAGCGATACATATCAGTTTGTTAGTATACTTTACCGTATCGTGGGTTGGTATGTTGGTATGATTCGATATGTACTGTACCAACAATTGGTCGGTACACCAGTACGGACCGATAAGATGAATTATGGTTTGAAGAACATTTTAGTCTAAAAAGGACAGTCGCTGAATCTCCTGTTAATGTTACTGATAGGAAGATTCAGACCTTGCAAAAATAGAAGCCATTTTCATTAGAAGTATCTGATAGATTTTGTATTTATTGGTTATTTTATATTTTTATTTTTTAAAAATTTTTGCCTGTTTCTGATTCTACTGCTTTGATCTGGTCAATCCTGTTGATCTTGATCATATCGCCCCTAGACCATCTAGATCCTATTCACATCTTGCAAAACATTGCCTAGAGACTAATTTGTGGATAGGAAGATTAATCTTTCAAGCTCATACAACCAAGTAGCAATCCACCAAGATACTCGCAGACATGCAGACATTGAAGTCTAGATTGGGAAAATAAGAAGTTTGGCTAAAAGGAGCGGCATTCATATCAGAGGCACAAACTAATCAGTATATATTTACCATCAACTACAAGTGAAGGAAAATGAGTTTTTGAATGTGTCCATGTATGACAACTCTTGGTCAGTTGGGATGTGGATGCCAGTGACCAGTTATCAGTTATGACACAACTTGACTCCCGATAAAAATGCTTTGTAATTAGTTAGTCACTTTCAGGTGAATTTGTGCCCCAAGGCTCTTTACTCATCCGCTACCCTTTGGCAGATTTGTTTATATTCACATGTTGATGAATGTAGTTGGCGTAAATGTTGTCTAGCTGGGGTTCATTGCTTTAACTATTCTTTCAGTTGTCATTTCATAACTGCTCCTTGACATGTGTAACCCTGATTTTCTTCTATTTTAGTTTTAAAAAAATGCAATGATGTAATCCATGCTTGACAATGGTCTTTCTGTTGATTCAGATACAAAAAGAACTAAGAATCATTCCTCTTACGAACTAATTTGTCTATCTTATGTCATGATGTAGGTTTCCTATTGCTTTCTATAATTTCTAAATGTACCATATAATCTTGAATACTCCCCTTCTATCATTCTTGGTCAGGAAACATCTGCTAGCAGCTGTCACTTTTATCAATATTTTTGAATTCTTAACAAGAAGAACGATGCATGAGTCATCGTCCTTTGTTTACTTGGCGATGAGCTTCCTTTGTTTTACATACAATTTTTAGAAGCCCATGTTATTGTTTCAGCTGTGAGAAAACAGTCCTTTGTTTTATTAGCAGGAATACTCTTACTATAGGGATAATCTAGCGTTGCACATTGGTTTTGGAGCACATCTTGTGGTCGCAATGTTTCATTGCTCTTCAAAATCTATGCAGCTCAATTTATATCATCTTGTGTCAAAACGTGTAGTCCTGTTTTCAGCACTGCCATTTACCCGTAGGAGATGCTTTCCATATGGATGTCATCTTCTTTGCGAAGTATTATTCTTTCGGTATAACGTGTTATTAACTGTGAAAGTAGTAGAGTTTCTTGGATCGTGAATTGGAATTTTGTGTGATATCTCCATTGGTGACATGAGGAACTTGTCTAAAATATTCAGATTCATCATTGATGTGCTGATTTGCTCTTCCCCTGCTATGATATGATTTGGTGCTGCTTCCTTTCTCAGTGAATACCATTTTGGTAGCATCGAGAGCGTAACAATCGTACATGAAATTGAATTGATGGGTTTGATATACTGAATCAACCAGTTATACTTTATAGACTGGATGAATGCAGCTGTAACTGTACTCATGAACTCTAGATTTTCCAGTAAATCGATTTTTATATTTCTTGTGGTTAAGATTGGATCTAATCTAACATTGAATCTCAAAAGATTGCCAACCATCCTGTGAAACACTAATTCTGGTTAGGATGGTTCCCTTTTAGTATATGGCTTTCGGTTCTCATCATCTTTGCATACCAAATGTGCTTTTGAGGGTAGTCATACATGTGTCTTATTGTAAAGTAAACATCAACCTATTGCAAAAGATCAAACTTATCATTGTAAAGATTATTACTCGAATTCCTAACATTTTTAATACAAAAGAACAATATTACTTACTATACATCCATCGACGTGTGTCGAATGCCTCGGTTTCGAGTTTAATGCTTTCCATTCGAGAAGCTTGTGGAAGAACTCTCCCGGTCTTCTTCCAACTTCTAGCCTTGTTTTCGAAGCAACAACACTAATATTATTATTAGATGAGACGGACGGTCGAGAGGGAGAGGGACTGGGGAGTGGCAGCGGATGCAGCGGCGGTGGCGGAGAGCAGCCAGCTCAGAGTCTCCGGGTGACAGGAGTGGGAGGAGGCAAACTTGGTCAAAGCGAAAGGGTGGGGTGGGGGAATGAGGTGGGGCCCAGCATCACATGAAGGGAATGATAGCAACGTGGGCATGTCCCCAGCGAGCTGCCTGCACTAGAGTCCACCCCCTGCCCCTCCCCCAAATCTAGCAGAACAAAAGCCAGGAAAGCAACGGTCAACTGCCGGAGTGACCGACCCATGTGACCCGATCACTGGGCTCCCAACATCCCACACGCCGTGGACTGAACCCGGGCGTCGCTGTAGCCAGCGACAACAACCCCTGCCTGCGCAGGTTCACTGCACTCGCCTCAACATTTCCAATGAGGTTGGCGCGCGAAAGGTCCACCTCCGCCACTGTGTGTCATCTGCAGTACAAGGTGGTGGCCGTGTATTGAATGCAGATGGCCAGTGTTTTCCGCGGATGAGGTTCGTCGGAGGAACTTTTAGTCTCAGTTGTTGTTCACCCTTTCATCCATCCTTTTGTCCCTTCGGCCAGGAGGGATGCACTGCCATGCACCCGAATCCTGAGGAGATCACCGAGGTCTTCGTTGCTGCTGTCGCTCGGATCATGTGTTCCATGGCCAGCACGCAACCAGGGTTACCTGGCGATGAGGTCTCTCTCACAGCCTACGAATCCACTTGTCGTGCGGCGACACGGTTACTACGCTGCAGCTGCTGGTGCGAGCAGCACAGTCGTGGAGATCGATCGAAGCATGAGACTGTCAACCAAGCAACCGTGGTCCTCGGAAGGAGTCCAAGCTGGTCTTTTACGATAAAGGAAGAAGATTTAGTGGACCATCCGCTCTTCAGTTCAGCACATGATTGTTTTGATGAATGCACGGCAGAGCTAGCGAGCACATCTTTTCTTACTGCATCTTATGAACTTGTTTTACTATCATTATCGATGAACAGGTGGTAATTATTTTCATTGTCTATGCTTATATCAAACCCCCTTTTTCTTTTCATATATGAAGGGAAAAAATAATAAAGTCAGAAGGAAATAATCATAATATATCTGACTGATACTGATAGTATTACTTGTTTGTTCTACCATGAGCACCGGATTTCACTTTCTACTCAGAATTTGGAGGTGGGCAATTCCATTTCACCAGTACGAAGAATAAAGAGATGTATGGATCAGAATAAAGAGAAAGCAAAGGAATTGATGGCGCGGTAGAGTTCATGACTGCCTACCAACATGTTTCTTTCCCCCTCCTCTATATCTCATTGTCACCATCATCAACATTATTGGAACGAATGTGAGAACGCATACCGACCTCAATTTAGGATGGTTTTTGACAGGAAAAAAATGAATTTAAAACGATTGATGATTCCAATCAGACGACTAATTTTCTAATGACTTAAAATGATATTAAAAAAAATCTTTTTTATTCATTTTATTATCTTTTAAAGTTTAATAATAATAATAATAATAAATCTATCTAAAAGAGTCTTGAAGTTCAAAGATTTAGCCATCTTTTGACACTATCTTTGAAAATAGCTTTAGATATATGATGAAATGGTTGCCAAATCCAATTTGGATAATCACGCTTTCTACTCCTTTTGCAAGTCTACTGTCTTCCATCACAGTTTCCCTCACCTCGTTCATTACCATCATTGGATCGTAACGAGGACAAAAGCATAAAGTAGGGTCTTTTGCAGGACCACTTCCTTCTTCTTTCTGCTATTTCTTACCGAGACTCGAACTCTTTTCTAACCAGCCAAATATTTTTCTAGCTAATATATTGGACGAAGAAATAAAAATTGTAATGTTATACTCCACATAATTCCATGGTGGGGGAAGATTGTAATGGTCTAAATTGTTCTTATATTCTGGAGGGCTAAGATTTGTGATGTCTGAATTATTCTTTTTTATCTTTTTCCAAGCCCTGACAAATTGTCGTCTCCAAATACCCTCCATTGCTTAATCCATGTTGACCACTGACAATCAACTGATACTTCGATCATGTCCAAATATTGTCTTTGCAAAGAAATTGAATTCATGACCTTCCACCACCATTTGCCCATCGATACATTGTCTGAACAATCCTACTGGGAACTATAAAGAAAACATTAAACTGAGTTAAGGAAGATAAGCATGCATCCAAGAAAACAGTAATGAGCCTTTGGAACTCTTCAGCCTCTTTTCCACCTTATCCAACCCTGTAAGGTGATCCCAAGTAATTGACAGACAACCTTTCTTCCTTTCAATTAAAAGCACTTTGAGGCTAATATCTTTGCAACCTAAAGCCCTATATTTGTGACATATTTCTTTCTGTCATTGTCAAGGATGTAATTGAGAAACCTATAAGCTCTGGTGGTAGAAATTTCGACAGCATTCTACCTGGCCAAGAACATTAAGGGGCTATAATAGAGCAAATATATCCACCAGTTTACCTCGACAATAGATCAGAAGAAGGCACTCGAATAGATCATGTGGTGTTTAACCTCCCCATGGTATTCGGTATACTTGAAATGCTCCTCGACAGTATTAGGGGAGGAATTGGCTCAGACAAGGTGAGCTTCTGTCACCTTAACCGTTCATTCTTGCGATGGAATTCTTGTCTCTAAGGCCTGCCACAATTGCCTCGTCCAAAACGCAGAAATCAGCAGATCACTCACCCCTCATCTGATGATGATTTCCTCATGCTGTGACGGCAGAATAGCTCCGGTGAATGTTCTTTAACACCTCAGTTCTTACAGTGATATCTTTATCTCGAGCTGTGATGATCTACACAGGAAAGGATTCGATTTCTGCCTGAATGCCATCTTGGTGACTACCTACTTCCTAAACATCAGCTTATCAGTTTACACTATCTCAGCGAAGAGAAAGAAAAGATGGATCCAGTCTTCAGAAGGTCCACAGCCCCAGCTGGAAAGCTTGTTGATAGAATCAAAGGTATAATTGAATTGGAACTCTGTGGTGGTCAAACGACTGTTGATACTGCTACCAACACAAGACGAGAAATGCAGCTGTACAACTTCCCTATCATCACTCACGTCTATATCGAACTCACTCCCCATCAACCGAGGGTGTGAAACGGCTACAATGCTGCTTCTTTTGACTTTGAATCTACTGTCCTCGCACTTGGAATCGAATCGATGGCATGTATGTTCATCTTTGAATGATTGAAGGGATTGAGGGGAGGAAGGTTTGGGAGTGAAGCTAATGATTGATGGGGCGAGTGGGAACCCCGGGGGGGGGGGGGGGGGGGAGCCTGGTGAACCAGCCTCAAACTGGTCGTCCTTTTTTATCTTGACCAAATCCATGCGAAAGATCCGGTTGACCCTGTCCCCACTCGGGCTTGCGGTACGCGGAGTCATAATTGACCGAGGTTGGATGCTTTAGAAGGGCGACGTCCACGTGGGCCCGCCCGACTTAAAAGCCACTTCTACCGACAGCCCGACCGCCCGACCCCACTGCCCCCAACCGACCACTCGACGGTTCTCCAACCGTCACACCACCAGCAGGGCCGGTCAGCAGACAAAGTACTATAACGACCTCCCTACCGCGGCCAAAATACCAAAATCTATCATTTATATTTATTGCAGCCACACAGACAAAGGGCTTTCCCTTGTTTTCACGGACTTAATGGCGCCAATCAGACACTTGCACGTAGTTTAAAGCGCGGTCGTCTTAAATCATACATCCGATCCCCATGGATTACAAGGATGAAGGGGATTTAGAGGAGAGCCACGCAGGCATGCACGCATGCATGAATGCCACGTGAAATCTTGGTGAGATCAGGTGCGCTTATTTTATATGCTCGGTGTGCAAGCGCGAGTCACGTGGCTCGAGTTCCTCACGTTCATGGCGCAACCAACAGCCTATCCAAACCGTCTCCGCGTGTCACGTGCTGCTCCCATGCACTTACGTACCCAACAACGAGTACCTGCAAGGATTGACGATGACGATGATGATGATGATGTGCGGTTCACAGAGAGAATTGAAGATGGAGAAACATTCTATTCTGTGAACCAAGTAAAAACATACACGGCGGACCAACCATCCTATGGTATCACTCGCTCACGCACACACACACACACACGCACACGGGTGAAGATGCACAGATGAGACGGGCAGAGGCAGGGTGGAAGAGTTGGAGCATCAACTCTTCATCAAGAACACCACTCGACACAACTCCTCGCTACCTAATAAATCACGCGCTGGGACTCCACTAACTTGTATTTACATCTGGGCAAAGTTCATGAACGTTTGGTCCTGCAGCTGGTACATGTCCTGGAAGTAGGAGTAGCCGCCGGGGGACGGGATGAGCCCCGCGGTGGGCGGCAGGGCCGCCGCCACCCCCATTCCCTGGCTCACCGCCGCCTGCTCCAGTGACCGCACCTGCGTCTTCAAGAACTTGACGTAGTGGATGGCCTCGTCGAGCATCGACGCCGTGTCCATCTTGGTGCCCCCGGGGACCATGTGCTGCAGCACCCGCATCCGCTCGCTGATCCGCTCCCTCCGGAGCCTGGCGGCCACGCTCTGGGGGTCCTTGGAGATCCTCACGTTGCGGCGTTTCGGCGGCTTGACGGAATCCGGGTCGACGTGGACCGGCTGCATCGCGGCGATGCGGAATATCATCTCCCTCATAGCCGCCGTCGAGGCCGGCCCGTGAGCAAGCGACGACGGGCCACTCGCCAGCGACGGGTCGCCCGCAAGGCTACCGTTCAACAGTGGCCCCATGATTGGATCATAGGCAGCGGTAGCGTCCAAGGAAGACGATGAGGAAGTCTGGGGACCAGCAAACACGGGTGAGGCAGGCGCGGTGGGAGAGGAATGGAATGCCTGCGGGGAAGCTGCGGAGAGCTGTTCGTTCGGCGGCAGGGCTTCCGATAGCTCCGCAAGTTGCTGCAGCTGCAGCATCATGTTCATCAAATCCACCTGCAGCTCCGGAGAAGCGTTCAAGAAGTCGACGTCCATTTGTTCCATGACAGACATATTGACGAGGAGAAGTCGGAGGCAATCAAGAGAGTGATTGGACAGGCAGCTACAGCAGGTGATGGAAAGAGCAGAGAAAAGGAGTATCACTAGATCGCTAGGCGGAGGACTACCAATCCAAAAGGGTGGCTATATATAAGAATTGGGAGGTCATAGTTAATGCAGGGCGAGAAGTGTCTTCTCCAATGTTTTACCGTGGCGTGTCTGCCGCAGCAGTGAATTCTTTTGTCGCATGTTCTTCATGACGTAGTACTTACCGTATTATGACAAAGAAATTTCATTATGGTACTTTTTTTTATTTTTATCAAAGCTTGATTTATTCCGTGTCTTATCGGAAATAAAACCTTAGCTCTATGTTATGATTCATCCCATGCGATGTGAATGTATTGTCGTTGGCTGAACAGTGGCTGCTCCCACTGTCCGACAAGCTTGGCTGAACATGGCATAATGTCTAATGAAGGGAAACCATGTTAAAAAGAATGGCACTGTGACATAGTAAATGGTTGAAACAACATAAGTGACAAGATGAAATAGCAATGGTCCCGAAGGAGAGAGAGAGAGAGAGAGAGGGAGAGAGAGAAAAGAGGATGCAATGGTCCCAGTACTGCATGCATATGAGGCTCATTATTACTGAAATGAAGAGAACCAAAATGAACACCATGTCGTGGTGGTTGCCGAGTTGGATTGCCTGTCCTCATGACACCATCTTTCTTTTAAGGAGAACAAGAAGTTCTCTCGGGTGAAAACATTGGCAATAACATCCCAAGTGGGCTTCGATTAGTGTGTGAGTTACAATACAAGAAATGTAAGTAAATCATGTAAAAAAAAATTTCCTTATTTAATGCATAATATATTCAGGAAGAGCAGTAAAAATTATTATCTATTTTATCTTGAGCAAAGCATCTGATTTTGCTTTTGTTGAGGCTGTTCTTGTTGGCCATTTCTTCCTTTTTCTTATTTAGTTTTCACTTGGAATTTTTGCTACATACTCTACTTATTAGTGTGACTTGGGATTTATACTTTATTCATGAATGAAAAATATCCTTAATAGTGGACTGATATCATCATACAAATTCACAAAAAGGGTTGTCATGGCTCAGCCCACAAGCATAATTCACCTTGTTATGTTGGAAAACAAGGTTAAAGTAGGATTGGAAATGGATTAAGCCATCTCTAAGCACTCGGTTATCGGCTCTTAAAATCTACCTTTAGCTCGATCACCAAGGTTAATTATTGAATCGAATTCCCTCCTGCTTGTGCTTTAGGCAACTCAAGAATTTTCTTTTTCAAAAATAAAAATACTTCTATCACCTTAAAATTTTATTGCAACTAATGCCATGCCGATCAAAAGATAGTAGAGAGCATATGCTATTTGGCTAATGCTGTTTCCAAAGATCAATGACCTTATTATATCTCATAAAATTATATAGTAAGTTGACACACTTATTTCCTTCTCTAATATATGCACAATAGAATATTCAAATAAATTTTAAATTAAGTGTAAAACATTACTAGTGATGTTGACCAGCTTTCATGGAGGTTTGGTTTTTCTCTTTAAAATCTTAGCCACCAGAGCAGCATCCATCTCGATTATCGGTTTAGTGATTCCTTCCAATAAGACACATTGAATGTCCTCTTTGTTCTTTGTAGTAGCATTCTTCATCCTCTATGATAAACATAAGCATAAAGAAACCTAACTCCCTCTTCTTTAGATTCATTGTAAATGATTCATCAATATTAAGTTTAATCCAACCATCATTGGGAAAAAAGTCATCTTACTATGATTTGATAATTTTTTAAAGAAAGTCACTCCAACTCAAGACAACTCAAGATTGAATGTGATCGAACTCTACTCATTTAAGTTTGAGATACAACTCATAAATAAGCTTGTGAAGAAGCTTGCTTTTGGCCTCCTTAAGAGAGAGTTGGATTGTTCTTAGAGATGCCATTAGAATATATTATTCTAATTATATGCATCGAAACCTCAAAAATATTAGGTTGTTGGTTTAATAAATATGGGTATCGTCTCATTGTATCTCATCAAGCTCTCGAGTCGGATGGATCGAGCTTCTCATAACTTGATTGTAAATCCAATTTAAATTATTAAGCTAGTTTGAAGTGTTCCATTTGGTTTTATTGTGTGGTAGAAGCTCAACAAGCCAATTCATGGATTGTTGGGCTTGGGTAGTTCTCCATAGTCCATATTGACTCGCCCTTTGCAATCCTCTCCCTTTAGCTTAAGGCAAACGGATGAATGAAAGCTCTTAGCACATAGAAAGTTTGATATCCTTCTATCAAGTTCTGGAATAGGTTAAGTAGCTATGTGTTTGTCATGATCTAATATGATGGGATAAGAAACTCATTAACTTCATTGAGTCTAAATCACTTACCTCTAAATTAACAACAGTACACCAATGAAGCCTTACTAATCAAATCAAGATGATACATAATTAGCCAAGTTTAGGCTTAGACAAGATGAAATTTGTCATTCTTAGATAGCAGTACATCGGGTTTGCTCAAATACTCAGTCAGGTATATCAATCTTTTTCAGAATGATTATGATATTTGTCAATCAAATTTACGACAAGTATAGTTAGAGAAGTAATCCTGTCTTAATTTCTTATCTAATATGTATAATAAATTGGGGGAACATACCATGTACTCCCAATCCTAGCTTTCTAGGATTAGCTTTTGCATGTCACTTACTTAATATTGATTGCTCTAACTAGACTTGGTTTTTGATTACTTCATCAATATTGGCTATTCTAGAGTTATCATATTTTTTTCCTGAATTATGGATTTATATAAACAATGTCATATTTGTTCCAATATTGGCTGAAATTCTTAGGTAATTCAGAAAAAAAAAAAACTTTGAAAACACACTGAAAAATCCATGGACAAATTTGTTTAATAAAAAAATAAATCTACCTTTTTTATTCAATAAATAGGATTTTTGTAACTAAGGATTAGATATTCTATAAAAATACCATACTATTTTTATTATTATTAAAAAAATAATCACAGGGTTTTTCTTTCCTAGTAATGGGTTTGGGGATTGATTCTCTTAATTGAATTATTATTTGGGACCGAAGCATGTCTTAATTGTTTGACTATGAACATGGGGTTATGAGTCGTGACCCATTTAAGAAGAGAAGAAGAGTAGCATGTGATAAGAACACCCTTTTCATGTCCTCTCAGAGCAGACTGGTCTGATCAGCCATTCTTTTCTTTGTTGTCTTCTGTTGTATTAGATCTGAGCCACAGCGAAATCCCTACTGCACAAGTCATTTGACCATTCTTAGCTTCTAAAGCATCAAAGGACTAAAAAATCACACGAGGCATATAAGAGAAACATTTAGAGGATATCAGTTCATAGGAGCTTTTCCAGGTGTGACGCAATCCTTTTTTGGCATTAGCCTGTCATGGAATCCTGTAGACAGGATATATATATATATATATATATATATATATATTCTGGTTTCGCTGCTCTTATTGTGAATTGCTTCTACTCTTTGTCTCTTCTCATGCTTTGATGTTTTTGGGACTGTAAGCTCAACATCTTGATCGAGTTTGTGGTGATGCTTCTGCAATCCGTTACTTGCTTCATAATATCACAATATAGTTATTGTAAGAGTAAACCAGCAAACTGTAGTTCAAATACTGAAAACAACATATTAGAATGTATTATACGAGGCTACATTATTCCTCTCTCTCTCTCTCTAGCTGGAGCTGGTGGATATTTCATTATACTATTCATGAGATATAATATCTTTAAAAATATACATATGTATTTATATAATTGTTGTAGAGTTATCAAATGATATGATAATTATTTTAAAATTTGAAATCAATATTTGTAAGATCCGAAATACTAAGAAACTTTCGTGAAAGAATAGAACTCTAGTAATTAGGATTTAATTTTTCTATAAATATCTCATGTATCTTTAGATTTCGATATAAAGAATATTTTTTATGCTTGTCAGTTTTTTTCTTCGAGCATCAATGGATCCTCTCTAACATTTCTATAAAGAGTAAAAGATGATATATATAAATTATTGAAAATTTATATGAAAGAGAATAACTCAATGTCTTATAATTAACTTTATTATAGGTATAAGTGAAACTTATCAAATCATATTAAATTATGTATATATATTTTTTAGTTTGTTGATTTTTGAATATTATTTTAATTTCAGAAATTTTCTCTTCTTCGTATAAACTACCTTTAATTTGTAGACGACGAAGCTATAAATTTGACTCTCATCGAAACAACTAAAGGTCATGTTATCCCACAATGCATCTCTTGACCCTATACATGCTTCCTCTGTCAATAGGACTCTTCTTCTCTTTTTCTCTCGTCCGATTCGGGGAGCAGCAGAGAAGAACAGTTAATTTGGACATGAAGCAGGCGACAGCGTCGCCAACCACCGCCATCCCGTGACCCTCCCATCTGTTCTCTCCATCTTAGTTCCAGTTTTGACTGCACTCCCGCGTCTCCAAGCGACGATGCCATGGAAACAGAAGCAAAAGATGCTGCCGCAGCTCTCGTGTTTCTCGCCCACGGAGAATAGACAAGGAATTGCGACATGAGAAACCTCGAAGAGCCCCTTCGGATCTAGCAGCAGCTGCTGCAGCAGAAGAAGAAGAAGAAGACAACCATGTGGTTGGATTCCTTCCACGCCCATCTCCTGTGGAAACCTCACACTCCTCTTTAGCAGCCTGTATCGTCGGCTAGTTTAATGCTTCCGAGGACTCCTCTTTAACAGGCTATATGCTCCCTAGTCTAATACTTTCGAGGCGCTTCGCTCTCTCTCTCTCTCTCTCTCGCTTACTCACTCACTCATCCTTGTTGTGTGGCGTGGCACACACTGTTGCTGCACCGGGCAATCTCTTTCTCTCTCTCTCTCTCTCTCTCTCGCTTACTCACTCACTCATCCGTGTAGTCTGGCGTGGCGCACACTGTTGCTGCAACCGGGCAATCTCTCTCTCTCTCTCTCTCCCTCCTGAGTGTGGAGTGGCACACACTGTTGCTGCAACTGGGCAACTGAGATTTAATTTTAGAGTCCTGACCTTGAGATACATGGTTGACAGTGTCCACAAGTGGGTAACATGCATGGTGGTTCTTGGAATTAGAGCAGAATCTTCTCCTCTCTCACAGACCAATAGTTTACAATATGTTGGGTAATAGTACGTTCTATTGAAAGAGTTAATCCTTCGCCATTATTGCACTCTTATACGAATAAAGTATTTTATTTATGAATAAAATAGAAATACAAATGCAACATTAAAATGTGCTTATCTCAAATAAAGATCTTGCATTCTACCCAAACCAACATGAAAAGAAAGTGTCTGTAGCCAATTCTGAATATTTTGAAAGATTGTTGTTTGTATTATTTAATTATGAATGTAAATAAAACTCTAATTAATAACTTCAAAACAGATGTCAGAGTAATTTATTATTATTATTATTATTATTATTATTATTATTATTATTATTATTATTATTGCTCTATCTTCGAAACCAAATTTCGCATGCATATCTTCGATACATGCAGTGGGATGTCTGAAAAGGATCTCTACAACTGAGAACCTTGTGGTGGTCCTATCTCCAAAGCATTTAAATGGTTCAGAAGAATAAGATCAGTTTCAGAATTGCCGGAATGAGGACATAACAATGGTGTCCTTGCAATGGCAAACCATTTCCTCATGTTAGACTTAGAGACATCATTAGAGGAGAAACCGGAAGGACAGATGAGAAAAAGTAAAAGTTGCAGTGATTGAATCAGCGATTATGGCATCGCGCACAGGCTGCCTGCCTTGAAGAGAATGGCGTTAACGGTGCTGCGGCTGATCTCCTAGGAGTTGGTGAATCTTTTGCTCACCTTTATCCCCGTCATCGCCTACCTGATGAAACGGCAAGGGCGGCGAGCCAAGCTGAGGCGGAGCTTTTGGCCTGTGACGAGGGGGAAGGAAGCTGGAATCATCACATCGCGGGAGGGATATGGTGGAGGGAGGGAATGAAGTGGCGTCATGGCAGCTTTCGAGACACGTCTTTTTTTGCTCACATTGGAAAAGGAGAATGTCGGTAGCAAAAATGCATACGCACCATTAAAGGTTTCAGGCTGTGCTGTGAATGAAAGAGAGAGAGAGAGAGAGAGAGAGAGAGAGAGAGAGAGAGAGGACATAAACTATTAAACGTATTTGGAAGGCGAGTACATTGACTTAGCCTCTTTGACCGAGATAAAAGAGGTATGTGGACTAATAATATAACAGTGTCCAAGGGTTGGGAGTCATCTTCGTATTCCGTCTTAATCTTAATCTTATGCCGATATTTATGCTATTCCAAAAGAATATATCGAGCAAATTAATTATCCGGTACGAGACAAACAAAAATAGACATATTTTCCACGAAAAAAGCAAGAATAAAATGCCAACAAAAACAAAAATTCATGTCCAATTGATCCAAAATATTAACCAACAATATTTTCACACGCGTAAGTGCATTCCGTGATGCAATTAATTGAAATCCCCAGTTGCGGAAGTGATATTAATGAGCACGATAAGACAGACGTACACGTAAGAATAGAAAGGGCGGGAAAAGTAGCGTCAGACCACAGTCAACCCCCACCCCCATGCCCTCGCTGATGCTTGTTTTGAGTGCGTGCCCTCCCCGGCAGCAGATTCGGAAACCGATATAAGAAGAGTAGCAGCGCAGGGAAAGAGGCGTCTCAGCCCTACAGGGGAAGCTCACCACAGTCCGAAACCCACACCACCTTAAAAAGACTGATTCACAGAGCTCGACAGCGCACAGCCGAAGCGAGAGAAAGCAAGCCAACTAAAGCCACGGGGAGAGACGAAGGGTCACGGGTTCATCTTGAAAGCTAAACTATAACTTCCATCTCTCTTTCCTTCGCTTCTCTCTCTCTCTCTCTCTCTCTCGCTCGCGCTTTGTTTCCAAGACAGACAGACAGACACATATTCCCTCCTCTCACACACCGTCCGAGGCCACCAAGAGAACAAACAAAACCCACCATCGCACGACCTCACACGCACTCCCGCACCTGTCACATGCTCCCTCCCTCCCTCCCGAAGAACCCAAGCAGACACGCTCCGGCTCCACTTTCATGGAGATCGAGTGCTGGGGCACTGCAGATGGCGGCGACGGAGTGGTGGAGGGGAACAGACCCGTGCCGGCGCCGTTCCTGACCAAGACCTACCAGCTGGTGGACGACCCCGCCACCGACCACGTCGTCTCCTGGGGCGACGACCGCGTCTCCACCTTCGTGGTGTGGCGGCCACCCGAGTTTGCACGCGACATCCTCCCCAGCTACTTCAAGCACAACAACTTCTCCAGCTTCGTCCGCCAGCTCAACACCTACGTGCGTGCTTCTCGTTCTCTTGTGTGCCCGCGTGTTGTGTTGCCGTCCAAACTAATGCCCGCTTTGAGTTGGTGATGCAGGGGTTTCGCAAGGTGGTGCCTGAGAGATGGGAGTTCGCCAACGAGTTCTTTCGTAAGGGGGAGAAGCACTTGCTATGTGAGATCCATCGTCGTAAGACGGCCTCGGCTTCCTCCTTGTTTCCGTTGCCCTCGTCTCCCTCTCTGTTCCCTCTCTACCACCATCATGCTTTCGACGACCAACAGCTTCCAAGTCCCCATTGGCGCGAGGTCGCATCGCCACGCCTCCTTGTCCTCGGGACTAACAGTTTTGTCGGTGGTAACGATACTGCTATGAGGGGAGGAGGACAAGGGCCGGCGACGGCGACCGCATTGATAGAGGAGAACGAGAGGCTGCGTCGGAGCAACGCGGCGCTGATGTCGGAGCTGTCTCACATGCGGCAGCTCTACAACGACATCATCTACCTAGTGCAGAATCACGTCCGGCCCGTCGCCCCCAGCTCCGCCGCCGCGGCCTCCGCCAACTTTCTCCTCTCCTCCGCCTATAACCAGCGCAGGGCGGGCCTCAACTCGGGCAGCACCACGTCCAGTAGCTCCCTCACGATCGCCGGATCAGAGCCATCGCCACCATCACCCCTGCATCGCTCCGCGAAGAACCACCACCTCGACAATGGAGAAAGTAGCAGCGCAAGGCCTAGGCTCTTCGGAGTGCCACTCGACGGGTGTTCCATTAGCAGCAGCAAGCGTGGGTTGCAAGCAGATGAGCCGACGTCGCCATCGACGAAACCTCGCTTGGTACCACAAAACATGGACTTAGGTCTCAACCTGATGCCATGTTAACCCTCACTTCATCTCCCTATAATTAGTCCGTCCCATTCAACTAAGTATCTTCTTTTTCTTGATCTCTCTATCTTTGGTTGTGTCTTCTCATTTAAGCTAGTTTCTTAGTTGCTTCTAATGAGTCATGTACATAATCATCTATTCCCCTTGTTCAACATTTCCGAGTTCCAACTGCTCAATCCCACGTAAGAGACCATTTAAAGCAGCTCAACCGAGTTCGTCAGTAAAGCTTCGTGCTCGGAGTGTTACAGTGGGAGAGAGAGAGAGAGAGAGAGAGAGAGAGAGGGGGAGGGGGAGGGAGGGAGGGAGGAGGGCCACTCGGTCTTCGTCGGTCAAAGAGATCAGGGATCATGATGGAATGGCGTCGCCGTCAGACTTAAAAAATGGTGGCTTGGATCAGCGATCTAATGACAAGAAACGTGAGAGTAAGGAAAAGAGATCAGAAGTAGAACAGAAGGTTGGTGGTTTCCTTCACGCTCTACCTGGAAGGGGAACCTTGGAACGTGATGGCTCGCAGAGATTCCCCGTCCTCAGGCGCTCATGCAGAGGGAGGCCTCAGAGCGTGGCCACCCACCTCATCAGTTTCCTCTCAAAAGAAAGGCCAAAACCAGACAATAAATACGTTTACCAGCAAGCCTCCGGTTCCCTTACCAACCAGCTTAAATAGAGGCCATTAAACACAGCAGCATCAGCACTTGGATGTCCTACTTCGTGCATGATACCATGTGTCGAATCTCGTCAACGATGGGTCTTTCATCTCATATATCTCTCAACCTGACTTTGATCCACTACAATCCGAACTAAAATTGCCATCACCAATTGGGATTATTTCCTTGTATTCCTCTTTCAGCTGAAGCTTCGGGGTGAGGGCATTGTGCTCTGTCGGGCAGTGGGGAGCTGCTGCCTTCTCACTCCAGTTAAATTGCATCGTCTCCTTCTATCCTATGTTGTCATGTCCTCGAGGGGTATCTGTGAGGAGGCCATGATGGTGCCATGAGGCTCTTCTTTTGGGACATCGGGGCTTTGTTCCCTTCTTTTGCCTTCCTCTCCCACCTTTCTCTTACTCCGAGCTCCCACTCGAGGGCCACTTTCACTGGGAACACACACCCTTTGCCAACCTGCTTTATGCTTCAACTTGCGTGCATGGAGTTCAAAGGCGATAGTCGAGAGTGGGCACTGATTCGAGTTTGACCTCTCCCAAGATTGGGAGATGGATGCCACGCCTGCCGTAGTCTCCTTTAGAGGGCAGTGTGCAGGGTGGCCTTTGGGCCATGAAAGGAGAGAAAGCTTTGAAGGGAAGTGATTGGAGATGACACTTTGTCTGAGTAAAAAAGTGGAATCAGGGATGGAAGAAGTCAAAAAATAGTCCCATGGATATGATGAGCATACAAACATTGCTTTCTTTAAGGCACTGCGACCACGTAAAGCAAGTTTTTGGTCCCTCCACTGAAAGTTCAGTCAATTTCCAAGATCTGTGATATGCACGTTATGCTCATGGATATATATATATATATATATATATATATATATATATATATATATATATATATATATATATATATATATATATATATATATATTTTGTTCATTTGTCACGATGAATGAGAAGAGTTATAGTAGTGCTATGTTGAAACCTCACAACATGGTTGCATACACCAATGCTTTTTGCTTGCCGTGTTAGTAATCGCGGTTATGATAGAGCTAATACATAGTATTAAGTCCCCATCTTTGAGAAGCAACGCATTAATTAGGTAAATGGTAGTAGATAAAAGGAAGGTTGCATGAGAAGGAAACCATGGTGAGCCTAATATACCCCACCCAACACAGTGCGAGTTCATTGTGGAATCTTGTTCAGCTTGCAGTAGGCATAGTCCTTGTACTTCTTCGTCTTGTATTTTGCAGCGGCGTCGTCGCTCGCTAGCTGCGGCAGCGGGCCGACGACCGTCTCGCCCGGAGGGGAGCAGAACACCGGCCACGACATCCTCGCCTTCTCTATGTTCACGGTGGTCCGGTGCAGAACGCTCTTGTACTCGCCGTTGCTCAGTATCTGCGGCACTCACGGGTGGTGATGATGATAACGACGAGCAGAAGAACATGGAAGTACGTCAGTGGCGTACGTACGTACGTACCTCGATCTGGTCGCCTAGTGGACGATGATCGCGTCGGGGACGTACTTGGCGTCGAACCAGTGGCCGTCCTTGAAGACCTGAAGGCCGGGAACGTGGTTGGGGACGAGGGTGGTGATGGCGGACATGTCGGTGTGAGCCATCACTTTCAGGGCCATGTCCGGCCGCCGGCACGGCGGGTAGTAGTTGATCTTCAGCAAGAACTCGAGGTCTCCGCTTCCCACGGTGTCCCTGAGGGCGGACTCTTCCGGTCCAAGTCCGTGCTCGATCTTGAGATGTTTTGGATAGTAGATAAGGTTTCACGTGGAAATCTCTCTACTTTCCTCCTAATCCGTATAAATAGGTGAGAACATATTAATATATTCAACTTTTTCTTTAATAAAGCTTCTTCGATAATAAAACTTTTTCTTTAATAAAACTTCTTCAATAATTCTTTTTATCTTCTATTCTTTCTGATCGAAGTCTGCCATTCATTATATCCCTTGCTTCTCTTCTACTGTAGCTTCTTCCTCTGCTACGATATTGCTATAGCTTTCTGCATCGATCCAAGATTGGTATCCAGTACTATCCTGCGAGGGCATGATAGCAGATAAGATTTTCTCAATTATATGAGAAAATTTCTCTATTATATTGAGAGAAAATCGTCTATTCTGTTGAGAAATTTTTTTCCTCCTAATCTGTATAAATAAGAGAGGAACATATTAATGCATTCAATCTTCAAAGCTTCTTAATAAAACTTCTTCAATAATTCTTCTTATCTTCTATTCTTTCCAATAGTCTTCTCTTCGAATCCAAGTTTTTACTAGAGCTTGGCAAGGGAAATTTTGTGTGTGCATTATTTGTTGAATATGAACTCAATTTATAATGTTTACATTCAAATTATGGATGTCTCGTTGCTCTATAAGTAGACAATCATTACCTTATGTTTATTTCCTATGTTCGATTTTTTTTTTTAGTTGGTAGATTATTTTTTGATGGGATGGTTTTCTTGATATTAAGTAATTGGTAGTGATTATAATTATCATAATTTTGAAGAAAAAAAGTAAAAAACCAAATGTCAAGTATAATTGATTCAATACCTTTGTTTAAGTTTTAATTATCTAATGTTGTATATACTCCAATACCAATTATCATGACTCGAGCATTTTATATGATCCATTAATTCTTGATCCAAAATATTGAAGTCTAAATTAATAATAATATATACATCAAACCGTTAAAAATAAATTTAAATAAATTTAAATTTAAAATAAATTTAAATGTGTGACTAATTTAAGATATTATAATTTTTTAGTTAGATGTTTTTGTCAAACTATAGTACTATGCATATGAAACATAAACCGGTGATAGTCTTATCCATTAATTGTAACGGGCACTCGAGTCTTATCCATCGATAACACTTTCATATTTAAGTCTTTCACTATATTCAAATAATAGATCGGATATCAATTATTATGATATGACCTAATGAGATAATTTACTCATTGATTTTGAGCCACTAGTTCAAAATATTTAAGCACAAACTAATGGTAATATATCCATTAAATATTTATAAGTTTTTTTAAATTTTTAGCCTATATTCAATTTAGGATTATGCAAGTTTGTTTAAATGTATAAACGTGTGATTAATATTTTTTAAAATTTTTAATTAATAATTTTATAATAAAAAGAATAATATTTTTTTTCCGAATAAGTCAACCAAGTTTCATTTAATTGTTATCATGACATTTTAAAATAATCCTAATTTTTATTATAAATTATATTGTTTGGATGTGATTCATGTAAATAATAAAATATGCATCCAATTATGGAAAAATCCCTAGAAAATATTTTTTTCCCTTTTTTTAATCGCATATTGTCTCTTTTTTCTAACATGACAAAAATGTTGTTTTTGGGGTCATGAGTTGAATCGAAGGAGAAGTAAATTTAAAAGTGACGGAAAAATTAGAAAAAATGACAGCTTTCTTGTACCATTATTTTCATATTCGAAAAAAAAAAGTACTTGCTATTTATGGATGTCATAATCAGAATTTTTCTTAGAAATTCGCCCATAAAATATAAGACGAACAATCTTAGTATTTTGCTATTTATGTATGTTCATTAAACAATTAATTGGTGCATCAAATCGTATGTATATATCCATGTAAATGGTATTGGAGTATGCGTGCTTCTAATTGTAGCGATCGATAGTACCTGTAGTCCGCCGGGTTCTTCGGCCACATGCGGTGGTCGACGCGTTGCGGCGGCCAGATATTGTGGAACAGGAAGTCCACGCACGCCTTCTTCCCCTCCGAATCCTTCTGCAGCCTCGTCCCGGAGCCCTCGAGGCTCCCCGGCACCTCTCCTCCGCCTCCTGGGGCAGCTCGAAGAACTCCGCGCCTACGCGCTGCAGCTCCCGTACCACCCCCACCGGCACGCCATCGTTCACCAGCCGGAAGATGCCCCACTCCCGGCTAGTATCGGCGATGGCGCGGGCTGCTCTGCCCTGCCCTCGTCGTCGTCCCCGAGGTCGATGTCGTCGTGGTGACGCCCGGCTACTCGTGCTCCGGCCTGACGAACTCCGGCAGGATGTCGTCGATGGCCAGGCTCAGGGACGCGATAGCCTGCACTCTCTCCACCACCTCCATCGTGCTGTGGGAAGATGGGATAGATACTCCATGAGTTGGTGGGGTAAGTCATTCTTGCGATGATGTCTTCTTATGTTTGCTCAATGTCTAAGAGCCTTTCCTGTAGAAATTGGATCCATCCAATGGACGATCGGTGAGCAAGCGGCGCATTGTGGTGAGAAGAAAGCGGTTATCCCGTGGCTCACCGATTTCAGCAAAGAGTGTCGGCATCTACATAAATACTATGCATAAAGACGTCAGCTAGAAAGTTGCTTTGTCTTCTTCCGCTCACGAGTGCGACCAATACAGAAGCGTAAGCAAACCATAGGGAAAAATTTGCATGCAGTAAATAACAAAGCGAACTTATTATATCCAGAAAGGGTAATTAACAAGATGGCCAAAATTAATAACTTCAAATCAAACTATTTATATTATGACATGAACATATACGTGGATTTATTTTACATCCCTAATTAGGAGGGCAACATCACTCATTCGATGATCAAAGGATAAAAAGGAGAATAAAATAAAATAATTCAAGAAAAATAAAATGGATCAACCAAAAAATATTCTTTATGTCCCATTAGCTCCCATGCCGATTGACTTGATCTTAAACCACATATTCAAGATGCATAAATCCAAGTCAATTGCAATATAATCATCAATCTCTTGTATGTTTAATCTTAAAGATTTAAAATCTCATTCGATGTATTTTTATTTATTATAAAAATATTTTTTTAAAAAAATATATAAATCTAATCCACTTCCAATGTAAGATTCCACCGATTCAAACTCATAAACCAAAGTTAATAATAATATAATCACTAACCTCTTATTAAGTTTAGTCCATTATGATGTGGGACCGACCACCTCAGAATCTTATAATATTAATGCTTATTATCCAACTAAAAACAAACAAAAAAGGATATAGATAGTGATTTGCAGACAAATATAATTTCAATATAGAACTTAAAACTCCCCTTGATACCAAAGAGATACAGAAAAAATATAGTACAAGAAAGATAAGGCAGAATAAGGTATACACTTGATTCTTCATGGTGAAACCAACAATGACACTTAAATAATCATCATAGGAAAATATTATTGTCATCAATTGCTAATAATTTTCATCCTGTTTCAAATTATAATGACGACAAGGTGCATGAGTCGTTGCTTGGCACGATCACAAAAGTAACTCATTACAGTTCCATGGTCGTTTCAAATATTGATTGCTATAGCACAAATCAGTTAGTACAACATAAAGAGCCATTTGAACTGTGCGAGTATATAATGCAATCAAACGAAACTTTCTACTATGCATGGACAATCTTCTTTGTGCATACTGTAAACAGGCTTTCATTCTAAACCAAAAATGGCTCCTAAATCAACCCTTCATCGTGACACTGACAATACTTGTAGCCTACACAAGGCACAATAGAATAAAGCGCATTAAATTTCATATATTAACTGCGTGAACAACAGTCATGACTACAGTGTCCTTCCAATTATTTTCCAGACTTATCTGTCTAATATGATGCCAGATGCAATCTTCACTGTATGATGAAATGGCTGAGGCAAAAGGGATGAGATCAAAACCATCCCACGAACAGAGAACAAGCAATGCATTGTTTCAAAAAGAATTTACTCCCAAAAAATTGGTCTTCATTGACAGAAGACATTTGTTTCGATGAATGCTAAACAATCAAGCAGCTTTCAGTTTGTCAAGCCCTGTAGCAGGAACAGCAGGAGTAACTCCACCAGTCGTCGGCCTGAGAAGGCATTAGATATCAAAGCATTAACTTACAATGCGCAGCACTGTATTCCATACCAATGAAACTAAAAGATAGCAGGAGGTACTTACAGGCCAACCATAACTTTGAAAGCATCATAGATTCCCCACTGCGCACCAGTTAGAGTACCAATCATGACTATACGAAGGGGCAGTCCACGTGTGAAAAGACCCCACAACCCAAGTTTCTTCACGGCCTGGTTAATGAAGCAGGGTAAATTGAGTTATAACAAGGAAGATTGAGCTATATATAATTGTGATATGAATAAAGAGAAAAAGGTCATAGATTAGAAAGGCAAGCAAAATATAGAAGACGTACATCACCAACAGTGGCACCCTTGGCGTTGTTCAGGAAAGAGACAAGATTGTCAGCTGGGTGAGAAACAATTGCACAGAAGACACCAGCAATGTAACCACCAGCAAAGCTCACTCCCAGCTGAAGTTCTTTGCTACACTGGTCCTTTGGTCTTGGAATCGAGTATTTGTAGATCATTTCAACAATAGTCTCAAATGAGGCAAATTTCATCATAGTATCTGCATAAGCAATTTGAATATGAATTTGATTTATTGATGCTAAATAGATCTATAACTTGGCAAAAATAGATAGTTCCCTCTTGATGCCAAATTTCACACATTATATGGCCTTATCAAATGAGTCAATAGCAAACATAAATATAATACTATATAGAAGCAACAACATAGTTCTAGATGGGTTTATAGTCATAATCTGCTCTTCCACATGTTACTCAAACTAATTTTATTAGGATTAGATATCACATTTATTTATCAATTGATTGTGCCAAGAGACTTGAGTAGTCATGAACCAGAACGTTTTTTCATTTAGTGTGTATTTGGATATTTGTGCATAATACAATGGATCTAACATGAATAAATAAAGGGAAAGAAGACTTGTTAACTCACACAACAAGAATACCACAAAACCCCATGAAAAAAACATGTCATGAAAAGAGAGTATGCTATTGAATAAGCATGGCCAACTTCTTAACCCTGAAAAGCAATATGATAGGTGAGAAGTGTAGTGAAGAAGGATACTGATGTCATCAAAGAATAATGTATAAGAAATGTAAGAAAAATATACAAGACCAGTATGAATGTCTTGTATCACTCAATATGGTGACTTGCGAAGGCAAATTCTACATCACACACAATGAGATTTCATAAGCAATAAATAAGAAACACATTGTGCCTTAATCCAAATTTCCCAGGGTCCCAAGCAGATATGGTTTTTGTTCTTTGCTACATGCATGTATAAAATTTTGAAATCACAATTTGCTACAGTCAGGATTTCTCCAGCAAAAAGAGAATGAAAAAAATCAGGTTCCTCTGAAGTAGAGTACAAAAAGATAATATAAACTCAAAACAAGGTCAACAGACTCTGAGCCAGAGAAACAAGATACCAAAAGATTTTCTACCTTAGACAAAACTGAGAGTATAGACAGAGTTTTCACCATGCACAGATAGAAGCTTGGCAAGCAAATGAAGACTTTCAACAAAAGATAACCAACAAAACAAAATAATGTAGGCTGCAATAGGTTTCTATGTAATGCACCTTGCATTAATGCATTTACTTGTTAAGAAAAAGAATGCCAACAATACAGATTTCTATAGACAACATACAGTAGAAGGAACTAAATCTCCAATTAGTCAATAAACTCTGCAAAGCAACTTTATTTGAGTTCAACCATAGTCGTCCAGTTGGAGATGACAAAAAGGATAATTACTCTATGCATGCAGAATCTTGATAATCAAAGTCAGATTTCAAGGACTTTGTGCAGTGAAACCAGCAAAAGCGACAATAACAAAATACAAAAAGCTTAATAGGGAGATCAGTACATGGTGACATTCTTCATGACTTGTATAAAGATGAAGTCACATTTTTTACATCCTAATACATGAAAGAAGAACATAGACGTATGTGCTCCTACAACTGAGGTACATAGGAAGAATCAATTGGTCAACACTCCAAATTAGGGATTTTCAACAAAACATAAGTAAAAATGCAAACAATAAAGGTCACAATATGACTTTAATGTTTTGTGTCCTAAAAATATTTTTGCTTGCTAGTCAAAAGACAGGAAAACTAACATCTTCCGACTTCCTGAAATAGTGCGTGGAATCAATGGCGCAGAGGTAAAATAGAATTCTAACTTAACTTAAGGGTATTGATGAACCAATCCAATGAATTGACTTGTAACAATATTCTAAGATTTTTGGTAGAATCAGGAAGCATTAAGCA
Organism: Musa acuminata AAA Group; assembly: GCF_036884655.1. NCBI lineage: Eukaryota > Viridiplantae > Streptophyta > Magnoliopsida > Zingiberales > Musaceae > Musa > Musa acuminata. The sequence goes on along the minus strand of NC_088346.1, from coordinate 10,390,167 downwards.
TGAATACAATACACACCTTTTCATGGAAAATGAAATAGCAAAGGAATACTCCTATCCCAATGGAACATGTAGGAATACTAAGACCTATTGTTTGTTAACCTTTTTTCATAAGCAAAATATATCAAAATATACCATCAAGATAAATAACTAACAATAGAAGGACTGAAACTCTAGATAGTTCATTCTCCGTACACCACTTCATTGGAGTGCACTAGTCAAAACATAGGAAAACTAACAACATCTGTAGACTTCTAGAAATATTACAATAGAGGGACCAAAACTCTAGACAGTTCATACTCTGTATACCACTTCATTGGAGTGCAACTCCATCTTTCATAAAGTTGGAGAAGACTCAAGCAGAGAGGAAGATTTGTATATGCACACATAAAATCTTGATAATCATAGTCAGATTTCAAGAAGAACAATGTGCAGAACTAGGAAAGGAGGGGAACCACAAAAGTAACAGAAAAAAAGAAAACCTTATATGAGGCAAAGACAAGTTGGCATCATTCATAAAATAATAATCAAAATAAACTATGCATTTATATATATTTATACAGGGAGCTGATGGACTACTACAACATCGACTGCTAATCATGACAAGACATTTTCTGTACATCTCTAAAGAAAAAATAATAATCAAACATACTGCCAACTTATGCAGGGTTGCATATTTCTAATTAAGAAAGTTAGACTATTAGTTAAACGCTCTAAAAAATATTATGGGACAGCAAATTTTATAATACAAAAGATCTTGGTTTCTGTCAGCTTTCATGATCTACGCCATCACTAATATTGCAGAAACAAACCCTAAAATGAAAAGAATATAAAAACTTGTTTGTGGAAAACACAGTATAGCCAGACCATGTCCAACTTCTGATAAAACAGTAAATAAACATCTTAATAAGTTGATAAAAATACCAATAACAAAGGCTAACAAGGAAGTTTACTTACACTGAAAGTGACTAGGATCAAATTAGATCAATATAAACATGATACTACCAAGATTTTCTAACAGAAAAAAACAACCCAGGCTAAAATTACAAAATGCAAAATCTTTGGACGGTCTATTTTATATCCAAGCATCACCTAACTCATTAATATACTTCTTTACTTACAGTATAGTAACAATCAATCAATTAAAAAATCACTAAATCTTAGGCTCGCAACTTTGAACTGCACTAAGGATGGTCGTTAACAAACAATTTACATTTCTTGAAATCATACTGAACATATACAACAACAAGAAGCAAGCAAGAATCATTTTTTCCCCTCTCCAGCTATTCTGGTTGATACTAGTTAGCATGAAGAGACAGTCAAAAAATAAAAGACAATCGAAAAAATAATAATAGTGAAATGATGCAAGGAAAATTTACTTACAAGGAATCTGACGCCCCCAAAGTGGGACCAATCCTTTATACAATCTGCATAAAGGGCATCACAATAATAAGAATAGTCCATACAAAGAAAAGGATCAAGTAAGTGATAAGCAAAGCAACAAGAATAGAAAAGATCATACCCCAAAGCGCCCTCAGACCTTACAAACTTGGGCAACCCATCACTCAAACCCCTAGCAAACCCTGGCTGTGTCTGGACTCGCACCTTAACTGCCTCGAAGGGGCAGAGAGCGACATCAGCAATCACTTCAGCAGAAGCAGAGCCAGCGAGGTAGATCAGAGTCTTGTACTTGGCAGCGTACTCAGGTCCAGCGATATCAGAGTAGTACTTCTTGAAGAACTCGTAGAATCCAAACTTGCAGGCCCCCTGGGCGCTGTATCCGAGCAGGGTTGGCACCCAGCCTCTGAAGAATCCCCTGACGCCTTGTTCTTTAAGGAGGACACCAAATCCTGAGGAGATGCTCTTGTACTTCGCTGGGTCAATCTGATAATTTTCATGTAATATTCATGATCAAATAACTTTCTTTGAGAAATAAAATCCACATAGAAGCCAAAATGCAAACGTGACATTAGATACTCTTAAAGATGCATCGAAAGCAGTTAAATTCATATAACCCTCCAAACACAGATACGATCTGGGAAGATCGCGAGATGTTGTAGCGGAATAATCAACGAAAGAAACCCCAAAAATAAATCTCAGGAAAAATCAGATCCTCAACGCTGCCGATCGCCAAATGTTAGAAAAAAGCGGATCTCCGGCCGCCGCATCCAAGATCCAAGAGGAAAATCTAATCAAGGATTAAGGGAATCACCTGCATGTTACACTTGACGAGATCTAGCGGGGTGACGGCCGTGTGGGTGAGGCCGCAACTGGCGATCCCACCGGCGGTGCAGGCGGCGTAGAACATAGGGGAGTACAGCTTGATCTTCCCTGGCTCGTTCGGCGCTTGGGCAACCACAGATCCCATCAAAGCGCCATCATTCGCCGTCGCGGCAGGAGCCGCCTTGGAGACGGGGCTCCTCCCCAAGATATTCCGCTCCAGGCCGATGGTTCGGGAGGCCGCGGTGGAGTAAAGGAAGCTGGGGATGAGGGACTGGCGAGATCTATCTGAGAGATCCATCGAAGATCGAGGTTTCGTTCGAGAAGGAGAAGGAACGGATCGGAGACGACAAGCAGAGAAGGTCCTTCGCTTGCGTGATCCTGCAGCGGAGCGCAACGGCAGGCGGTTCCCGTTTACTAGGCCACTTGGCTTCGACCTTTATAGCCTCGTCAAGTACGAAAATACCCTCAATGGTCAATTCAAACTACACGTATTAAGAATTATGTTTACTCTGGTTATGAGAACAGTGGGTGGCATTTAGGCAACCTTGGAATTAGACCAACCAATGGGTGGCCGCCTTCTTCTCGGAAATGAAACGCCGATTTGAGATCGGGTGGGCAAATTCACCGTAGGGCAACGTTGGGCAAATAAGGACCGTACGATCTGAGTTGGTTACAATTCGCGGTGGAGATCACCGGATAGATTCTTAGGCTTCTGGAATCGGTGGGTCAGCCCAGCCGCTGCGGTCGCATGTGCGCGCGTATGATCTCAGGCGTGCGTTTTCCCTATTCACAAAACACTAATTGTCCTCGTCAACGACCGACCCCGTCCCTTGCACTTTTCTGGATGGTTAGTCGGCAAACAGGCCCCACTTTTGGGCTCCAGTAGACTCTGCAAGAGAGCGGTGGTGGTGCACGTTTCGTACGTAGAACTCTGGCGTGCGTTTTCCTATCACAAAATACCTTTAGTGACCATTGTCACTTACCCGACGCTATACTCGCCTAGTGTTCAGAGGCGTGGACAGTGGAGAGGTGAGCCTTGTCCGGGCACCGAATAACATAAGTTAATGTTTGCTTGGTCTGGTGGATGACAGGGTCTGAACGGGTGGACGAGAGAAGTCAGGGTTGACCCGCGCCTTGAATCCTGCCAAATATTCAAAAAGTATGACTGAATATATATATATATATATATATATATATATATATATATATATATATATATATATATATATAATAATAATAATAACTTTTATATCTATATGTTTACAATTCATCTTCGTCACATATCCTTTATGTAAAAAAAAATTGATATATTTTTATAGTTAATTAATAATTTATAAAAATAATCAAAATCATTAAAAATTATCAGGAATATTTGTATGTATAATTTTAATATTTTAAAATTCAAAACACAAATAATTAATATGATGGTTGGTAGTGTTTGACTTGAATTTTTTTTGGCCGAATGTTGATGGTAGGCTATATTAAAATTCATAGAACCACAAAAAAGTTATTTTCAAACATGCAACGATGGAGACGTAAAACCCCTCCAAATAAAAAAATTTATATATAAGTTTTCAGTATTTATGTTCTGATTTGTGCGTCGTAGGATAGGATAGTTAGGGCCACGGGAGATGTAAAGGACACAAGAGAGATAATATTTACATGGGTATATTATATGGATCATCATATCTAGAAAAAGAATGGAGATCAGAAGACGATCTCAGGTTCTCTCAGGGACTCGTTCAGCTAACCAACAAGAGAGATTAATTTATCTTTCTTGTTTTGTGCGGAAATTATTCGTCATAATTCGCCTCCAGCCTTGTAATAAATGTGATCATTGTGACGACCTCGTCTATTGTTTCAAGAAAACGTCTACCTTCACGGAACGACGAATCACCCCTGGAATTTTTGGCGGGATGATTCGATCCAGCTAAGTGGTCGCTAACAACCAGCGGTCAACCGTTGACCCATCGCTCGACGTTGAGGGCTACTACAATGCGGTACACAACCAAACCCGTTTTAAACACGCGCCGCCAAGTCACATTTACTAAGTAAGACAGAGATTCATATGGTAAATATTCAATGCTACATTCAATTAAATCTAAGATGGTAAATCTGTTCATAATCATACTCAGTTAGTACCAAAGAATTAGGAGGTCCAAAATAAGCTCTTGATTGTACAAAATATTTATTATTTCGTGCATTGGATTGATCTTAACTTGATTATTGCACTTATAACAGCTAGTTTTGTAGACACCTCGGAACAATCCATTCCGATAAACTTTTCTCTAAGATCCACGACCAAGTTAAGTTTTGACATGTCCTGCTTGAAATGTGGGTCAAGTCGGACTAAATTCATCGTATCTGCCATGGGAGGTCGGTACGACAACGCAACTAAAGTAGGATGCATGAAGCACAAGCAAAAATGTGATGGTCACTTTGACCTCTCGTCTTTTGAACCGAGTATAGCACCCAAAATAGACCGACAAGAACCTTTTGCCATGTTTTTTTTTTCCACAAAGAAAAGGCAATATCTATAACTTAATTAGCCTGGCACACCCCTAGTCCTTAAGATGGGAATGCAAAAAGAGGATAACTATACTTGCCATCAACCTTTTCATACAAAATTGATGTATGGATCTCTAACCGCTCTGTTTTGCATTCCTCAAAAGAGGCGTAACCAAAACAAAATGTTTCTGAAGAGATTTGCAAGCAGCTGCCAAGGCCAGCCATCCCTTCTTTGGCTGTTGCTATTACAATGAATTCATCCTTGATAGCAACGACCCTAGCAAATTCAATCCTTTTGTCTCAAAGTATCCCCTAGTTGGTGTTATCAGATGCATGCATACATGCAATCTTTAAGAAAATAAAAACCAAGCTTGTATGGTGATGCTAAGTATACAAGAAAGTTCAACTTAATTCTTCAGTACAAATGCGTGATCTTTCTATATATGACTTTGTAAACTGATTGAGAGATTCAGAGTGGTGACGATGAACAAGTTTTATAATTTAATGCCTTCTATCTTCTCTCTGTTAGAACATAAACACAAAGAAAAATAGATATAATCAGAATAATAATAACAATAAAAATGAAGAGCCAATCTTCGGGTGAAAGAATCCGGAAGCATCAAATTTCATTTAAGATGAAGTTTTATCAAGATTCTCATCCTAGATGTAAAGAGATTTAATAAAATTTATTTCTGTAGTTAAGCAACAAAACTAGAAATGAAAATAGATGAAAAGAAACTTCCAAAAAGGCATATCAGAAAGGAAATAAGGAAATACTACAAATATATGGGATCTTTGTCCACTCCACCTTGCACTGAGGGTGAAGTTTGGACCTTCATAGAATTTTCAGATATACATAAATATCCAACACAATGTTTGCTATGTGGAATTCATCTAGTAATTATATATAAAACAATGCAGAAAACAATCGTGACTAAAACAATCAGTTAGACAGTCCACTAGTAATAAAAGGTTCATGTTCTTTTGCTAAACCGTTTACTTGCTCAGCCACTAAGTTCTCCTGTCTTATGTAAACGAATCTAGGCAAGCAGAGATGAGAAATTTGCTCAGGCATAAGATCCATGATCGTACGCAGAAATCATCAAGTGCCTATACTGTCACTTTCTGGTACTTAATGAAAACTCTAATTATTACTCGTTGACAATAACAGATCTAATCAAATGCAACCTTACTGTGCAGTTACTGTCATTAATAATTGGTGCCATCCTCATAACATTTAGGAGATTAAGAAAAATACTTCACATGAAATTCATCAGTCATGGTTTATCCTCCATCCTAGAGAATGCAGACAGAAAATGTAACAACAGCTGCAGATAGGGACTTCCCCAATGCACAATCATAAATAATAAAGCTGACATCTGCATGGGTGAAAGAATATCCAAAGTTGACACCATATGGATCTGCATACATGTATGTGTAAAGTCATGGATAACTTCTGCTTGAAACCTAGTAAATGCAACTGTGATCATAAACTTTTAAGAAAACATTACGAGTACCAAAATCATTATTCTTAATGCCTATGATGTCTGCTTACTTCAAAGTCACGTACCTTTAATGATCACTCATTCCTCAATTATCTTATACATGATCTTGACCAGGTTTAGCCTTGAGCATGGATCACCTTGGAAACAAAAAATGTGTGATAATATGTTCTAAAACATGGTATGATGGTTATAAGCTTCTTTGAATAGCTTATTCAAAATATAATACATCTATGCATCGAATTAGTCATACAAACTCTCTTCCCCAAGAGCTCTCTGCCTCTTTCTCCTCTCAACTGTAAAACATCTTCTCAAAACTTTTCTACCTCTTTTGACTTCTCTTATGGTTGAAACTGTGAACTTGGATTGTGGACTTTGTTAGACTAGAGAAGATAAAAGTTCGGTGAAATGTTGCGAAAAAGTTGATCACATGGCTGGCAATGCCACGAGAGTATCAAGTAGTGCTTTTCTATTTGGATAGTGTAACATTTACTTCTCATACCAAATCATGGAACCAGACACCTTAGTCTTGTGCTTTACCATTTTTCTGCGCCCTAAACCTAGCTCATACTCTAGACAAAGCTTCCTAAAGTGACTCAGCATTTTGGTCCGCTCCATCAGACTTGCACCTACGGGCAGCAAGTCACCAGACATTCAGTTAAAAGCACAGTGCATTGGCTCAGAAAGGAGTAATGAAAGCTGGAAGGAGGAAGGTAAGTCATTATTTGATCCTTCAACATTTAAGATACTTCTATAGTCTATTTACCCAGGTTATAATTTTCTTAGTGCAAGACCTGATCTTCACATTGGTTATATATGAAAGAAGAGACTGCAGTTCACTGAATCTCTCATTCCACATGAAGTTTAGTAGATCTTTTAAATGAAAACTAAAGGGTTTCTCAATAAAATAAAAAACGTAGGAAATAAATAAATCCCTACTTCTGAAAAGTAAAACACAAGAATTTGATCCTTTTTACACTACACTATCAACCCAACTATGTCACAATGAAACCAAAGCCAAGAAGCACCTTCAAGGGCTACACCATAAATGAATTTGAAAAGCATGAAATGCTCACTTTTCTGTAGTCTCAAACATGGAACTCGAAACAAAAAACCAATCTCAAACATGGAACACGAAACAAGAAATATCAGAGCAACAATTTGCACTTCAACTGCAATGCGATTACCCACAAGTCATGTAAAAGACTCTTGTTGCATAATAAGAACATGGGTGTAATAAGAATCAAGCTTGGCCCTATTAAAGGTGTGCGGTAAATAATTGCCTGACCATGAGGTGTATTTAAAGTATCCCATATCTGACACAACATTGATGCACCACACTAAACAAACCCCACCAGATAGATGGAAAAGGAACAAGGACTTAAGCTTGACAACAAGGTGTATCATAAGTATCAGATGCCTGATACAACCATAATCTACCACACTAAACATACCCAGAAGATAGGCAGAAAAGAAACAGACTTAGGCTGCAACATACAATCAGCATCCATGTTTTCCATAGAAAAGAAAATAATTTATCATAATAAAAACAATAATTCATTGTAGGACCAACAAAGGGCTAGCAGCATATCCATCAGTCATGACAGACAAGGTCAAAGCCAAAATTTGAAAATCAAGACATGTAAGAAAGACCAATATTTGGCTTCAAAAGCACCAATAACCACCTCTAATTTTTGCATCATTTAAATCAGCAAAGACAACTAGCATGGCGAGTTCCTCCTTGAGGAACTAATGAAGCTACCTTTAAAGAATGTCTTAGATTTGTAGTATAGGAATTAAGAGTTTTTAATTCCCAGATGCCTCCCAAGAACTAGCCAGGAAACACACGTTCATGAAAATTGGCTTTTCAATCACATGTAAACTTTGCAATACCTCAATCACTTGGGGTCAATATTCACACACAAAAGTAATAAAGAAGTTGAACCAGTATTATAAAAAAAATAGTAAGCCAAAGATACTGTTGGCATTTAGCAAGTGGTTTGCATGGAAAGCAACTCAAGGAACAGCATGAAGCAAGAAATAAGGTCAGCTCACTGGATCTTGAAATAAGTTAATGTTTGTTGGTTATGAGTTTACTATTCGACTTCCTAGTCAAAACTTTAATACGTAGACAAAATATTATTATCAGAATTCAAGTAGATGCAAATAATTGTCAATTGCAGACAAACAGGAGAAAGAAACACACCCTATTAGTCAAATCAAGGTTTTTCTACAGAAGAAACAAAAAACATGTGCAAATGACACAAGTAAACAAACCAAAAAGAGGTTGAAAACAAAATGCCGCATACCTATGGAGATCATTGTAGGAAAACACATTTATACTGGATTCAATCATCAGCTGCATCAGAAGTCTTTGGTGCAAATGGGTCGTGAGTTGGGCCCACATCCTGGCCGATATGGCGGTGGACCAACCTCTGCAGATCAGCCATCACTTTGTGCTCTCTCTTTGCCTTCTCTTCATAGTTGAACATAGCGAGTGCCCTCTTGTCTTCAGCACTGTAAACCTGGTTTTCTTTTCTGATACGGATGGCATTCATCCTCTGATGCCTGCTGCCACTCATAACATATCCCAAGTCCTCAAACTTCTGTATCTCCTCTGCGGACAGCCCGACCTCTCCTCTCCTTGGAATACGCTTCCCTTGTTGCACATATTGGGCAATAGCATCACCTTCTCCAGGCCTCAGCGCACCACCATAGCTGATATGTCCCTCGGCACGTGGGAGAGGTGCCGGCCCAACAAAAGGCTCATTGTCTAAAGCAAGCTTCTTCTGTGATTCGATCATCTCCTTAAACTTGAGAGCCTCAGGATCAACCTCGGGCTTCTTGGCATCAGCAGGCCCGTCATCAGCTTCCGAATCCGAGGGTGTGTCAGACTTCTTAGACCGTTTCTTGCACTTTCGTAAGGCCTTTCCCCTGGGTAAAGGGCTAGAATCGTACTCCTCCTCGCTATCATCCGAGCTTGTTGCCCTGCTCTTCGTTCTCTTCCTCCTGTTACTCCTCTCGCTCTTCTTCGACTTCGTCCGCCGCGTTCCTGACTTCCTCCTCCTCCGCTTTCTGTCCTCCTCATCTTCGCTCTGGTCGCTCGAGCGCTCTGGTGCCTCCTCGCTCGAATCGTCCTCGTAGGAAGAGCCTTTTCCGTCATCTGAATCAGAGTACCTCTTCTTCCGGCTGCTTCTCCCTCTTTTGCTCCTCCTCTCCCTTCTTCGCCTCCTCGACGAAGAAGGGCTCCTCGATTCGGATTCGGAATCATCTGGAGCTGAATCGGAAGGGCTCCTATCCGAACCGTCGGCCTCGGAGTTCCTACTCCGATCCCTTCGCCCTTTGCCCTCAGCTTCCTCCTCCTCCTCCTCAGGAGACGCGACTATGGCGCCATCAGACTCATCGAGCGGTTCCAATTGCTCCCTCTCGCTCCTCGGAGGGCTAGGGGTCACCCTCCAGATGCAATTCTTGAGCTTCTTCCGCAGCTTCTGGCGCTTGAGGCGCCGGTACTCGAAGTAGCTCAGGCCCTTGAGCTCCTCATCGTCGTCGTCGTCGTCGTCGTCGTCCCCGCGGCCCGGTGGCTTCCCGTTCCGGATCGGGCCATCGCGGTAGGGTGACCAACGGTGACCGCCGCGGCGGTAGTCGGGGCTACGGGAGCGAGGCGGAGGGGTCCGGGATCGGGAGCGGCGGCGGTCGTTGTCGGAGAGGGGGGAGGGGGAAACCCTAGAGCGGGGCGGGCGCTCGACGGCGGAGGCAAGCCTTGCGTGGGTGCGACTCATCGATGAATTCGGGTTGAGTCGAGGGCGAATGACTCTAACGCGTCACGTATAAAGAAGCGAACGATGTCGGTGGTTAGATGCGCTTTGGACTGTAGGCTTTGGGCTATTGTTTAGCTTTGGCCCATATAATTTACATCCCAGACTTTGTTGATTTTATTCTTTTAGATGTTGACATATATTTTATATCCATGTAAATTTATGTATTTTAAAGAAATCATATAAAATATGTTTTAAAAAAAGGAAAAAGTTTGGAGAAGAAATGGTACCACTTCGTTCGTGTGGTGTCATATTAGATTAGGTATAAAATAATTATAATAATAAATATTGTTATAATAAAGGTTGATATGTATAATTTCAGGAGTCTTGGATTCACAATTGTCATGTAAAGTTAGCAAGTGACCTAATAAATAAACATAACTACCCATGGTCATTAAGGATGGGTACGATTAGTCACAATCAACAAACTATATAACGTCTCTATTAAGCATCTATTATAAAGGGGAGTCATACTGATACACTCAAGATAATATAATAATATTCAGCTTGTTTGACTAGTTTGACTATCGATTAGTTTGACCTGCTTACTTGAGTACTAACTTAGTTTTATAGATATTTATCTCGTAGGACCATCTCGGGTAAACCTTGAAGACTTGAATCTCCCATATTTTCAACCCCTGACTTTGATCGTTTTGAATGCTCCCGATCCGAATCCTCCAATTTTGATAATTCTAAATCAAGGTCCGATGAGAGTCTCAATTGGACAAAACCCACTTCTTATAGCAACTATCTCAATTTCAATAATTTTAAATTAATTTTATCGACTTTTTCAATAATCGATTTCATCTAACCACATCCTACAACAACTATTTATATTCTTGTGAAAAATTTTCATACTCAAATTCAATAAATGCATGTTCTGATAAGGATAGTCCAAACTGTCATACCATACCTTCCTCAAATTACCCGTTTAGTTTAATAAACTTCACTCACATTTGTCCCTCTATTCCTACTCCTAATCTGCCACCTACACCTATCCCTAGCTAAGAAGCAGAGTCATTCCCGACTTAGACCTATGTACTGCTCGACTCACCTCTTTTGCCAGTATCTCTAAATTGAGTCTTATTTACAGTATCAGAATTTGTGAATGAATTTATTAACCAATTGAATGACCTTATAATTGAAGTCAAAGATTACCTATACCAACAATTGGTGGACATTCGTAGAGAAATAAAACCAGAAAAATAGTTGAAAATAGATCTCTATTTATAATCTCCTTTCATAAAAGATATAAACAAGGATCCATTTGGTAAAACTTTATACTCCTCATGTTGGATGTAAAATTGATTCATCATAGCATATAGTTGTATTCACTTCTCAAATAACCTTATATGGGATGATAGGCTCTCTTATAAGTTAGACTTTTTCAACCGCCTTAAGAGGATTTGTTTACAAATGGTTTACTAAGTTACCTTCGAAAGCAATTTCATCCTTAAGACAATTAGCTAGGGAGTTTGAGCTTAATTTAATAAACTATAGACTCTCGAAGAAAATCTACTACTTCTTCTATTAGCTATACGTTAATAAGAAAAGAAATCTTTAGAAAGTTGCACAACTGCCTTAAGTCCAGTAAGTCATCAACCTGACACATTTTATCCTCGTCAATACATATATCAATGGCATTTAAACCTCGAGGTTTTGTTATAAAGTCATCACTTAGCTTCTAATGAATTTTCTAGAATTGCTGTAAGAAGCCAGTGACATATTATTATCGAGTCAATTATCACTAGTGAAAAGAAAGCTGAAGCTAAGAAAACAACAAAAGAAGAAAATATCACATACCAAGCTCCTAAAAAAGATTAAAAAATGACAAACCAAAAAGAGATTAACCCCCTTCTCAGTGAGAGTTTGCACCACACAACACTTCTCATATTAAGATGTTCATAAAAATTTTAGAGAATAGACTACTAAAGGCCCCGACCTCTAAGAGTTCACACCATGACATGTGGATGTGACAGTTGACCAATAGTTGGGGGCAGTAGTTCTTCCACTCGGAGGATATATGTAAGGGAACTATAATTAAAGATGTTCCGTCCAAATGGAGACTAGCCAATTGTGTTTATGAAAGAAAAGGTTGAGTACCTTGATCCGAAGTATAATAATGCATTGGTGGTATCCCTCGGGAACACAAACTCATGGGTTAAAAGGATCCTAATTGATATATGGAGCTCGACTAATATATTGCATTATAATGTCATTCAAAAAATTGACCTATCGAGCAAGTACCTCAACTCAATCTCCTCTACCTTTACTAGCTTTATGAAGAAGTCAATTACCTTGATAGGAATCATCAATATCTATATAACCTTGAGGCCTAACAATCACACAAAGATAGTAAAGCTCAAGTTTCTAATAGTTGATTTTCCTTCAACCGATAATTCTATTATTGGGAGACTTACTCTTAACTGAATATTGGTAGCAGTGTCAACTTATTATATGACACTTAAGTCTTCAACCTAAAAAGGGAGATTAAGAGTAACCGTAAGAAATCCAAATGATGCTACCTAACATCAATCACACTTCTAGAGAAAGGAACATCATCAGTTTAGTAAGCTGACACTGTAAATGGTCATATCCTAAGATCATCACCCTAAGATCTCTCATCGTCAATCCTATACCTTATGGTAGGGAACCCTTAGAAGAAATCTCTCTAAACTCGAAATGGTCATATCACACTATAAAAATACTATCAACCTCAACTTGGGAAAGAAAGAGGGAACTTATTAACTTCAAGTGACCATACTCGGAGGTATTCATATGGTTGACTAGCGATATGCCCAGATAAGCGCTATGTGACCCAACATCAACTTAACATAAATCTAGAATACAAAGATTTCTATTAAAAACCTTGAAGATTTGCTTCCGACCACTTGGATGTCATAAAGAAGAAAGTCGAAAAACTCTTACAGGTTGGCTTCATCTAAGAAATTAATTATCCAAATTGTCTCACCAATATAGTCTTTATAAAAAGAATAATGAAGAATATGTGTTGACTATACTAATCTTAACAAAGCATACTCAAAAGATAATTTTTTCCTCCCAATGATAGACTAACTTGTTAACTCTATCTTCGAACATCAGCTGCTAACTTCCATAGATGTTTTTTCTGGGTACAATCATATTAAAATGGAACCAAAGGATGATGACCACACGATTTTTATCACATAGGAAGGTTTATTCTACTACAAAGTCATATCAATGGACCCTAAAATACACGAGCAATATATCATAGGATAATTAATAAAATATTCTAATAATAGATTGAAAGGAACATAGAGTTTTATGTTGATAATATATTGGTTAAAAGTCACATTATGGATGCACATATAGCGATTTTGGAGAAACGTTTATTACCATTAGAGGCTAAATTTAATCAAGTGTGCATTTGGTATAAGTTCAGGAAAGTTTTTGGACTTCATGATACACCAAAGTAGAATTGAAGCAAATTCAGAAAAGGCTTAAGCCAGTATTAACATGAAGTGTCATATCTTGAAATTTTTTTTTTATAGGATCCAATCTTTCCACAAGTACATTTAGAGCCAAATAAATAAACATCACTTTATTCATAGCTTATAAATATTTATTATAATTTATTTATTCGTCATAGTATAAGTTAAAAGTATTTATTAAAAAAGATAGTGATGTTATCTCAAAGAAACATCCAAGTGGCTCTACCTAGTGATAGAGCAAAGTCTACTCTCCACTTGAATCCAATCTAATGCTAGTAGAATGTTGCTCTGAAAATAAAAAATAAAAAAAATTAGCAATGTTGAGTAGAAACCCTATAAAAAAAAATTAGCAATACATGATAAAAAATTAATCATCCCTTTGGCGTATAACAAATACCCAAAGGAGCACCCCCCAACAACAGATAGAGAGGTTTTATCCTATAGGATGAGTTTGTATTCTCCGAACATCAGATGGAGACAAACTTGTATCGTACTTTCAACAACAGATAGAGTGGTGTCCCTCAGTCACCAAAGTAGGAATACGTTCCTCCTAACAATATATGGAGAAATCGTTCAACCGCCATGTTTGATGGCCCGTTAATCCCCAAAGGGAATCACCGTACCCGCCCTTAGTAGGAAAATAACATTATCTCATATTGGTCGTGTCCATATTGGGATGAAATAACTCATTTGAAATATTTTTTAAAACATAATTAATGTCAAATAATACTAATTAGTTCTCAATTGACTTAAACCTTAGTTCAATCGATCTAATTGAACTTGATTAAACTAAAACCTAATTGACCTGATCTCTAATCCTTATTTAGTTGGTCTAAAACCACTATTGACTAGTATACTTTAGACTAAATTAAGTTTAATTTAAGTTAAACAAACTTGAATAAGTCAAACCAATTTGGAATCACCTTGAATTGATATAACTTATCAAATCTAGTTTGGTTCAATCAATGTTTAAGCTCAAACCTAACAATTGAATAATACTGAGTTAGGTTAGGCTAGCCCGTGGTCATGTGTACTAAACATGACTATGCATGCACCACACTAAGCTAGGTCAGCCGTTAGCTCATGGACTAGTCATGTACATCACACGTGATCGATCATATTAGGCTGGGCTGAGTTAGCTTGCGGGTTAGGGCCTAACCTGTGGGTTGGACCTAGCTTGTGGGTTAGGCCTAGTCTACTAACCAGGCCTAGCTAGTTGGTTATGGCTTGACCTATGGGTTTGGCCTAACCTACGAGCTGTTTCAACTAATTTTCTATCCAATTTCATCAATATCGAATTGTGACAATATATATTCATTAACAATAATATATTAAAAACATAATAATAGATTGAAAGATAAACTTTAATACAAATAAATAACATTCTTAATTCAATAAAAAATCAAAAATCATACATTTAATACATATGACATGAATAATTTCAATATAATCTAATCAAATAATAAAATTCTAAACTTTAAAAGGGATCAAAGAATATAAAAAATTAAATAATATATTTTAATCTAACAATAAAAATTTTAATATTTAAACGATCAAGAAATATTTTTAAACTCTATACAAAATATTATAATCCTAAAAATAAAATTTTAACATTGATAGGAATCAATAAAATTTTTATTTTTCAAAAAAGGTAAGAAAACCTACATCTCCTTAACAAGATGTAACTCCTAAGCCCTCTATTTAACTGAATTTTTTTTAATTTTTTATATTTTATTTAATATTTATTTTTATTTAATATACTAATAAATATGATATCACTTTATTCGGAATGCTTAATAGCTATTTCCTAAATTATAATAGTAAGCAAGAAAATAAAATTTAATTTTAAAATTAAAATTTTGACTAATATTTTATTAAATTTCTATCCTCCTAAAGAAAATTTGGTCCCCAAATTTAACTTACCTCAAAAAAATAGGTAATGATACTACTCTTGTATATCTTCTTCTCTTTCAAAATTGACTTCTCGGTCTGAATGATGCTTACTAGTGGATCTTTACCAAAGGTATAACTTTATTCCTTAAGATATATTCTTTCTTTTCCAGATCTGAGCTGGTTGTTCTACAAAGGTGGCATTTTTTTTGGTTATAAAGGTTAATAAAATATGACATGGGATGGATCCCTGATATATCTTTGGAATATATCCCTTCATGCACTGCTTCGCTTGGCCACATGACTCTTTCCTGCCATGACACCTAGCTCTAAGACCCTTCATGTGAATCTGTGCTAAGTCATTCGAACCATATAAGCCATTTAGTATAGCTTCTCATGCGTCACCTTTTTTTTCTTAAACTATCATATCGTTGCTCATTGAAGCTAGAGTCGGTTTTGATCCTTACATAGAGCTCCTACAATTGCCTAAGTTGTGTAATCCATGTAGAGGGCCCTTCTACTCTATCCTACTATGCAGTTGGGACACATCGCAACCTTTTGCCTCGCTACTACTCTTAGCACATTAAATTGATAAGGAATGTGCTGGAAGATCTCGGTTAGAACAACTAAGTTGAGAAGACCAAGTTGGGCTGACCAAGTCATGCAGGCCGAGTTGGTCATGTTTGTCAACTTTGTATAAAATTAAAGTCGGGTATTCCAACGTTCTCTACTTACATAAATAGTATCATAAAAGAGAAGTACTTCTTGACCTGACTTTGTGATGCTCGTCAGTTTGAGAAGTGGGGGAACATATGTTATAGTAAAGGTGACCTGATCACATGAGACTAACACATATACATGTGACTAACACATATGGATCGACTAGTATAGCTTGGCGTTAGAGAAGCATTGTTGAGATTGCCCCTGACTTAATTTTATAAAAAATTGACAACCAATGTAATAAATTTTTTAGAGACAACTCAAAAGAAAATCAGATTAGATTTGAGTTGGTTTTGAGCCATCCAAAATCATCTCTAACATAAACAACCTAAGTTAGAAAAAATAACATATTTACCCTCACATTAATATATATATATATATATATATATATATATATATATATATATATACATTTATATATATATATATGTACATATACATATTGATGAGGGCAATAATAGCGACAGGATGTAAATGACGCCAGCCACCCTGAACCAACGCCTCACGCCCCGGTCAACGAAACCCCGGGACGCCGACCCAGGCGCATTAACGCCTCGACTGGACCCCGGTCGTCACAACAACGCCACCACCCCTCAGCCAACGAGCCCGACTCTTCGCCCTTTGGGCTCGGCCAAGGCTAGGGAACACGTCAACCGAGACACGTCATACCCTGCTGTAGCTCGGCCTCCCACGCAGCCCCAATGGCCATGTCAGACGCCACGTGAAGTATTCACCTGCCCCTACAAACAGTAACGTCAGGTAACACCCAGGCCCACCTATAAATACCCCCGAGTTCCAAACAAGAAAGGGAGGGAGAAAAAATAGACTAAAAGACTAGAGAACACTGCTGCTTCTCTTCTTCCAAAATCCTCTCCACATTGTTGCTAACTTGATCGTCGGAGAGGTCTGGCCGAACCACCGACCCGACCTTCGTGCAGGTACCAAGACGACCCCCCCCCCCCCCCCGAGCGCCAACGTCTCCGAGGCCACCCGACGGCGCCTTCCCTGAGGGCTCCCGATCGCAGCAGGACACACCACCGAGAGATCCCCCGACAACGTGATTATGACCAAGTCGTGTCGGCCACGGCTCAAGGGTGTTTGCACTAACATTTTGGCGCTAGAAAGAGGGCCCCAGCATGTCGAGGGATCATCGGGACGGTCGTGTCAGACTCACGATTGGAGGGCCTTACACGACCGAGGCAACGGGGGAACTCCCCCCGCTTCAAGAACCTCGGGATGAACGTCCCGCTACGGCTTCGGAGCGCTACTGGCGGATCTTCAACGACCCGGGCCTGTTGCCCCCCGACGGGGGCCCCGGCAATCCGTCGCCCGTTTCGTCCGAAGCCTTCCACGACCTCACTCACCAGGTCCAGCTACTCACCGACATGGTGCAAACCATTGTCCCCCTTGTATCTCGCCAATCGCGGCCCCCGGTTCCCCAACCATCGTATCAACACGGGGCGCCTAGCCGAGCTCCCACCCCGCCCCGAGAACCCCCCGCGTCACCTCGGATGCCTCTATCTCAACCCGGGGAACATGCGATGGTCTTCCCAGGTCGTTCAGAGCCGGAGGCGCTATCCTCAAGCTCCGCGGATTCCCTGCGCGCTCAGTTGCGCCTCGTC
The DNA here is from genome assembly GCF_036884655.1 of Musa acuminata AAA Group. NCBI lineage: Eukaryota > Viridiplantae > Streptophyta > Magnoliopsida > Zingiberales > Musaceae > Musa > Musa acuminata. The sequence goes on along the minus strand of NC_088346.1, from coordinate 10,372,420 downwards.
AACCAACAGCTTGACGATGTGCAAAAGGAGATCCGTGTCGGGTCACCAGGGGGGCCCACGGAAGCCAAGCATTAGGGATCGCCGTTCGTTCCGAAGATACTAGAGCACGCCATTCCCCCAGGCTTCCGACTTCCCCCCCTGGACACTTATGACGGCTCCGCCGACCCGTCCGACCACACGGCGGCCTTCCGGGCCCAAATGGCGTTATACGGAACTTCAGACGCCCTAATGAGCAGGGCATTCCCCACCACGTTAAGAGGACCGGCCCTCGCATGGTACGGAGGTCTGAAGACTGCGACGATCGCCTCATTCGACCAGCTCGCCAAGGACTTCGAGCTCCACTTCATAGCTTGCGCGCGCCCGAAGCCTTCCATGGCGTTCCTCCTCGGACTCAGCCAGAAAGAGGATGAGCCCCTCTCCCTTTACGTAAATCGCTTTGCGGCAAGGGTCCGGGAACTCCCGGACGCTCACCCTTCACTGTCAATGCAGGCGTTCGTAACGGGCTTGCGTCCCTCCCGACTCTTCTGGTCTCTCGTCGAGCGACCCCCTACCTCGGTCCCCGAAATGCTCCAGCGCGCGAACCAGTTCGTTGAAGTCGAAGCCTGGACGGGGGGAAAGCGACAGTAACTCAAGAGGGAAAGACCAGAGCCGGCTCAAGGACAGCTCCCTCCCAGACGCAAACTCCACCAGCCTGATCCTCCCCCGCTACGACCCCGCCCGCTCCCGACGGGTGCATCGCGGACAGAGATCTTTCTCCAGATCAGGGAAAGGGGACTGCTCAAAACCCCCTACCCGATGAACAATCCGCGAGAGCTGGCCGACCGGTCCAAATACTGCCGCTTCCACCGCCAAAACGGACATGACACTAAGGAATGCCGCGAGCTCTCACGACAAATCTATGAGCTCTGCCGCGAGGGGCGTCTCGACCCGCGCGTACAGACAGGCAGTAACCCCCCGCCCTGCCCGGCCGACCCCCCCGAGCGCCTGATCAGCGTCATCACAGGGGGCCCAGCATCCGGAGGGGACAGCATGTCCGGAAGGAAAGCCTACGCCCGTTGGGCCAGGAACGAGGGCCCCCGTGGAACCCCCGACCCCCGGGTCGCATTCCCCCCGGAAGGCGCCGAACTGTAACGGACAAACTTCTAAACAAGATGTTGGATGTAATGCTTATGTCTGTCCGTTGTCTTTTGGCATGTTCATGCCTTGTACAGCAGGTAGAGGGGCGGCCGAAGGCTTATAAGTCCCATTTTAGTTGGGTTGGTGGCCTCTTTAGGCTTGTAAATAAAGGTTGTGTCATGTGGACACATGCGAGAGCTTTTCGGTCTGTAATGGACCATTTTACCCTTTGTTGTGCAACTATTCAGAGCTTGTAAAGTCTGTTTGTAACTTGCATTGTCTATGAAGTGTTTTTCGGACATGTTTGCTTGTGGATCCCGGTTGAAGCGTTCTCTTCAACTCGTTCTCTCTTTTGTTGGTCCTAAGGGACAATGGGAGGCTTCGGGGAGGCTGACCTTTGCGGACGGACGCGCGAGGGTGCCGCACGCCTTAGGCAAAACCAGCTAAGGTCGTGACATTATGGTATCAGAGCGGGACAAGCACTTATAGAAACACTTGACATGCAAACGTGGGGGACCTAGTGGGGCTGCGTTGAGGGCAGTCAGCACACGCGCGACCGTTTGAGGGAAAACGGGCATGGAGATGTAGGGAAAAGAGTCGCTCAGAGGAGCGGGCATCTAACATTGGCATTTTGAGGAATGGCCAACCCTTCGCGCAAGAGGCACCACGAGAACAGGCAAGCTTGGAAGAATGCGGAGCGCACAAAGGTTGGGATGGCTGAGTTTGAGCTACGGCTCAACGTTGACAACTATACTTGATGGTGCTCTAGGCAAGCGAGGCGCTTGGCAAGAATGAGACCATCCAAGGTGGAATGAGTTGTTCAACGACCAAAAGAGTTATGCAAAGCTCACAAAGGTGAGGGGAATTGCTAACTCGAAGAATTTGGTACTCATGCATGGGCTTGTATGCGGACGATGGAATGTTCGTGGCCATCCCAAGGCGACCGAGACTCGGCGCCATGGAGCATTGAAACTTTCTCTTCGTCATGTGAAGGATACGTCCGGAGGAGGCTGAAGTGTGCAACGAGTTTAGCATGTTGCTAGGCCTTGAGGGGTGCGGCGGTGGCTGTATTGACGTGGAGGCGCAATCTAGCAAGTGCGTTTGCAAGAGACAGAACAATGCACAGTTTGTTCAGCAGATCGGAGTAGTCCAAGGGGATGGGGGTCTCCGAAACGAAGAGAGATGTTGCTCCAACGGGACAGTTATCTAGGAGGGATAAGTCTCGGCACTCCAGAGGGAGAATCATGTGAGACGGACTTCACATGTTGAGGAGGAGTACCTCACAAACAACAACTTCACGAAGCTCGATGGACTGAGCAAGCGGCGAGGAGTTGTCGCATGATCTCGCTCGAGAGAATGCATTGGTGGATGCATTGCGAGATCAAGTGGGGGAGCGACCTGAAGCAACTTAAATGAAGGCACACTTAGAGTCGATATGGAGATCGGACTCAAGGGAGGGCTGACCCGTGGAATGGAGGGCGCGAGGGCCACCATCGACTCAATGCAAAAACGAGGAGCGGAGCAACTTGGGTGTAACTTGGCGAAGTACCCAAGCCGCATGAAGGGAGCCAGCAGAGAAGTTGGAACATGGAGCAGAAGCACAGTGCTTTCCTTAGACAGAGGTCAAAGACATGAACTCTTGCAGAGGCAAGGGTAGGATCATGTTGTTCCATGGGTCCTTCATTCTGACGGAGCGGACTCATCTTGCATGGTGCCAAAGACGAAGGGAGCTTCGCGGCACATGCACCTTAACTCGGAGAAGCATTTAATGGAGGAACTAAGGCGACTCAATTTGCGGAGGCAAAGTTGGGTTCAGAAGGGCCTTAGCACGGGGCAAGGGGACGCAGAGGCGGGTACTCTTGAAGAATATGCCACAGTGTTGCCATTTGAGTTGCTATGAAGGAAGCAGTGTGCAGCGGAGATTGTGCCGGTAGGGGTAGAGGCCCAGGATCCAGACAATGGTGCACAAACTACAGTGAAGTCGGTGGACTTCGGGAGCTACTAGGCGACGGACTGCCCTAGAGTGGTGCTTCATCTAGGTGTGACCCAAGAGTGGGTGGATGAAGGTCGATTGCCAAAGGAGTGAACAAAATCGAAGGTGGAGGAGACCCTGCGATGTATTGGCAGAGGCCACACATGGAGGGTTCACAATTCGAGTTTAGTCCACAAAGATCAGAATGCAATGGAGATGTCACTAGGAGGCGACATGGTGCAGCGGATCGTGGTGGAACAGTTCGTGGCAATGCGACACACACGATAGTGTCCCGTGAGGGATGAGATCATATGGAGGTATGATCGGGAGCTACTGGGAGCTCCGCTTTGGTGAACAACACGACGGCAAGAAGGGCTATGGATTCAAGGAGTGAAGACCATGGTACCGCAGAGGCGGGTCTTCCGGGCGTGCACCGAATTTTGCATCGGACGAAAACCTTGGTCATCAGCATATGGGGGTTGGGTTCCACCAAGGGAAAAGTTCGAATGCAAGTACCAGTGAGTTCCATGGGAGGGACTTGATCATGCAGAGGTATGATCGAAACAACTAGAGAGTTGGACTTCTCCAGAGCTCATATTCGCTTAAGGGAGCCCGACAAGTCAGAGGACAAGGTCGAGTAAGCGAACGTTGCTACCAAGGAAGCTAAGGAGAACAAAATCGGTGCAAACTCTACAACGTGATGGCAGAGGCCATGCATGAGAGTTGCAGTCTGTCTTTCCATCGACCAAACGGACTGCTTGGAGAACACAGAGGTGTTGAAGCAGGGGGTCGAAAGGGGCGAGGAAGCGACGACGAGTCCAGAGGGACTTAGCTACCCAAAATCAAGCATCAGTTAGAATGGAGGTGGACTCAGAGGAGTGCCACGGAGACATCTCTACTGATTGTGAAGAAAAGGGATACAGAGGCGAGGCGACGGATAATAGGGCCATGGGCATGGCAGCGCCATAGTACCGCAGAGGCGGGACTTCCGTGCAAGTCATTGATCCCTTGCTCTCATGGAGGGAGAGCGCTTGGTTGTGAAAGGGGCCGAGGAGGTGGAGCATGCAGAGGCAATCTCCAAGTACCGAGACAAGGCTGAAGGGCAGAGGCCAAGAAACTTCGTAAGACCGGTGTCAACAAGTTTCTCATCAAGATAGCTGTAAGTGAAGGACTTCGGGTCATGCAAGAGTGCACGACCAAGGAACGAAGCAGGCAGTACGCGGTGCTGTACCTTTGCTACTCAGTGGAGTATGCGGCAGGGTTGATGGAGAAGACGGTACAATCCCAGAGGCGACCTCATCTATCAGAGAATTACTCCAAGTTGGGGTGAAAACTTCCCGCATTCCAGAAGTTCGATGGCATTGAGAAGGTGAATCACAGTAGCTAACTCAACGCAAGGAGTGCAAACACTTCAAGTGCTTCAGAAGTGTGAGCAAAGAGCAGGCGAAGGCCAGTAACCAGCTCGATGCATGAAGTACAACCTCGAGGAGGCGGGCGAAGTCAAGTAACTTTTGCCTTCTCAACTCTTAAGAGAATGGGCGAAACTGAGTACCCCAATTCTCTTATCTATCCAGCAGAGGAGCGCTGCACAAGTTCAAAGACCCTTCGAAGATAATGGAAGACAATAGTTGTCAAATCCTCACCAACGGTGATCAGTGCTACTGAGAGTAGATTGTCCGCCTCATTTCCCTACGAAATGCCAATCGAAAGCGGAAGTGATGCGAACCTACTTGGATGTGACAACTAACTGAAAGAAGAGTCAATGAGCAGATTTTGTGGAGGAAGGACCCAAAACTTCGGAAGTTTGCGAGGCGATGCTCGTTAAAGCTCCAACAAGCATCCACCCAGTTCAAGCAGTATGGGGAAATTTTGAGAGACTGGCGCAGTAAGGATGGTCTTTTCCTTCATTTGGTGGATCCGCAGGAATCAACGAGGATCAATACAACTCAGCCAACCCCACACCAGAGTCAGAGTCATTGGTGAGTTGAAGCAGCATGGCGGATCAAAGGTTTGACTACTCAGAAACAGCAGCGGAGAGCAGTTGGGAGCCAGGAGGCGCATTGCAGCTGGAGCAGAAGATTGAAGACTCAGCAAAGGCGAAGAGTTGCAGTGTTCACAAAGGCTTCGACGAGGACGTCGAAGGGATAAGTGGGGGAGAATGTAACGGACAAACTTCTAAACAAGATGTTGGATGTAATGCTTATGTATGTCCGTTGTCTTTTGGCATGTTCATGCCTTGTACAGCAGGTAGAGGGGCGGCCGAAGGCTTATAAGTCCCATTTTAGTTGGGTTGGTGGCCTCTTTAGGCTTGTAAATAAAGGTTGTGTCATGTGGACACGTGCGAGAGCTTTTCGGTCTGTAATGGACCATTTTACCCTTTGTTGTGCAACTATTCAGAGCTTGTAAAGTCTGTTTGTAACTTGCATTGTCTATGAAGTGTTTTTCGGACATGTTTGCTTGTGGATCCCGGTTGAAGCGTTCTCTTCAACCCGTTCTCTCTTTTGTTGGTCCTAAGGGATAATGGGAGGCTTCGGGGAGGCTGACCTTTGCGGACGGACGCGCGAGGGTGCCGCACGCCTTAGGCAAAACCAGCTAAGGTCGTGACAGAACGACGAGAGCACGATGACGCACTCGTGATAACGGCCAGAGTCGCCAATGCCCAGGTGAGAAGGATTATGATTGACACTGGAAGCTCGGCGGATATATTGTTCCTCGACGCCTTCCAAAGGCTGGGGCTTACGAAAGAAGCTTTGGAACCTGTCCGCTCGGACCTCACCGGGTTCACTGGCAACTCGGTCACACCATTGGGATCGGTCACACTACCTCTGACTCTGGGAACCCCGCCCAAGGCCAAAACAGTGATGTCCACCTTCCTGATAGTGGACCTGCCCACAGCATACAACGCCATCCTCGGCTGCCCCTCCCTCAACAAAAGCAGAGCCTTGGTCTCCACCTACCATCAAACTGTGAAATTCCCGACCCACGCAGGGACGGGAGAGGTTTGGGGAAGTCCCCGGGAATCCAGACAATGCTACATAACGGCGGTTTCTCTACACAAGAGGGCGAAGGCCGAAGCACCCCTGGACGATCCCAGAGAAATGAAACGGCCAAGTCTGCACCCCGAGCCGTCAGCCCCAACCTACGACGTACCATTGAAAAAGGATCGCCCGGACCAAACCATCAAGGTCGGTTTGGATCTACGCCAAGGCGAGCGGGAACAACTAATCGGCCTCTTACAAGAGAATGCCGATATTTTCGCCTGGTCGCCATCCGACGCAGCAAGCGTGGACCCAAAGGCAGCCCAACATCGCCTCAACATATCGCCTGAAGCCCGTCCGGTGAAACAAAAGCCGCGACCCCAGGCCCCGGAAAGGCAACGAGCCATCCGCGAAGAGGTAGAACGGCTCCTTGCCGCTGGCTTTATAGAGGAGGTCAAGTACCCACAATGGCTGTCCAATGTAGTTCTGGTAAAAAAGCATAATGGGAGCTGGCGAATGTGTGTTGACTACACCGGCCTCAATCGGGCGTGCCCTAAAGATTGCTACCCCCTCCCGAGGATCGATCAGCTCGTGAATGCAACCGCAGGGCACGCCCGCCTCTCATTCATGGACGCCTTCTCCGGATATAATCAGATCCGAATGGCACCCGAGGACCAGAAACACACGGCCTTCATCACCAGCCTAGGAGCATATTTTTACAAAGTAATGTCGTTCGGGCTGAAGAACGCAGGCGCAACTTACCAGAGGACCATCAACAAGATATTCGCCCAACAGATAGGGCGAAACATAGAGGTCTACGTGGACGATATGATTGTGAAAAGCCGCGTCTCGGGAGATCACCTAACAGACTTGGCAGAAACATTCGCCACCCTCCGAAACTATGGTCTACGACTTAACCCCGCAAAGTGCGCCTTCGACGTCAAGTCAGGAAAGTTCCTTGGATTCATCATACACGAAAGAGGAATCGACGTCAACCCAGAAAAGGTCCAGGCAATCCTCGACATGCAGGCCCCCCGAACGCTTAAAGACCTACAACGACTAAATGGACGGCTGGCAGCCCTATCCCGATTCCAGTCCCGGTCAGGCGATCGCTGCCTCACCTTCTTTCGTGCAATAAGAAATCCAAAGAATTTCCAATGGACGTCCCAGTGTGAGGAAGCTTTCCGACAAGTCCAGCTACACCTAGCCAACCTTCCCCGCCTCGCGTAAGTCACCACCGGGGAGGAACTCGGCATCTACTTGGCGGCCTCACAACATGCGGTTAGCTCCGTCCTCATCAAGGAAGCTGGCGAACAGCTCCCCGTCTACTACACCAGCCATGTCCTAAACGGGCCCGAGGAGCGATACCCACCAATCGAGAAGCTCGCCCTCGCACTCGTGTTGGCGGCCCAAAAGTTACGCCCCTACTTCCAAGCTCATCCGATCAAGGTAATCACCGACCAACCCCTCAGTCAAGTGTTGTCAAAATTCGATGTCGCAAGTCGACTCCTCAAGTGGTCGGTCGAGCTCGGGGAGTTCGACATCCGCTACGCACCCAGGACCGCCATTAAAGCACAGGTGCTAGCCGACTTCATCGCTGAGCTCGTCCACGCTGAAGGGCGGCCTCCCAGTGAATTAGGCGGAACCTGGGTCCTACAGTTGGATGGCTCGTCCAGTTCAACGGGGGCCGACGCAGGACTCGTGCTATCGGCCCCCGATGGGCAGACGTTCGAGCGTTCCCTCTGCTTCGGGTTCCATGCTACCAACAACGAAGCAGAGTACGAGGCACTCCTGGCGGGGCTCAGACTATCCCGCGAGATGCAGGTCAATGCCATCAAAGTCCTCACCGATTCGCAGCTGGTGACCGAGCAACTTAACGGCGGATACGAGGCCAGAGAACCCACTATGACAAAATACGTAGTGGAGGTAAAAAACCTAGCCTCCTATTTCGCACACTTCACGGTATCCAGGGTGCCAAGACATCAGAACGACCGAGCCGATGAGCTGGCCAAGCTAGCCTCAAAGCGACCCCCGGGCACCGCCCCCGGGATCGAGGAGCTCCCCTCCCGCTCTATCCCGGTCTCGTGTGTGTCCGCAGCCGACACCCGAGCCACCTGGGTAGGGGACATGCTGAGCTACAAACGCGACGGGACCCTCCCCACCGACGAAGCCGCAGCTCGACGTATTCGCCGAAAGCAGGCATGGTACTCCGAAATGAACGGACGGCTGTACAAGCGGTCTTTCTTCCACCCTCTTCTGCGGTGCCTCGAGCCAGAAGAGGCGGCGACAGTCTTGGCCGAGGTCCACGAAGGGATTTGCGGAGAGCACATCGCCGGCCGAACCCTGGCCTGCAAAATTATCCGCCAAGGCTATTACTGGCCCACCATGGTCCAGGACGCGAAAGCCTACATACAGAAATGCGACCCGTGCCAAAGGCACGCCCGGACCCCCCAACTGCCGGCGGTGCCGCTCTCCCCCATCAGCTGCGCGTGGCCGTTCGCGCAATGGGGGCTGGATCTCCTCGGCCCCTTCCCCCCAGCCTCGGGGCAGAGAAGATACATTGTGGTCGCGATAGACTACTTCACCAGATGGCCGGAAGCTGAACCGCTGGCGACGATCACCGAGCAGCAGATCAAGAAGTTCATATGGAGAAACATCGTGACCCGGTTCGGCCTGCCCAGGACCATCGTCACGGACAACGGGACCTAATTCGCCGGCAAAAGGATTCAAGAATTCTGCGCTAACTATGGAATCCGGTTAAAACATAGCTCCGTAGCCTACCCCCAGACGAATGGACTGACCGAGGTAACAAACCGATCTATCCTGGACGGACTCAAAAAAAGGGTATCAGCTTCCCGAACGGCCTGGGTCGAGGAGTTACCCAGCATCTTGTGGTCCTTACGGACCACACCCAAAACAGCCACCGGGGAATCACCCTACAGTCTCTCGTATGGGACCGAGGCCGTCCTACCCCCCGAGGTGGTATTTCCTACTCCTCGAGTAGAAGAGTACCACAAGACCACATCGGCCCAGGGACTGCGCGTCGGCTTGGACCTGATCGAAGAGCGGCGCGCCGACGCACACCTGAGTGATCTTTCTTACAAGAGAGCCGTTGCCCGGGTGTATAACCGCAGGGTGCGACCTCGGCCTATTAAAATGAACGACTTAGTTCTACGAAGGGTCGAAGTCAGCGACCCAACCAGGGCTAGGGAGAAGCTGGCCCCCAACTGGGAAGGACCTTATCGGGTCATCGAGGTAGTCCGACCAGGCACATACAGGCTCGCGACAATGGACGGGTCCCGCTTGCCAAGAACATGGAACGTCCGGAACCTTAAGAAATTTTTTGTTTAGAACAAGGGAAGTTCGCTCCGCCAAACAAAAGGCCTCTTTGGCCGGACAGTACACGAATGGTAGAAAAGCTTCCTCTATTTAAAAAAATGGAAAAATACAAGACTCGGCACCCAGAGGAAATACAAAGACTTAGCGCACAGGAGTCCGCATGTGACAGTACAAGAAGCCCATCCTTACTGGCGGGGCACCTCCAGGCGGTCGTCGAAGGGAACCTCCTCGGGCATGTCCACGCCTCGGTCCTCGGGGTGAGAGGTGAAGGGGTCCTCGTCTACCTCGAGACCAGGATGGTGAGCACGGAAGCGCGACGTAGCGATTCGATACCCGTATTCGAAGGATACCCGCCCCGTCCGCGTCAGCCCAAGTTTGAACCCTTCCGACTTCTTGTACGCCTCGATGAGCGCCTTGTCCTTCAGGGGTCGAAGCAGGGTTTCCTCCGCCAACGCCTCCGAGGCCCTTTTTACCTCGGCATTCGCGCCCTCCAGCTTCTTGCTAAGGGCACTCGCCTCTGCCTTCACCAGACGGAGCTCGGTCTGTTCTATCCGCATCATTCTTTGGAGCTCCTCGTTGGCTTCCTTCGAGGCGTCGTTGGCCGATTTGGAGGCCTCAAGCTCCGACTGGAGACGGACCACTTCCGCCTCAAAACCCGAGGCACGCTCCTCGGCAGCCGCCACGGCCTCCGGGCCATTTTTTGCCTGAATCTCCGCCATCTGGTGGCAGAGCTCGATGTTACGACTAACGAGGCCCCCGACAGTACGGCCGGCATCCCGCACCTTGTCCATCAGGGCCGTCGCATAATGAAGACCCTACAGGAAGAGAAAGTGTCAAGGAAGTCGGTACCAAGCAGCCAAACCCTAAGAGAAAGATATACTTACCCAGACCAACGACTGAGCAGACTTGCTGAGGAGCATCTCCGAGGGCAGGGTGTACAAATCCCGAGCTAGGTCGGGATGGAGCGCCCCTCGGAGGAACGCCGCAGAGGGATCCCCTCTGGCCCACACCCTATCCCCCCGGAAAAGACCTTCCTAGCGAGCGACCAGGGGCTCGCGGGGATTACTGCTAGTCATAAGTGCCCAGCAAGCCAATCACGTGAGTGATAGCACGTGTGACTTGATACAGAATCTTTTTGCTTATTATATTTTGGCGTATATCACTTTATAACTATTGCATAAATGCATATATATTGTGATGTCCTTGGATTTGTGCAATGGGAATCGGATCGTGATGAGATCACGATAATGAGATCGATTCACCTTTAAACACATATCCTAAATAATCCCGGTCATAGGTTACTCGAGAGGGACATCGTGATAACCGGATAGACTGGTGTGCTGTATACCCGTCCATATGATGGATGCAGCTGGTCTCATAGCTGCTCGTGTAGGGACACTAGGGATACAGTACAGGTGCTCATTGGAGAATGAGTTCACTGATTGATCCGCTTACGGAATGCTGGATGGTTGATGATGCCTTATTGTCAGACAACGATTCCGTAGTCCTAGTGGTGTATCTGGTTCTTAGACTTGAGACACCAAGGATGTCCTGTATGAGTGCTCCACTCTTTGATACCAGACTTATAGGTTTGGCTGTTCCCAGATCTAGTACAGCTGGTCATTGGGAGTGGTAGTCGACCTTACGAGGGCTATTGAGTGTCGATAGAGGATCATCCACTCTCGGTATCATGAGAGGAATATCCCATGTGTTCTTGCTCAGACAAATCCCTGGCCAGGGTCATTCGGGTTGAGAGAGAAAGAGTTCTCCGGGAGAATCCGATTAGAGCGAGACTCGAGTAGAAACCGTATGGGTCTGACAGCACCATGCTCGATATACGGTCTCTGGGATATTAGATGGATGAGGGACTATAGGTACATGGTAACTGAGGACAGACAGGTCCAATGGATTGGATTCCCCTGTATCGTCTGGGGACTACGGCGTAGTGGCCTAGTACTTCCGTAGTCGATGAGTCGAGTGAATTATTACAGAGATAATAATTCACTGAGTTAGAAGGAGTTCTGACAGGTATGACTCACGGCCAGCTCGATATTGGGCCTAGAGGGTCACACACATATGGTAGGCATTGCGATGAGTAGAGGTTCGGATATGAGATATCCGACGGAGCCCTTGTCTTATTGGATGCAGATCCAATACCCACTAGGGAAAGGACCCATTAGGGTTTTGACACGGGATCTCTATAAATAGGAGGGATTCACAGCCTCATAGGCTAGAGTCTTTGCTTGCCCTTCCTATTCTCCTCTCCCTCTCCCCCTCAGAGTAGGCCTGGAGTTTTGAGGAGCGTCGTCGCAACCCTGCTGTGTGGATCACCGCTAGAGAGGAGGACGCTTGACCTCCTTCACCCTCTCCTAAGGATCTGCAAGGAAACAGGGATATACGATCTCCCTAGGTAACACAATCAATATACGCAGTTTTGTGTTTTGCGGATTTTTTCGCACCAATCTTCGCACGACGACGAACATCTTTATGGGAAACGGGGATTTTTGTTTTCTTGTTCTTCCGCTGCGCATATGATGTCGCCCCCCAATGATTTCCCAACAGTGGTATCAGAGCCAGGTTGCGATCCTGGGACCTGTGGGTTATGGGCCCACCACGCCCGCTGGCGGCGATGCCGCTGCGGGTGGGCTCCCCCGCGGGCGCCGCCGCCTCCGCGGGCGGTTCTGCCCGCGAGTCAGCGCCCGCAGGTGGTGCTGTCTCGCTGGCGGCCGCCCCTGCGGGGTTTTTGCCCGTGGGAGCAGCGGCCACAGGCGCCGCTGCCCTGCGGTGCCTCAGCCCGCGCTGCTGCCCCGCGGCGCCTCTGCCCGCGGGTTGCCAGCCCCGCCGGCAGCAAGCCTGCTGCAAGCAGGCCGCCGGCCGGCTGCTGCAGGCACAGCGCTTGCGCATGCGCCGGCGCTGTGCTGCCTGGCTGCGGCTGCAGCGGCAGCCGCAGGTGGCTGCAGGCATACAGATCGAGGGCAGCAACTGTTGCTGCCCTTCCTCGCTTTTGCGTCAACGATTTTGACGTCAATATTCTTCCTAAACACAACACACGCAGTTCAAAACCAATCATTCGCACGAACAACCTGGCTCTGATACCACTGTTGGGAATGATGGGCACTGGAAGAGAAACTGCAAAGAGTACCTTGCAGAAAGGGCGAAACAAAAGCTTGATGAAGCTTCAGGTACATTCATGATCAGTCTCCATTTGTCAGACTCTTATGATAACACATGGGTATTAGATACCGGTAGTGCTTATCATATATGTAATTCGTTGCAGGTTCTGGCAAGGCCTAGGAGACTAGAGAGAGGCGAGATGGACCTCAAGATGGGTAATGGAGCAAAAGTTGCTGTATTAACTGTTGGCGAGGTCGCCCTACATCTGCCTAGTGGAGCTTTTATTGCATTAGATGCATGTTATTTTGTTCCTTCTATTATCAAAAACATTATCTCCATTTCATGTTTAACAGTTAGTGGATATAAATTTGTTTTTGAGAACAATAGTTGTTCGATATTATTAGATGATAAGATCATCACGAAAGGAACATTGCATAATGGTTTATTTATGTTAGACACCACTCCACATATCATGAATATAAATGTGTCCAAAAGGAAACGAGATGAGTTGAACAGTGCATACCTGTGGCATAGTAGGCTAGGTCACATCCATGAAAGAAGGATTCAAAAGTTGCTAAATGATGGATATCTAGATCCATTCGACTATGTGTCATATGCAACTTGTGAGCCTTGCATTCGTGGAAAACTGACCAACTCTCCATTTAGTGGAACTGGAGAGAGAGCCACTGAGTTGTTGGAACTCATACATAGTGATGTATGTGGACCCATGTCAACTCATGCCATTGGAGGTTACTCCTACTTCATTACATTTACTGATGATTTCTCAAGGTATGGATATGTGTACTTAATGAAGTACAAGTCCGAGGCCTTTGAGAAATTCAGAGAGTATAAGAATGAGGTGGAGAACCAGACTGGAAAGAGTATCAAAACTCTTCGATCAGATCGAGGAGGTGAGTACTTAAGTACAGAGTTTACTCACTTCCTCAAGGACCATGGGATATTATCCCAATGGACACCTCCTTATACACCTCAGCTCAATGGTGTCTCTGAAAGGAGAAATCGTACATTATTAGATATGGTACGGTCCATGATGAGTTTCGCTGACCTACCCATCTCATTCTGGGGATATGCCCTAGAAACCGCAGCTTACCTTCTGAACAGAGTTCCAACTAAGTCGGTGGTGTCTACACCATATGAGATATGGAAAGGGAAGAAGCCTGATCTTAAGGTTGTTAAGATTTGGGGCTGCTCTGCCCATGTTAAAAGACACAACCCCGATAAGTTAGAATCAAGGACAGGGCGATGTAAATTTGTGGGATACCCCAAGGAAACTTGTGGGTATTACTTCTATCATCTCGAGGACCAAAAGGTCTTTGTAGCTAAGAGAGCAGTGTTCCTTGAGAAGGAACACATTCTTGACGGAGACAGTGGGAGAATGATAGAATTGAGCGAGGTTGGAGAACCAAGCTCAAGCACCACTCTACAGCTCGAGTCTGTTCAGGTACCTAATACACAAGTATCAACTTTACGCAGGTCTGATAGGGTATCCCATCCTCCTGAGAGATATGTGGGACATATTATAGCAGAGGATGTAGAGGATATTGATCCTCAGACCTACGAGGAGGCTATTATGAGTATAGACTCCGGGAAGTGGAAAGAAGCCATGAATTCTGAGATGGATTCTATGTACTCCAATAAGGTTTGGAACCTAGTTGATGCACCCGAAGGTATTGTACCCATCGGTTGCAAGTGGATCTTTAAGAAAAAGATCGGAGTAGATGGAAAGGTAGAGACCTATAAAGCAAGGCTAGTGGCTAAGGGGTATCGTCAAAGGCAAGGTGTTGACTACGACGAAACTTTCTCACCCGTAGCAATGCTAAAATCCATCAGAATTCTATTGGCTATTGCAGCACACTATGATTATGAGATCTGGCAGATGGATGTGAAAACCGCATTCCTCAATGGGAACCTGGAGGAGGAGGTGTATATGATGCAACCTGAGGGATTCGTGTCCAAGAACTGCCCAGATAAGGTGTGTAGGTTGCTTAGATCCATTTATGGACTAAAGCAAGCTTCCCGAAGTTGGAACATAAGATTTGATGAGGCAATCAGATCTTATGACTTCGTTAAGAACGAAGATGAGCCTTGTGTATACAGAAAGGTAAGTGGGAGCGCTATTAGCTTTTTGGTGTTATATGTGGATGACATCCTCATCATTGGGAATGACATAGGAATGTTATCTACAATAAAGGCTTGGTTATCTAGACACTTCTCCATGAAGGACTTAGGAGAAGCATCTTATATCTTGGGGATTAGAATCTATAGAGATAGATCCAAAAGGATGCTTGGCTTGTCCCAGTCCAGGTACATAGAAACTATTGTCAAAAGGTTTGGCATGGAAAATTCCAAAAGAGGTCTCATACCGATGAGACATGGGATATCGCTTTCTACGAGTATGTCCCCAAAGACTCCAGAAGAAAGGGCGAACATGGATATGATACCTTATGCTTCAGCAATAGGGTCTATCATGTATGCCATGCTATGTACTAGGCCTGATATAGCGCATGCTCTGAGTGTCACGAGCAGGTATCAGGCGGATCCAGGCTTGGAGCACTGGAAAGCAGTAAAGTGTATCCTTAAGTACTTGAGAAGGACTAAGGATCTTTTACTAGTATATGGAGGTAATAGCCTTAAGGTTGAAGGCTACACTGACTCAAGTTTTCAGTCTGATGTCGATGATAGCAAGTCGAATTCAGGGTATGTGTACACCTTGAATGGAGGAGCAGTGTGCTGGAAGAGTTCCAAGCAAGATACCACTGCTGACTCGACCACAGAGGCGGAGTACATTGCTGCATCAGATGCAGCAAAGGAGGGAGTCTGGTTGAAGAAGTTCATCACAGATTTGGGAGTCGTGCCGGATAGTGAGGAGCCGATCTCCCTATATTGCGACAACAACGGGGCAATTGCTCAAGCGAAGGAACCTAGGTCTCATCAGAAATCTAAGCATGTTCTGAGGAGGTTCCACCTTATCAGAGAGATCGTGACCCGAGGAGATGTAGCAGTGGAAAGAGTTCCATCCGAAGATAACATTGCAGATCCACTAACAAAGCCATTGTCTCAGATTGTCTTTGAGCGTCACAGGGGTCTGATGGGGATCAGACACATAGGTGATTGGCTTTAGGTCAAGTGGGAGATTGCTAGTCATAAGTGCCCAGCAAGCCAATCACGTGAGTGATAGCACGTGTGACTTGATACAGAATCTTTTTGCTTATTATATTTTGGCGTATATCACTTTATAACTATTGCATAAATGCATATATATTGTGATGTCCTTGGATTTGTGCAATGGGAATCGGATCGTGATGAGATCACGATAATGAGATCGATTCACCTTTAAACACATATCCTAAATAATCCCGGTCATAGGTTACTCGAGAGGGACATCGTGATAACCGGATAGACTGGTGTGCTGTATACCCGTCCATATGATGGATGCAGCTGGTCTCATAGCTGCTCGTGTAGGGACACTAGGGATACAGTACAGGTGCTCATTGGAGAATGAGTTCACTGATTGATCCGCTTACGGAATGCTGGATGGTTGATGATGCCTTATTGTCAGACAACGATTCCGTAGTCCTAGTGGTGTATCTGGTTCTTAGACTTGAGACACCAAGGATGTCCTGTATGAGTGCTCCACTCTTTGATACCAGACTTATAGGTTTGGCTGTTCCCAGATCTAGTACAGCTGGTCATTGGGAGTGGTAGTCGACCTTACGAGGGCTATTGAGTGTCGATAGAGGATCATCCACTCTCGGTATCATGAGAGGAATATCCCATGTGTTCTTGCTCAGACAAATCCCTGGCCAGGGTCATTCGGGTTGAGAGAGAAAGAGTTCTCCGGGAGAATCCGATTAGAGCGAGACTCGAGTAGAAACCGTATGGGTCTGACAGCACCATGCTCGATATACGGTCTCTGGGATATTAGATGGATGAGGGACTATAGGTACATGGTAACTGAGGACAGACAGGTCCAATGGATTGGATTCCCCTGTATCGTCTGGGGACTACGGCGTAGTGGCCTAGTACTTCCGTAGTCGATGAGTCGAGTGAATTATTACAGAGATAATAATTCACTGAGTTAGAAGGAGTTCTGACAGGTATGACTCACGGCCAGCTCGATATTGGGCCTAGAGGGTCACACACATATGGTAGGCATTGCGATGAGTAGAGGTTCGGATATGAGATATCCGATGGAGCCCTTGTCTTATTGGATGCAGATCCAATACCCACTAGGGAAAGGACCCATTAGGGTTTTGACACGGGATCTCTATAAATAGGAGGGATTCACAGCCTCATAGGCTAGAGTCTTTGCTTGCCCTTCCTATTCTCCTCTCCCTCTCCCCCTCAGAGTAGGCCTGGAGTTTTGAGGAGCGTCGTCGCAACCCTGCTGTGTGGATCACCGCTAGAGAGGAGGACGCTTGACCTCCTTCACCCTCTCCTAAGGATCTGCAAGGAAACAGGGATATACGATCTCCCTAGGTAACACAATCAATATACGCAGTTTTGTGTTTTGCGGATTTTTTCGCACCAATCTTCGCACGACGACGAACATCTTTATGGGAAACGGGGATTTTTGTTTTCTTGTTCTTCCGCTGCGCATATGATGTCGCCCCCCAATGATTTCCCAACAATTACCACGCGAGATCTCGCTGACCAGCCGCGTCATGAACGGCTCCCCATCCCTAGTCGGGAGTCGGCATAAGTCACGCATGGAAACGGGGTGGGGCCCCTTCCCCGCCGTACGCCGACCAGGCCCGACCCCGCCCTGACGAGAGCTCGCTCCCGGCCCCTTCGACGCGCATGTCTTCGGCTTCTTTGAAGGGCGCCCGTCCCCGACCTCCAAGGGGGCACCCTCCGTACCTGGCCGCGGTTCAGTCACCGACGCCGGGGGAGGGGGTGTCGATTCGGCTGCCGAAGCCGGCTGTGGAGGTTGTGATTCGGTCTCCGGAGCTGGGGGAGGGGGCCGCAAGGCGGTCTCCGGAGTCGGGGAAGGAGGCTGCGACGCCGGATTCCCCAGGAGCGACCAAAGGTTCACCATCTCTACAGGAAATGGAAAACGTTAGCGTCCAAAATCAGCCACACGAACGCCCGACACAAATGTCACTAACATACCCTAAGGCACCGGGCTAAGGCCCGCCGCGACCAACCACTGCTCGGTCATGGTCCGGATGGCCTGCGACTTTGGGAGAATCTCTCTGAGCCTCTCCCGAGCTTGGCGATCCACTTCGCCCAAACAGGGGAGGGTGTTGTCAATCACCCTCGCAGACCACCGAACCCCAAAGCCCCAATCCTGTGTACGGCTGACATAAAAAAACCTCCCCTTCCATCCCTTGTTATTGGAAGGGGCACCCCCAACGCGAAATCCAGTTCGAGCCGTTAAGAAGTAACCCCCCGAGCCCTTGCAAAAGCGGTAACAGGAAAGAAAGAGGCTGAGGGTGGGGGTGATATGAGCATGATGGCACTCCCCCAGGAATACCACTAGGTAACGCCAGGAGTTCGGCGTCACCTGAGACGGAGAAACCCGCCAGAAAGACAAACAAGACACGATGAAGGGATGAAGGGGGAAACGCAAACCCGCCTCTAGAGCATCAAGGGACAAAGCGAAACCCTTCGGGAACGGGTCATACGCCCGCTGCCCGGGCTCAGGCGCACCGAGGGCATGATCTCCCGGGATGCAATAACGTTCGCGGAGTCCCTCCAGCGAAGATTCACTCACAGTTGAGTCGATATCGTGCGGCCACATCAAAGCCTCAAGCGACCGCGCCGTCTCCTCGTCAGGGGACTCGTCGAAGGTCAAAGGGGAACCGCCCCCTCCAGCCCCAAGCGCGGGAGAAGAAGAGGGAGAGGAAGACGGGGAGGAAAGTAAAGAAGGAGAGGACGACATCTCGACTGACCTCGAGAAGAAGACAAAAACCGCGTGGAAGGCCGGGAAGAAGCTTGGGGACACAATGGCGGGGCTCGAAGGTGGAAGCGCAGCAGCAAGGGTTGGAGGAGAGGACAGGCGCCTAAATGTTTAAAGGAGATATCCCACCGGAGTCAATGCCTCATCGCTTCCCGAGAATGGGCGGCAGCACACTCGTGCAGGTGCGCGCCCGTTACGTCACATCGAAGAATGCCCAAAGGCGCCCCGAATTAAAGGAAAGGCCTGACGTGGCGAACCCGGAGGACGTGGTGCCGCCCAAGGACCTGTCGACCTCAACGCCCGGAAGCGTGCAATAAAAGTAACCCCCATCCACGAGGCAACAATTAACACGGCAGCTTTTAAGAGCCCCGATGCACGTGCTCGGCCGCTCCCCGGCCCTTCGGCTTTACGCCACCCAAGACATGCTCGGCCGCTCCCCGGCCCTTCGGCTTTACGCCACCCAAGACATGCTCGGCCGCTCCTCGGCCCTTCGGCTTTACGCCACCCAAGATATGCTCGGCCGCTCCTCGGCCCTTCGGCTTTACGCCACCCAAGACATGCTCGGCCGCTCCCCGACCCTTCGGCTTTACGCCACCCAAGACATGCTCGGCCGCTCCCCGGCCCTTCGCCTTTACGCCACCCAAGACATGCTCGACCGCTCCCCGACCCTTCGGCTTTACGCCACCCAAGATATGCGCGGCCGCTCCTCGGCCCTTCGGCTTTACGCCACCCAAGACATGCTCGGCCGCTCCCCAGCCCTTCGGCTTTACGCCACCCAAGACATGCTCGGCCGCTCCCCGACCCTTCGGCTTTACGCCACCCAAGATATGCGCGGCCGCTCCTCGGCCCTTCTGCTTTACGCCACCCAAGACATGCTCGGCCGCTCCCCGACCCTTCGGCTTTACGCCACCCAAGATATGCGCGGCCGCTCCTCGGCCCTTCGGCTTTACGCCACCCAAGACATGCTCGGCCACTCCCCGGCCCTTCGGCTTTACGCCACCCAAGACATGCTCGACCGCTCCCCAGCCCTTTGGCTTTACGCCACCCAAGACATGCTCGGCCGCTCCCCGATCCTTCGGCTTTACGCCACCCAAGATATGCGCGGCCGCTCCTCGGCCCTTCTGCTTTACGCCACCCAAGACATGCTCGACCGCTCCCCGACCCTTCGGCTTTACGCCACCCAAGATATGCGCGGCCGCTCCTCGGCCCTTCGGCTTTACGCCACCCAAGACATGCTCGGCCGCTCCCCGGCCCTTCGGCTTTACGCCACCCAAGACATGCTCGGCCGCTCCCCGGCCCTTCGGCTTTACGCCACCCAAGACATGCTCGGCCGCTCCCCGACCCTTCAGCTTTACGCCACCCAAGATATGCACGGCCGCTCCTCGGCCCTTCTGCTTTACGCCACCCAAGACATGCTCGACCGCTCCCCGGCCCTTCGGCGTTACGCCGCCTAAGACACGCCCGGCCACTCCTCGGCC